>NW_024080761.1:1672516-2151457 GCF_003009895.1 Hyaena hyaena
ATTTCTAGGAGAGAGAGAGAGAGAGAGACAGCGTGAGCAGGGGAGGGTCAGAGAGAGAGGGAGACAGACTCTGAAACAGGCTCCAGGCTCTGAGCGGGCAGTCAGCACAGAGCCCGACGTGGGACTCGAACCCACGAACTGCGAGATCATGACCTGAGCGAAAGTCGGACGCTTAACTGACTAAGCCACTCAGGCGCCCCTCTATAGATGTGGTCTTACAGATCTTTATTTCCTTCCAGAGCACTCTGATCACTAAGGCTGACGCCAGGGTGAGGCGCTCTTGAACATCACGCAATCCGTAAGGATGCTCTAGGTGGAGTCCCCACTTACCCCCCCCCCCCGACCCTCCAGGACAGCCCGGACAAGTCTCTGTAGCTTCTTCTACTCAACAATTGTTTCCTGGGGGCCTCATCGCTGCCACGCACTGTCCTGGGCTCTCCAGCAGGAAACAAGACAGACCAGTCCCTGCCCTCGAGGGCCTAGAATCTGGGAGATAGAAAATTAGCCCATGTAGAGGTTAAATCATTCCAAATCGCCATTAGCACCTAACAGGAAAAGAAGAGGGCTGAACATGAGCAGGGCCACATCAGCCATAAGGAATGGGAGCATGCTAGCTGATGGAAAAGTTGCGGGAAAGGCATCCCAGGTAGGGGGCACAGCCTGTGCAAAGGCCCTGGAGCAGTCAGTAACAGGCTGCAAGGAGCAGAGAGAAACAGTGTGGCCGAAGAGAGTGGCAGGAGACTATGTGAGGGAAGTCAGCCGGACCTGAATGGCGGCAAGGGGGGTAGGAGTAGAGGATGATCTGCAAGAGACGCAGATTTGATTCTAACCATGATAGGAAGGTATGGAATGATTTGGTCAGATATGTCCGTTATCTCGTGGAAAGAAGGTCCTGGTTTCCGCCTCAAAGCTCCAACCCGAGGTTTTCACAGTGTGGTCCGGCATCACCTGGAACTCTCCAGCCCCACCCCAGACCTAACAGGTCAGACACCCTGGGGGAGGGGGTGCTCAGCACTCTGTGTTTTATCAAGCCCTCCAGGTGATGAGGATGCTACACGGTGCGGAACCCCTGCTCTGGTAGAAACGCGACCCACACTCGCCACCTGGTGATGCTTCTTGGGAACTACAGCTTGGATGCCCCTTTCACCACCAGCCCTTTTTGAGGCCAGCAGGCCATTTCCAGAGCCTGCTCACGGACAGGAGGGTGGCTTTAGAGTGTGCCTGTCCGCTTTTCTCACATGCAAGGACACGCAACATAGCAGGGATTCCCCATTGATTAACTTCAAGTTTTCTTCCTGCTACACTTGGAATAAAACCAGATTTCTCACACAGGCTGCTCTTTCTCTCTCCTCTCATTCATACACTCCCTGCCAGCCACACTGGCTTTCTTGCTGCTTCCTTGCTGTTCCCACTGTCTGGGATGCTCTTTCCCCCATACTTGCATGGCCAACTCCTTCACTTCATTCAGATCTCTGTTCAAATGCCACCTCCTCCGGGAAGCCTTCCATGACTACACTCACCAAGGAGCACCAGCCCCACTCCCTGACTATAGCCCTGTCTTCTTCTTCCTCATCCCCTTCATCCCCAGTTATTTTATATATTTATTTGATTTTTGTCTATCTTCCTTGTAAGACTGTGAGTTCCAGTGAGGCAGGGATGATAGTCTGTTCCGTTCACTGTTCTGTCCCCAGCACAAACAATAGGCACTCCATAGATACATACTGGATGAATATACTCTGTGAGGCAGGTATGATCACCTTCTTTCCCACCAGTGGGGAAACTGAGGCTCGGCAACGCAATGTGACTCACTCAAGTTCATACAGTAAGTGGCTGGGATCTAGATTTGAAGTAGCAGTGCGGGAAGCTGAGATGTGGGCCTGTGTCCTTGGTGGCTGCTTGGGGTCCCTGGGGCTGGAGAGACTTTCCAATCAGGCCGCTAGGTCTCCATTACCCAAGATCAGCAAGCGGAGTATTGTGAGGCCTGAAGGGAGCTCTTCAAGGTGAAGAAACAGAAGGCAGGAATCCAGTGCCGAGATCCTAAGTGGGGCGGCACCACCAGGAGCGTCCATCGGGTGGTCCCTGTGATTAGGGGGTGCCCAGGGAGACAGCAGGAGGGACACAGACATCTTACAAGGGGTCCTAAGTCCTAGGAGGTATTCAGATCTCTCTTTGGTAATTAGCCAAGGTGAAAATCCTGTTTTTAATTATCCAAGCCTGTGACCGAACTGTTTCACATGCAGACACGATGTGTAGGGGGCTTGTTTTGTTTTTACTGATTGTTCATAGACTTAATCTTTTTAGAGCCGTTTTAGGTTTGCAGAAAACTCGTGCAGAAATGATACAGTCCCCTGATACTTCCTCTCCCCAACACCCAGAGCGTCCCCTGAAATGAGCACTTGGCATTAGGGTGATACATTTGTTACAACTGATGAACCGATATCGATACATTATTGTTAGCTGAAGTCCAGAGTTGTGACAAATGCATAATGCCCTGGATTCCCCACTACAGAATCTAGGGACGTGTTCACTGTCCTAAAACTGCCTGTGGCTCCATATACTCATCCCTCGTCTCCTCCCCCCAAATCCCTGGCAACCACTGGGTTTTTTTATTGTCTTTTACAATTTTGCCTTTTTCAGCACAGTGTGTGTTTGCTTGGTTTTAATATACAGTGGATCTGCCGGACAGTAACCTCTGCGTAAGTTGGGAACAGGCCAGCTTGTGTTCTGTTCTGAACTTTACCTAAAGCTGCTCGCATCTGGGGCCATCACACAGCCGCGGTGCTCATCCAGCCCCCAGATTCAAGGTGAGTCCACCCTCAGCCATGTGATGTTTTGTATGGATTGTGCCCGAATATTTATATGTCAATGTATTCTTTTTTTTTTTTTTTTTACAAATAGTTTATTGTCAAATTAGTTTCCACATAACACTCAGTGCTCATCCCCACAAGTGCCCTCCTCCATGCCCATCCCTCCTCCCCCCCACATCCATCAGTCCTCAGTTTTTGTCAGCATTCAAGAGTCTCTCATGGTTTGCCTCTCTCCCTCTCCCCCACCATTTCCGCCCTTCTTCTCCCCCTTGTTCCTCCGTCAAGTTCCTCCTAATCCTCCTATACGTGCAAACATATGATATTTGTCCTTCTCTGCCTGACTTATTTCGCTCAGCATAACCCCCTCAAGGTCCATCCATGTTGCTACACATGGCCAGATTTCATTGTTTCTCATTGCCATGTAGTATTCCATGGTATAGATAAACCACATCTTCTTTTTTTTTTTTTTTTTTTTTAAATGGTTTATTTATTTCCAGGAGAGAGAGAGAGACAGTGTGAGCAGGGGAGGGACAGAGAGAGGGGGAGTCACAGACTCCGAAACAGGCTCCAGGCTCTGAGCTGGCAGTCAGCACAGAGCCCGACGCGGGGCTCGAACCCACGAACCGCGAGATCATGACCCAAGCGAAAGTCGGACGCTCAACCGACTAAGCCACCCAGGCGCCCCGATAAACCACATCTTCTTGATCCATTCATCTGTTGATGGACACTTAGGCTCTTTCCATGTTTTAGCTACTGTGGAGAGTGCTGCTATGAACATTGGGGTACATGTGCTCCTATGCATCAGCATTTCTGTATCCCTTGGGTAAATTCCTAGCAGTGCTATATGTCAATGTATTCTAAATCATTTTGATTTTATTTTCTTTTATATTACAATTAGGGTTTTATTCATTTTAAATGATGTGAGTTGTGGGGAGCGGGGGCGCCTGAGTGGCTCAGTCTGTTAAGTGTCCAACTTGAGCTCAGGTCGTGATCTCACGGTTCGTGGGTTTGAGCCCCAGGTCAGGCTCTGTGCTGACAGCTCAGAGCCTGGAGCCTGCTTCAGATTCTGTGTCTCCCTCTCTCTCTGACCCTCCCCTGCTCGCAGTCTGTCTCCTCTCTCAAAAATAAACAAACGTTGAAGAAAATGTGCACATCGGTAGGTTATGTCATTTATGAATGTCAACCGAGAAAAGAAAAGAAGCCTGGTAATCGTTACAAGGAACACTGGCTCCTGCAGGAGTCACCCCAGGGTTCCCCCTCAGGACAGCCACAGAGGTGGGAGAGCCAGCCCCTCAAAAGGGACCATGCTGGCTAAGCGACTTACGTGAGAATCAGTACGTGAACACAATTCCCTCCTGCCCAGTGCTACACAATGTGTAGGGCTGCCCCACTTTACAGAGGGGGAAACTGAGGTGCAGACAGAATAACTAACGACCCAGCATCCAGCTCTGGATTTCCTAGGGCTCCTAGAAACACCATGGTGGTTGAGTTGAGCATCCCCAGGCCCGAAGACCCCAAGAAGTGATGGAAGCCACATAGCACATCAGAGAAGTCAAGGGCAGAGATTGTGGCCTGGGTTCCAACCTTGGCTGTGTCATGTGTGACCCTGAGACAGACACTCCCCCTCTCTGAGGCTCGGCGGTCTCATCTGTAAAATGGGTCACCAAAGTGTGGAAGGTACTGTCCCATCGTTCCCTGTTCCCAATGTGGAAGCTGTGACTCATAGAGGAAAAATGACATTCCCAACATTAAATGGTGGCGGGGGGAGGGGGGTGTGGAATGGCCCTCTAAGGTAAGGACATACTCCATTACCCAGTTAGTTCCCCAAGGCTCCTTCAAAGCCCAATTCCAGATTTACAGGCCACTAGGCAATGGTCGGGGGTCACTTGCCATTCCTCAGAGCATCCACCCTCATGTGACTCCCATAGTGCAGAAGTATCTGGAAGCCAGGAAGGCTGGGGAGTACTGTCCTTGGAAGCACAGGGCCTCAGTTTCCCTGTGCTTGACCCCAGCTCTGAAACAGATCCCAGATCAATCCATTCCTCCCCATCTCTCCTCCTACTGCCACCCAAGTTTATGCCATGATCACCTCTTGCCTCCCTCCTCCTCGCTCCCCACCCGCTAGCCAGGGAGATCTTTTATAAATATAAAATCACGGAGCACCTGGGTGACTCAGTCGGTTAAGCATCTGACTCCTGGTTCAGTTCAGGTCACGATCTCATGGTCTCATGAGCTGGAGCCCCACTTGCTCATGGGGGAGCATGAAGCCTGCTTGGGATTCTCAATCTCAATCTCTCTCTCTCTGCCCCTCCCCAGCTCGTGTGGTCTCTCTCTCTCTCAAATAAATAAATAAACTTAAAATATATATATAAATAAATGAAATAAACAAAGGTAAAATCACATGAAGTTACTCTATTGCTTATAAACCTTCCATGGCTCCCTATTGTTCTTAAGTCAAATGCTTCTGCATGGTACCCAGGATCCTGCCCACCTCTCTCATCTCATTTCCCCCAATGCTTCCTCCACTTTCCCACCTGCCTGTGTAGTTCAGGCCACACTGGCCTCCTCCATGTGCCTTGAGTGCACCAGCCATCTTCTTATCTTAGGACCCTTGCCGATGCTCTTCCTCCTCCTTGGTCACCCATACACAGCTTCATCCTTCCTCCACTGGGCAAACTCCTCCTTCCTTCTTCCCTCCTCTCCTCCACCAAGTCAGCTTTTCCTGTCATGCACATTCATGCCTCACCCTCTCATCTCCCCCGGCAATAATCCCAGTTTGCAAGGATAGATTTGTCTGGTTATCTTCTACCCAACTTGACTGAGCTCCACCGGACCTGAGATGCTGGCTTTTCTCCTGCCGTGTACTGAGAACCAGAAGTGTCTGCCCCAGAGAAGGTGCTCAGGAAAGCCTACTGAATGGCAGACTGCAGTCATCTCCTTTCCCATAGAAGAGGGAATGGCCCGTCCCCTCCACCACGTGGACTGAGACATTCAAGACAAGCTTGAGGGGGAGCCCTGAGGAAAAGTGGAAGGCAGAGATTCAGAATCCCAGGCACCATCCAATTCACTGTTGGGCATGAGCCTACATGTGCCAGACACGTTGCTATGCACTGGGGACGGCATATGTACGTAGGCTAGTGACAAAGCAAGGTCTGGGCCACCCTGCCTCGCTTTGCAAGTGTAGGCAAGCCACTAAACCTCTCTGAACCTTGATGTCCCCAACTACCAAATGCGAGACGTGAAGAAGTTACTTCATTACAGAAAACTCAAGCCTTAGGGCATTAAGACTTGATACACTCTTGAAACACCAATGGAACCAGTAATTCTGTTGGGTCACTCTTTTTTTTTTTTTTAATGTTTTATTTATTTCTAGGAGAGAGAGAGAGACAGCGTGAGCAGGGGAGGGTCAGAGAGAGAGGGAGTCACAGACTGAAATAGGCTCCAGGCTCTGAGCTGGCAGTCAGCACAGAGCCCGACGCGGGGCTCGAACCCACGAACCGCGAGATCATGACCTAAGCGAGAGTCGGACGCTTAACCGACTAAGCCACCCAGGCGCCCCATCTGTTGGGTCACTCTTGCTGCATCACAAACCATTCCAAGATTTGGTGGCTTCATACAACCCTTTTTGCCCCTTGCTGTTGTGGGTCAGGACTCTGGGGGAAGGAACATTTGAGCAGTTCTTCTTTGTTGCAGTCAGATGTTGGCCAAGCTTTGAAGTTCAATGGCTGTCTGTTGGCCAGGGACACCAACATGAGGCCTTCCCACCGTGGTGGTCCTGGGAAGTTGGCCTGTTACATTTATTATCTTCACCCCTTCCATTATCTCAGTTTCAAGCAGCCAGCCAGCTGGGTGACCATCACCTCCGATCTTTCTAGCTCTCTCTCTCTGGTACCCCAACCCCTACAATCCTTCAGTCCCACCGGGACCTCTGATCCATGGAGACTACCACCATTTCCCTCATGTCCTCACCCCTGCCCCTTGCCAGTTAAAGCCTGTGAGCATCATTATTCCCATGCACTGCACCCCTTCCCAAGGTGCCCCTGCTCTGTCCCTCTGGGCTTGTTCCCAAGCAGGGGGATGTGGCTGCAGCATGGAAGCCACCATGGGCACTGGTCTCACCTGACTTACATGACGGCTGGCCTCAATGGGGTCTTCCGTGCTGCCTGACAATCCGTGGTTCCCTTAGTCCGCTCTGCGTCCCCAGACAGTCCCTTCCCATCTTCTCTTCAAATGGCCATTGCCTTCTCCCCTATTCTCGCTCTTAGCTGAGGACCGTGCTTCCTATTTCACAAGGAAAATTCTAGCAATCAGAAAATACCTCCAGGAATTTCCACTACCCTCATTGGTCCCCAAATACTCTGATCTCTCTTCTACGACCAAGGATGGACCGTCTGTGCTCCGAGCCATGGTCAATGTCAACCCTTTCTCTCCTGTGTCATCATTATTTCCGATCTACTGAATTGTTCTCGCCAACACGCAAACATGCTGATACCTCTGCATTTAAATAACTTCCCTTGATCCCACTTTGCTTTCCACCTACCACCCCATCCTCCGTCCTACAGCAAAACACCTCAAAAAGTTGTCTGTACCCACTACCTCAGTGTCTCTACTTGCTCTCCTTCCATTATAGAAGAGGCATAAAAATAGTACAAATGGGGTGCCTGTGTGGCTCAGTCTGATGGGCGACCAACCTCAGCTCAGGTCATGATCTCACGGCTCATGAGTTCGAGCCCCACATCAGGCTCTGTGCTGACAGCTCAGAACCTGGAGCCTGCTTCTGATTCTGTGTCTTCCTCTCTCTCTGCTCCTCCCCTGCTCATGCTCTGTCTCTGTCTCTCAAAACTGAATAAACATTTAAAAATATAGTACAAAGAATGCTAAAAGACCAATCACCCAGATTTTACCATGTTTGCTTGATCATTCTCCCTCCCTTCCCCTTTCCTCCTGAACTCTTTTACAGTAAGTTGCAGACATGATTCTCTTTATTCCTAAAAATCAGTGTGTATTTCCTAAAAGAAGGACATTCTCTTCCAATACCCCAAATCAGGAACTTTTACACTGATATCAAAGTATTATCTAATCTATAGATGTTATTCAAATTTCCCCAATTGTCCTACTCATACCCTTTATAGTAAAGTGAAAACAATTTTTTTTTCCTGGTCCAGAATCTCACATCATTGCATTTCGCTCTTATGTCTCTTTGGACTCCTTAGTCTAGAACTGCTCCTCAGTCTGTTTTTCATGACCTTGACATTTTTGAAGAGTAAGGCCAGTCATCCAGTAGGAATCTCTCAATTTGGGCTCGTCTGGTGCTCACTCGTGAGTCAAAGGATTCAGTCAGACACTTTTGGCAGACGTGCCACTGAAGAGACGCTGTGTCTCTCTCAGTGCATCGTACCGGGAGGCACTTGATACTGATTTGTCCCAATACCAGTGATGTTTATTTTGACCACTTGGTTGATGTGGTGTCTGCTGGGTCTCTCCTCTGTAAAGTTACTATTTCACCCTTTGTAACTAAATGTATCTTGTTTATACTAGATATAAGATACTAAAAGTATCTTAGTATCATAGAGACCAAGACTACGGAAATACCCTGCTTCTTGTCCAACTTTAATCTATGATGGTAGCATTGGTTGACGATTCTCTCCTGAAATGATGATTCTTTAGGAGTTTCCAGATGGTGATTTTCTAATTCTCATCTTCTCCATTTACTAGTTGACCTCCTACTCTTAAAAACGGGTCTCTGGGGCACCTGGATGACTCAATGGGTAGAGCATATGACTCTAGATCTTGGGGTTGTGAATTCGAGCTCACCCGCATTAGGTGTAAAGATTACTGAAAAATAAAATCTTAAAAAAAAAAGATTTCCTTTTCCTTCCTTCCTTCCTTTCTTTCTCTTTCCGTCTTCCTGTATGTACACATTTAAATCTTCTTCCACTCTCTCTTTCTTTTTTTTTTTTTAACTTTTTAAATGTTTATTTATTTTTGAAAGAGAGAGACAGAGTGTGAGCAGAGGAGGAGCAGAGAGAGAGGGAGACACAGAATCTGAAGCAGGCTCCAGACTCTGATCTGTCAGCACAGAGCCTGACACGGGGCCCGAACCCACGAACTGTGAGATCATGGCCAGAGCCGAAGTTGGACGCTCAACTGACTGAGCCACCCAGGTGCCCCTCTTCCACTCTCTCTTAACCCCACTCCAGTCAGGCTTGGGATCCCACCATTCTACCTAAACTCTTTCTTGTCAAAGCAACAGCGCCTTCCACTTTGCTACATCAGCTCTCAGGGCGTGTCTTCCTTGACCTTCTCTCAGCAGCACTGGACACAGACGATCAAGTCTCCTCCCTTGAAATGTTTTCCTTACTTGGTTCCCAGGACATGTGTCATGGCCGCTCTCTCTGAAGCTCCTTAATGTCGGATGCCCCGAGGCCCACTCCCCTTCCCTCTCCTCTCCCCCTCTCCTCTCTGTATCCACTTCCTTGGAGATCTCACCCAGTCCCGTGGCTCTAAAACCCATCTCTATGATGAGGACTCCTGGGTTAGTCTACTGGGGCTGCCAGATCCAGACACCACAGACTGATGACTTAACAACAGAAATATATTTTTTATTTCTCCCAGTTCTAGAAGATCAAAGTGCCAGGAGGGTTGGTTTCTGGTGAGAACACTCTTGCTGGCTGACTTCCTTCTCCTTGTGCCCTCATACGGCTTTTCCTCTGTGCACACTTAGAGAGAGAGAGAGAGAGAGGGAGGGAGGAGGTGCTCTAGGGTATCTTCCTCTCCTTACAAGGACACCAGTCCTACTGGATTAGGACCCCACCTTTGTGACCTCATTTAACCTTAATTACCTCCCTGAAGGATGTATCTCGAAATACGGTGCGTTGGGGGTTAGGGCTTCAACATATGAATTTGGGGAGACACAATTCAGTCCATAACAACTGCCCAAATTACATCTCCAGCCTGGACTCTCCTGGGCTTAGGGTCATACATGCAACCTCTTAAACTGTTTTCTTTTCTCCTCCTCCTCCTCCTCCTCCTCCTCCTCCTCCTCCTCCTCCTTCTTCTTCTTCTTCTTTTTCTTCTTCTTCTTCTTCTTCTTTTAGAGAGAGCGAGAGAGAGCATGCACGCACAGACAGGAGCAGGGGAGAGGGGCAGAGGGAGAGACAGAGAATCCCACAACCCTGGGATCACGATCTGAGCCAAAATCAAGAGTCAGACGCTCAACCAACTGAGCCACCCAGGCGCCCCCCATGCATGCAACTTCTAACGGAGAATCTCTACTTGGAAGTCTGATGGCTGCCTCACATTGAACAAGTCTCAAATGGAACTGCTACTCCCTCTCTCCTTTCCCTACTGAAAAAAGTTCTCTCATAACCTTCCTCATCTCAGTTAATGGCAAATTCCTGCTTTCAATTCCTCTGCCCCAAAACCTTGGAATCAATTCATCAGTTCATTTCTTTCTCAAAACCCCATCTCCAACCTGTCTTTTTGGCTTTAATTTCTTTTTAAAAAATTTTTTAACATTTATTTTTGAGGGACAGAGAGACAGAGCATGAGCAGAGGAGGGGCAGAGAGAGAGAGGGAGACACAGAATCTGAAGCAGGCTCCAGGCTCTGAGCTGTCAGCACAGCCCGATGCGGGGCTCGAACCCACGAACTGCGAGATCATGACCTGAACCAAAGTCGATGCTTAACTGACTGAGTCACCCAGGCACCGCTGACTTTATATTTAAACTAACCCCAGAGACTAACTTGGATTCACAGCATCGCCACCTCTAGTCTGGATTGTGGCAGTGGCCCCTGACCTGCTCTCCCTGCCCCAGCCCTTACCCCCATCTCCTGCATCCTGCACCCAGCTGCTGGCAAGACCCTGTAACGATGCAAAGCGGGGCCTGTCCTCTGTCTGGTCAAAACCCTCGAACGTCCCCCATCACTCGGAGCAGAGACCAAAGTCCCTATCACAAGGCACAAGGCTGTGTGCCATCCATCATCTCCAGGAGAGTCTCCCTGGCATCACCTCCCCCTTGCCTGCTCAGTTCAGCCACCGTCTCTACTGGATGCTCCTTAAACCCACCAGACATGAGTCCCCTTCATGCCCTTTGCCCCCTCTGTTCCCTCTGCTTGGAAAAGTCTTCTCCCACCTACCGTGGGGCCTCCCTGCCTCACCTCTCCCAGCTCTTTGCTCAAGAACCACCTTCCCGGTGAGGCTTCCATTGATTATCTATTTGAAGCTGTACCACAGCCCTTCCCTGTCCCTTCCCTGCCTAATTTTTCTCCACGGAGCTCATCACTGTCTGATGGGCCACACATCTCTCCGAGGACCATGAGATCATGAGAACGGGGACTTTGTTTTGTTCACAGTTAGTCATGACCACTTGCGTTAATTGCAGCCTTGCTGTATGCCAGCATTTTTTTTTTTTAAACCTAATGTTTTCTTATTCATTTAAGAGAGACAGAGTGTGGTTTATCTGTACGATGGAATACTACATGGCAATGAGAAAGAATGAAATCTGGCCATGTGTAGCAATGTGGATGGACCTTGAGGGTGTTATGCTGAGCAAAATAAGTCAGGCAGAGAAGGACAAATACCATGTTTGCACGTATAGGAGGATTAGGAGGAACTTAACAGAGGACCATGGGGGAGAAGAAGGGGGGAAATAGTTGGGGAGAGGGAGAGAGACAAACCATGAGAGACTCTTGAATGCTGAGAACAAACTAAGGACTGATGGGTGTGTGTGGAGGGGAGGGGGGAGATGGGCATGGAGGAGGGCACGTGTGGGGATGAGCACCGGGTGTTATATGGAAACCAACTTGACAATAAACTATTTGTAAAAAAAAAAAAATCTAAACCAATGCTAGTCAAGATAAGGTCTATAGACCGTGTAAGATTGTGAACTCTTTGTTACTGGTTCTGCATGAAATAAATGCAGAAATTAAGAGTAAAAAAAAAAGAGAGAGAGAGAGCACAAGCAGAGAGAGGGAGACACAGAATCTGAAGCAAGCTCCAGGCTCTGAGCCATCAGCACAGAGCCCAACGCGGGGCTTGAGCCCTGAGATCATAATGTGAGCTGAAGTCAGACGCTTAACTGACTGCACCACCCAGGAGCCCCTGTATGCCAGTGTATTTTTTTTTATATTTATTATTTTTTTTTTACAAATAGTTTATTGTCAAATTAGTTTCCACATAACACTCAGTGCTCATCCCCACGAGTGCCCTCCTCCATGCCCATCCCCCCTCCCCCCCACATCCATCAGTCCTCAGTTTTTGTCAGCATTCAAGAGTCTCTCATGGTTTGCCTCTCTCCCTCTCCCCCACCATTTCCCCCCTTCTTCTCCCCCTTGTTCCTCCGTCAAGTTCCTCCTAATCCTCCTATATGTGCAAACATATGATATTTGTCCTTCTCTGCCTGACTTATTTCGCTCAGCATAACACCCTCAAGGTCCATCCATGTTGCTACACATGTATGCCAGCATATTTTTAAGGGCTTTACTGTATTCCGTCACTGAATCCAGACCTGAGCCCTATGAACTGGGTATATCAGTTAGCCGTCACCAGAACAATGCTGCATAGCGAAGTCCCTCCAGAGTCCGTGGCTTCCAGCAGCAAATATTGATTTGTCACTCTCTTGCCTGCAGTTATTTGGGCTTTGGCCGCTCTTGGCTGGGCTCTGCTCAGCTTGGCTCCATGTCACGTCTGCTCCATATTTCTTTCACTCCTCTATATCAGTCTGTTTGGTGCTGGCAATTTGGATAGAAGCTCTAGGTTCCCTAAACAGACCCGGAACATTCTCCTCCCAGCTGCTTAGTTTTCTGTCATTCAAAAGTGATAGAGTTCATGAAAATAAAAATACAATTTAAAGTTTACCACAACTTTCTTCACCCAGACTTTCCTACATAACCTTCAACTGGGACTCTTTCAGGGTGCCCGGGTGGCTCAGTCGGTTAAGCGTACAACTTCGGCTCAAGCTATGATCTCATGGTTCGTGGGTTCACGCCCCAGCGTCGGGCTCTGGGCTGACAGCTCAGAGCCTGGAGCCTGCTTCGGATTCTGTGTCTCCCTCTCTCTCTGACCCTCCCCCACTCATGCTCTGTCTCTTAAATATAAAAAATAAATCATAAAAAAAAGAACTGGGACTCTGTTTCAAAAGATGCATAGCCCCATCCTTATGGTAGAGTTAGAAATTCCCAGGTGGACACATGAAAACATGAAACCTCTTAAGGCTCTTGCACATTGTCACTTTCATCTACATTGCACTGGCCGAAGCAAATCGGGTGGCCAAGCTTAGTATCAATGGAGTAGGGATATAACCAGTCCTTGCGGGGGGTAGCGTGGCAGTCCCTAAATAGTAACCTAATTTGCCATAAGGTATTTCATGCTCCATCCTCTCTTCTTTCTTTTGAAAAAAAAAATTAATGTTTTATTTATTTCTGAGAGAGAAAGAGACAGCGTGAGCAGGGAAGGGTCAGAGAGAGGGGGAGATACAGAATCTGAAACAGGCTCCAGGCTCTAAGCTGGCTGTCAGCACAGAGCCCGATGCAGGGTCGAACCCACGAACTGCGAGATCATGACCTGAGCCGAAGTCAGACACTTAACTGACTGAGCCACCCAGGCGCCCCCATCTTCTCTTCTTTCTTTCCTTCCTTCCTTCTTTGCTTTCTGTCTTTCCTTCCCTCCCTCCCTCCCTCCCTTCCTTCCTTCCTTCCTTCCTTCCTTCCTTCCTTCCTTCCTTCTTTTTTTCTCTCTCTTTCTTTCTTTCTCCCCTCCTTCGTCTCTTTTGCTAGCTCTTTCTTTCCTCCTTCCTTCCTTTCTTCTTTTCTCTTTCTCCCTTAACAGATGAGGAAACCAGGGCTCAGAGAGATCAAATAACTTGTCTGAGGTTACGCTGCCAGTAAACGCCAGAGCTGGAATCCAACCAAGCTGGAGTCAAATTTACCAATGTCAGGGCCACCAGGCCAAACGGTTTGGACTACCCTGAAGGCAATGAAATAACCACTGAAAACTCTTGAGCAAGAAAGGAACAAAGCGGTTAATAAACTTTCCTCCAGTGGCAGTGTGGCACAGGATGTGTGGGACAGGGAGACAGGAGGGGCTCCTGGAGGTAGTTACAAAACTTCAGGCCAGAGCTGATAAGGGACTGGGCTGGAGCCTGTCAAAGAAAGGGGGTGGGGAACAGTAAACATTAACACAACCAAACAGAAAAAGACAGAGGTGAGAGACAAGTTGAAGGACATTTTAAAACACGTTTTCTTTGTGGAGTATCGAAATAAACATTTGTGTTTGTCACCAAAAAAAATTCAAAGAAAAAAATTTGTGCAGCACAGACGGAAGCGTTCAAAGCAAAAGTTCCCTCCTCTTCCTCTCTTCTGAGATAAGCTCCATTAATAGTTTGTGGTAGATCGTTCCTGGGCGTTGTCTGCGACTATATAACATGTATACATCTACCCACTTTTATTTATTTATTTTATTTTTTTAACTTGAGAGAGAGTGTGTGTGCATGAGTGGGGGAAGGGCAGAGAGAGAGAGAGAGAGAGAGAATTTTAAGCAGGCTCTGCTTTCAGCCCAGAGCCCAAGGAGGGGCTCAATGTCACAACCATGAGATCATGACCTGAGCTAAAATCAAGAGTTAGATACTCAACCGACTTGGTCTCTCAGGCACTCCTACATCTACCCATTTTTACATGTGCTTTTAAAATGTGTTCTGACGAGGGGCGCCTGGGTGGCTCAGTTGGTTAGGTGTCCAACTTTGGCTCAGGTCATGATCTCACTGTTTGTGAGTTCAGGCCCCACATGGGGCTCTGTGCTGACAGCTCAGAGCCTGTTTGGATCCTCTGTCTCCCTCTCTCTCTGACCCTCCCCTGCTTGTGCTTTCCTTGTCTCTCAAATCTAAATAAACCTGAAAAAGAATTTAAGTTAAAAAAATGAAATAAAATGTGTTCTGACTAAACCTCTGTTTCCTCTCTTGCTTTTCATCACATGACAGTATGAGAGAACCAGCTTTCCACATCAGGATATTATATTGTCACTTTTTTAAAACAGCTTTGCCACAGACTAGCTGTATGACCCTGCACAGGTTGTTTAGCGTCTCTGAATCTTGGTGTGCTTAATCTCTAAATGGGGATTAGAATGTCGTGGCAAAAAAATAAAAATAGAATAGAATAGAGTAGAATAGAATAGAATAAAATAAAATGAAATAAAATAAAATAAAATGTAGTGGCCCCACAGAGCGACTATGAGGATTAACTGAGTTCACACATACAAGTCATCTTGCATAGTGCCTGGCACATACTAACCACTCAAAAAATAGTAGCCCTCGTTGTGAGTAGCTCCACGTGTAGCTGTGCAATCGTTTATTTAACCAGCTCCACCCATAAGGTCACTTAGTGCGGGATGTTTGCCGAGACAGCCGCCACCATCCTCACATCCTGGCACACATGACCCTTTGCAATATGATGTTGGGGCTTTTCCCGTCTAGAGACGGAATCTATCTCTACTCTCCCTGAAGCTGCGCTGGCCACGTGACAGGCTTTGCTCAGTAAAATGCAGCGAAAGGGATGTTCTGGCACTTCTGAGCCCAGGCCTCAAGAGGCTTCTTGTTCTTTTCCTTCTGGAGGCCATCATGGGAGGAAACCCGTGCCAGCTGCTGAAGAAGCCACATGGAGAAGAACCAAGGCACTCAAGCCAACAGGCCCAGGCAACTGGCAGACATGCATAGGAGGCTGTAATGTGCTCTCTGACTGTAAATGTGGGAGGAAGACCACTCACGGCAGAAAAGAACTGTCTTTGCTGAGACGTGTCCAACTGCCAATCCACACAAACATAAGCAAATAATGGTTTTTGGGTTTTTTTTTTTTTTTTGAGAGAGAGAGAGACAGTCAGAGCACGAGCAGGGGAGGGTCAGAGAGGGAGGGAGACACAGAAGCCCAAGCAGGCTCCAGGCTCTGAGCTGTCAGCACAGAGCCTGATGCTGGGGTGTGAACCTACAAACCGTGAGATCATGACCTGAGCTGAATTTGGATGCTTAACTGACTGAGCTACCCAGGTGCCCCACACATAAGCAAATAAATAATTATTAGTTTAACCAATTGTTTTGGGGTGCTTTGTTAAGCAGTAATAGAAAGCTGATACATTCAGGTCTAGTGCCGAGAGAATGACTGATGTTGGAATGCAAGTGATTTTCGTCCTGTCTCATAATCTCTCTTCACCTCAGTTTCCTCATCTGTACAGTGGAAAACTTTAGTTCCTACCTCATCAGGCTGATGTGAGGATTAAATGAGATGATGTGAGGCTCAGGGCAAGTACTTCAACCCTTACCTGTGATTATTGCTTTTGTTGAAGGGAGTCTACACTGAGGGTTCTAATGTGGGGTGTCGGGAAGAATAAGAGACGAAGATAACTGAGCTGGTCTTCGGAGGCTCGGTAACTAGAGGAACCTTGGAGAATGGGACTTGGGACAATAGACCTATACCAGGCTGGCCAGGGAGATAGCAGCTGTTGGGGCTCATCTCTGCCCTGCTCAGTGCGAAGGATTCCTGTGTGTGTGCCTGGGTGAGCCCTCTGTGTGAGGTCACGGATGGAGACTGGAAGTGGGTGCAAGAATGAAGAACTGACACCGTAGGAGGGGCTGAGGCCTTAGGGAAGGTGTGAGGGCTAAGCGTTGGGAAATATCCCCATTCTTCTCACGTGAAATCCCAGACTCCTCCCAGACTCCTCCGCATGGCCTGCATATGCCCCGCCCACCTCTCCCACCATATTCCCTCCCCTTCTCCCATTCACTCATAGTGCTTCAGCCACCCTGGCCTCCTTCCTCAAACTTATCCAACTCTTTCCTGTCCCAGGACCTTTGTACTCACTGCTCTCTTCTCAGAGGGAATTTCTGAACCCCTCAAGTTAAGGCTCTCCCACTTGTATTCTCTTTCGCAGCTACTTATCTTTTTCCTTCATAGCAATTACTGCTGCATGAAACTACATTTATCCATTTGTTTACCCACATATTCTTTGTTTCTCGCTCTAGAAAGTGAGCTCCACGAGGAATTGGTATCTGTCTTGCTCATACCCCACCCCCAACACTGTCTGGCTCAGAGCAAGTGATTACTAGCTGTGAACTGAATACATGTGAACGAACGAGCCATGACAGCCAACAAGCAAAGAAAACAAAAGAATAGGGTCCAAGAGCCAGGTGGAACGCCAGTCATTTCCTAAAAAAGTTCTTCACGAAAATCCTGGGATCATCTTGTGTAACCTTCTCAGTCTACAGGTGGAGAAACAGGCCCAGGGAAGGTGGTCGACCTGCCTGAGAGCACCCAGAAGCCATTACTGTGATGCCCAGCCCTCTGGGTCAAATGCTGCACGCCTGTCTGGCCACCTCCTTGAGGCCATTGCTGTATGTCTGCAGCTGTAGCCACCCCCATCCTATAGGGGAGGAGATCGTCTCTTTGGGAACAGAGGTGCCAGGAGGCTGACAAACTGCGAAAAGAGGGATGGAGGGAGGTGGGAAGGCCCGTTCCTGGGCCAGGTGACTATTCTGAGGCAGCTCAGGGATAATGGCTGGTACGAAAATAACCCAGTCTCCTCACCCTTGTTCCAGCCCTCACACCTCTGCCCCACCAGAGGTGAGGCTAACACTTGAATTCTTCTCTGTAACACACCAGTGTTTAGCAGGGCCTGGGCAGAGGGCAGTGATCATCAGACCCAGCCTTGTCCACTGGCGGCTCACAGTCTGATGGAGGAGGCAGGCTAGGGACCTGTCAAGCTGCAGAGTGACGACGGCTCCGACGTCTGGGGAAGGTCAGGGGAGGGACTGATCCCCAGAAGAAAGGACCCGAGTTAATTTGATTAGCCAGTTCAGGAAATGACAGTAACGCAAGTAACCGCCAGTGCAAAGACAAAAGAGGCAACACAGATAAGATCCAGGAATCGTTTGCCCTTTTACCGGGTGGACGCGTCAGAAATTTGGGTGCAGAAAAGGAGGCTAGAAAGGGAAACGGTGTCAAAAAAGGGGGGAGTTGGGGCTGTCAAATTTATGCAGGAATCTGGATGTCAAGAGAACTCGGGCTATCTTCGGTGCACAAAGGGGAGCCCGGGAAGATTTTAATCCAAGAAGACGCCGTGATCAGGCCTGCAAGATAGAAAGTGCTCTGTCGCTGCTTTAGAGGAAGTTGCCCAGGCGGGCGGGGGCACGAGGGGTGGCAGCCTTAAGGCAGAAAATACTTTTTTTCTAGACGGGTAGTTCTAAATAGGTCTTCTGCAGGAAGCAGGAATAGGGTCTCAGTCTCTACAGGGCTGGGGTCGTCCCTCCTTCCACTCCAGCGTCACACCCCTCCGAGGGTGCAACTTTCGTTCGTTTGTCGCGAACTCAAAAGTTTGAGCAGAGAAAACGTGCTGCTGGAACCCTAACCCTAGACGAGGGGTCGGAGTAGCCGACTTCAACTCCCACAATGCTTTGCTCTACAGCTCCGCAGGTCGCGCATGCTTCAAGAAAGGCCGGCTGGCTGGTCCACTGGTGCGACTCGTCATCTGGGTGAAGTGCGGGAAACATAGGGACCGCCATCTTAGCTTGGGGCAAACCAACTGTACATGTCCGGGAATTTAGTCTCCTTTCTCTCGTCGGTTCTCAACAGGTGCTGAAACAAAAGGCGCTTCATTACTGTAAATCTCTTTGTTATGCTTTATACCGGCAATTTCTCCCATTTTGCGGCCCCCCCTCCCCCCAGCCCGGAACTGCACCTGCAGGGAGACCTTAGCACGTCCCAGCATGGCCGCACTCAGCCAGCTTCCGCGGGGGGCGGGGTCGGAAGCGGTCCCGCCCCGCCTCCTGGTAGGAAGGGGGTTTCCGCTTCCGGCAGCAGCGGCTGCAGCCTCGCTTTGGTCCCTGCGGCTGGCGGCCGAGCCGTGTGTCTCCTCCTCCGCCGCCGCCATATTGTCTGTGTGAGGAGAGGGGAGAGCGGCCGCCGCCGCTGCCGCTTCCATCACAGGTACCGTGGGAGCCGCCAGGCGAGGTCGTCGGGGTACGGAGGTGGGCCCAGGATGGGACAACGGCTCGCGGCGGCCCCTCGCGCTCCCAGCGGACTCCCGAACGGCCCGTCGCCTTCCCCTGCCCCCCCCTACACACACCAGCCGAGGCCCCTGCAGCCCATCGGGGAGGCCTGGGGCCACCCTTGAGGACCGCGAGCGAGGCTTGCCGGGCAGAGGCTGATGTGAGGGTGGGAACTGGCTCTCAGGAGTCCTGCTTATTGCGGGGGAGAGGGCTGGACTGGGGCGGGGACTAGGGGGCAACTTGGAGGAGGGGGTCGCCGGAGGGGGAAGGGAGCTTGAGGGGTGGGGCCACAGGGGGATGCAGGGGGAGGGTGCCTAGGGGAGTGGTGCCTGATGGGTAGGGTGGGGTGAACCCTCCCGCGAAGCGGAGCAGCTGGAGTGGGGGGCCTTGTGAGGGTCCCTCTGGGCCGGGTTGGGCTTCCCACCTGCAGACTGGGGTGCACAGAGGAGGGAACCCCGGGCGAGGTCGCTGGGGAGAAAGGGGGAAGGGACCACGAAGTGGGGCGGAATGGGTGGAGTTGGGGAGTTCAGGGTTAGTTGGGCGCCTGGGTGGAAGAGAAGTATGTAGAGTGAAGGGTTGGCCAACGGTATACATACTAGTTTGCGACCTTTTGGAAGAGTACGACTTTTATTTTGTGTGTTGTTGGTGTTGGTGATTTTGCAGCGTTGGAACATTTCTAGTCTGAGCAGGTGATGGGGTGGAGCTTCCGTAGTTTGTTTTTGGAAAGCGAAGTCAGGGTGGGAAGAAGTCGCTTCTTGACTCTTGCTATCGTGGGAAGGGAAGAGTTCTGGAAAGGAGGTGGCGAATTCGCTTGGGAAGACTTGGTCACCTTTAAACGGCTGAGTTCGCAGAGAAGGGGGCATGGCGAGAGGACGTGAAAACTGGAAAGGCAGGAGCTTGTAAGGAGCTAGGAGACTGCGTTACATCTGAGCAGTGGTAAGGAACCAGAGTGCCCGGGTTCTCAGATATCAGCGCCCTTACTGCCTAGCTGGGTGCCCTAACCTCTGTCAGCCTTGGTTTTCCTATCTGTAAAGTGGGGGGCGGTAGTCTTTCCTAGTTCGTACATTTATGGGGAAGCAGTAAAGAAGATAATTTGTGGCCAGTGCTTACCACCCGGCCTGGCAGGTCGTGAGTGCTTGCTAGATTAAAGGGACGAGCTGGTATATTTAGGGGCCCTCTGTTCTACCTAAGATGTGTGGTCGAGAATCTAAAGGTGGGCAAGACTTCTTGCTGCAGTGTTCTGTTTTGTTGTAAGTTAGTGGACTTAACTGGCTCAGTGGGGCTGTGAAAGATCAGGCCCAATACTAGGTCTCCCTGGTGTCATTAAAAAAAGAAATCAACTGCTGATTTATCTGGGCACGCATATCCTCCTGTGACTTTGAAATACTTGACTTTCATTTGCTATTGGGGGAGGGTGCATGGTTCGAAGAAAGAAAAGATGTGAAGTTTGCTTGGATTGATTTATCAACCGATTACAAAGTCAGGTCACCCTGGGGCAACTTATGTTTAAAAAAAAAAGAGAACCCGACATGCCTGGTTATGTCCTCTTGAACGGAATTCAGTAGAGAAGAGGAGCACACGCTGCAGGGGAACGTTAGGTTAGTTTCTGTGTAATGGGTTTGTTGCCTTGCCGGCTGGAGATGAAACAAGTGGCAGCTTCTTTCCCACAGTGTATTTTTAGTTCTGCTGTTGCCTAGCCACTGTTACAGGGTGAGCGTTCGGTTGTACTGTTGTCACTGTCCCTGAACAGACACCTTTACTTCACACACTCGATTGGAGAAAGGGGAAATTTTCTTCAGGAACGGGGTTTAAAGCCTTACTTAGGGTTTGGGTTTCGCGTAGGCAGAAGGATACCCTCCCCCCAAAAGATGTCCGCACCCTAATTCCCAGAATCTGTAAATATGTTACACGGTAAAAGGGACTTTGCTGATCTACTGAGAGTTAAGAATCTTAAAAATAGGAAGTTATTCTGCATTTCGTGGATGGGTCCAATCTACTGGCAGGAGCCCTTCAAAGCAGAGAACTTGACTCCACCTGGGAGTCCAGAGAGTTCGGGCAGAAGGGTGAAAACAGATGTTCCAATCATGAGAGGGACTCCGTTTGCTGTTGCTTGAGGGGGCCTGCAGGGAAAGCATGAGAAGGAATGTGGGCAGCTCTAGTAGCGGAGACCAGCCCCAGCTGACAGCCAACAGGGGAATGACCTCAGTCCTACAACCACCAGAAACTGATTTTGACCAACAGCCTGAATGAGCTTGGAAGTGGATTCTTCCCCTAGCCTGTCCAGCGAGGAATATACCTTGATTTTGGCCTTGTGCCCTGAGCAGAAGACTTAGCCAAAGGCCTTCCGACTTGTGACCTACAGACACTTCGGACTTGAGACAATAAATTTCTATTGTTTTAAGCCACTCCTGTTTGTGGCAGTTTGTCATGGCAGCGGTAGAAAGTTGTATAGACTTGGTACCGGGAGTGGGGTACTGTTACCTAGAAATATGGAAGTGGATGAAGGCCAGAAAATTTTGAAGAGCAGAATAGAAAAGGCCTAGAACAGGGGCACCTGGGTGGCTCAGTCGGGTTAAGCTCCCAACTTTGGCTCAGATCATGATCTCACGGTTCGTGGGTTCGAGCCCCGTATCGGGGTCTGTGCTGACAGCTAGCTTAGAGCCTGGAGCCTGCTTCAGATCTGTGTCTCCCTCTCTCTCTGCCCCTCCCCTGCTCACACTGTCCCTCTCTCTGTCAGAAAGAAATAAAAACATTTGAAACAAAAAAGAAAAGGCCTAGAACAGACTGTAGAAATACCAATGTTGCCTCTGGTGGAAATGAAGTAGGCATTAGAAACTGGAGGAAAGAGAATCCTTGTTACATAGTGGCAGGGAAGTTTATAATTGTATCCTGTGGTGAGGGGGAAAAGAGAACTGAACTGGTAAGTGATAAACCTGGCTATCCAGCAGAGATTTCCAAGCACAGTGTTGAAGGTGGAGCCCCGTGTGTTCGTGGATAGGAGTCTGGCTAACAGAATGATACCCGTTAAATTTATGTGAGGTCCTTGAGGATTTTATACTATCAGAAACGATGCCAGCTTGGGTTGAAAGACACAGTATGAAAGTTAAAGAGGTCTATTAACCCCCCCCCCCCCCCCCCCCCCCCCCAGATTCTAGGCAGGAAACAGGCTGGTAAAACTCAGGTGTGAGTATGCTGCTTTTTGTTAAAATGTGGGTGACTCAGAGGGTGGGGCCAAGAGCCCAGAGAGGTGGAGCTGAAAGCTCCAGAGGATTTTTCTCTGACTTTGAAATGGAATGGAGTTTGCTCAGATTTTGAAACTGCTTTGGACCAATGGATCTGTTTTCTCTTCCATCTTCCTTTTTTTGGACTAGAAATCCTATAACTGTTGCCCTATGCCTGTCCCACCCTTGTGTATTAGGAGCAGGTCGCTTGTTTTTTGTTCTCAGGAATTGGGCCCCAGGAGTTGTTCTTAATGTATTATAGGCAGAGCTTCATCCACACCTGATTTAGATGATGAGATTTGGGACTTTTTAATTGATGACTTTTAGGTGAGATTTTTGGACTTTGCGTTGATGCTGTAGTGGAATGTAGGATGGGATGGATGTATTTTGCATTTGGGAGGGATAGGAATCTTTGGAGGTCAGAGGGTGGGCGGTGGTAGATGAAATGACACCCTGCCCTCCCCCAAGATGTCTATACTCTAATCCCTGGAATCTGAATATGTTAACATTATGTGGCAAAAGGGACTTTGCAAATGTAATTATGGTTTAAGTATCTTAAGATAGGAAGATTATCCTGGATTTTCTGAGTGGGGCCAACCTAATATGAAGGCAGAGAACTTTCTCCAGCTGGAAATAGAGAGATGGGTCAGAAGTCAGAGATTTGAAACATGAGAGGCACTCACTCATCCTGCCATCATCGGAGGGGACCTCGTGGAAAGCATGTGGACAGTCCCTGCTGACAGCTAGCAAGGAAATGGGGGCCTCACTCATGCAACCACAAGAAACTAAACTCAGGCAGCAGTCTAAATGAGCTTGGAAGCAGATTGCTGCCCCTGCCCCAAGTTTCCAGCAAGGAACAGAGCAAGGTGGACATCTTGATTTGATTGATTGATTGATTGATTGATTGATTGGTGTCGGGAGACCCTAAGCAGAAGATCCAGCTGCGCACCTGACTTCTGGCCTGTAGAAACTGTGAGATGATACATTTGTGTTGTTTTATGTTTGTGGCAATTTGTTACAGCAGCAGCAGAAAACTAATAGAGGGCCTTTGCTGATTTTATTTAAAATTTTCAGGGGTGCCTGGGTGGCTCAGTCACTTAAGCGTCCGACTTCAGCTCAAGTCATGATCTCATGGTTCGTGGGTTCAAGCCCCGCATCAGGCTCTGTGCTGACAGCTCGGAGCCTGGAGCCTGTTTCAGTTTCTGTATCTCCCTCTGTCTTTGACCCTCCCCTGCTCATGCTGTCTCTCTCTCTCTCTCTCTCTCTCTCTCTCTTTCTCTCTCTCTCTCAGAAATAAATAAAACAAAACGAATTTTTTAATTAAAAAAATGAAAATTTCAGGGGGATTGTTTGGTAAAGAACAGAAGTAGCAAAGGTTATTCTGCAAAGTGATTTGGTTCTAGAAGACTTCACAGTAATTGTGTTGAGTGGAACCTGTGCCTTTTCTAGTGTTTAAATATCCTGTTATTGTCCTTAAATGCAATTTGAATTGCCTAGATGACTAGTATTGAAAAATGTGGATTCTAGAGCTCTAGGCCGTTTTGGTAGGATTTCTATAAATTGGTGGCTTTTCCTTGCATATAAAATGTCTTGAATAAATGACATAATTTCTTCATTAATTTTTATTGGTTAAATAAAGCAATAAGTTTATATTCCAGCCTTTTAAAGACTTATTTCCAATTTTTTAGAGGAGATGGGAATGGGTGATCTATCTTTGTGATTTGATAACCACCTATATACAGTGGTCTGTTCTTTTTACACCTCCCACCACAACCCAAAGTTGTAAGGTCTTTTCTCCCTGCTGTTGTCATTTGAAGTTAAGCGTCAGATTTGGGAATTAAAATTGCAGTGTGGAGTTCTAACTTTTAAGAAAGGCTGTTTGTTTTTGTTTCACAACAGTATCCTATTGATTAGATTCATAAAATGTAGACTGTCCACTTTAGTGCGGACTTCAGAGGATGGAGGGAAGGAGACCACTTCTTTTCAGTTTAGTTACCTGAATAGAAAGATGATTACAAAATTAGAACATTTCAGTGTATGAAGGACTTTTAAGATTACGTGATTGACTTTTGGGTTTAGAGTAAAGGAAATTGGGCCACATGAGGGTTAAGTAACTCAACCTAGTATCAGCCCTAGAACTGGCCTAGAATCTTGGTCCAGGCGGTGGGGATTCGTGGCTTTTGAACTATATTCCTTGTGCTCCCCCCCACCCCCCCTCGCCTTGCCCTTTTTTCTAGGTTTTACCTTGGGACAGATTCTCTCTCTGCCTCACCTTTCTTGTGGAGTCATTGTGAGAATTGAGATAGGGAGTGTAACACATTTAACACAGTACCTACCATGTGAAGTGCCCCATAGATGTTAACTGTTGTAACATTTATGATCATTGTTTTGGCAACTGTATGACAACTTCTGCATAATCCAGTCGATTTGTATAAGTTTAGAATCAGAACTGGTGGAATTTAGCACTGGATTAGGTGTAAGGTCTTACTTAGCACTTTAAGGTAATAATAATGTTTGTGATACTTGATTTAAAATGAGAAACTGGTTAGGGTGCCTGACTGGCTCAGTCAGTGGAGCGTGCAACTTTTCATCTCAGGGTTGTGAGTTCGAGCCCCACATTGGGTATAGTATGCTTAAAAATAAAATCTTCTTTTTTTTAAAATGAGAAACTCGATTTGATCCTTGGTCTGTTACCATTCTTTGAGTGACCTGAGCCAGGTTTGTTTCCCGAGAGTCTTAGTGTGTGTGTACACCTAATTTTTTTTTGAACTCCTAAGATGGATAATTTCAAAAGTGGTATATCATTTTTTTTAATTTTTTTTTTAATTTCTAGGAGAGAGAGAGAGAGAGAGAGACAGCGTGAACAGGGGAGGGTCAGAGAGAGAGAGGGAGTCACAGACTGAAACAGGCTCCAGGCTCTGAGCTGGCAGTCAGCACAGAGCCCGACGCGGGGCTCAAACCCACGAACCGCGAGATCATGACCCAAGCGAAAGTCAGACGCTTAACCGACTAAGCCACCCAGGCGCTCCTCATTTAGTTATTTTTTAATAGAAATCTGAGCCACCTAGCTTTTTGGACAAATAAATTCCTTCAGGATTAAGGGAAAAGAATTGCTGTCATTGTAACAAACGCTATTGGTTTATAGACAATTGGTAGTTTTTCTTAAATATTTCATATGCTCTGGGATAGATTTCAACAGACCGAGTTGTTGACCAGATACACTTTTCCCCCCACATAGAAATCAAGGATTGAGTCTTTTTAAAAGTTTAAGGTGAAAGCATTCACAGAACCATGCTAAGAGTGATATTTCATTGGTTTCTACAAATTCTGTGTCATTCAGCTTTAGACATGAAAGCCTACTTAGCAACAGTTGCTATGGTGGGCAAGCTTTTTTTACATTAGTGGTGATAGTGTTTTCTTGCATAGAAGATACTGGGTTATCTGAAGTGAGGGTTTTAGCATTAAATACCAAGGTACACTGAGAATAATCTTTTATAATTTATATGTGTCACATCTTGAATGCCCTTATATTGGCTCCGGTTTTTTCTTTTCCTTTTATACTTTTTGGTCTTGTGGATTTTTCTGACAGGTTTTTATTAGCTGAAACATTTTAATCTCCTTGGAAAAGTGAACACTTGGAATTTTTCTGAAGTTATGACTAATGCATTAATGGGCATTTCTCAATTTAGCTATCTCATTAATGTTCTATAAATTTTAAGAAAGCAACCCTGTGAAAAATGAATGGGTAAATTATTTTCCTAAAAAATTGAATTATGTCATATCAGAAAGTACAGAATAGTCCTTTTAGGCTATTGAATTCATAACCAGTCAAAAGGCGTTACTTGTTCAGCAGATCCTGAATGCCTACTGCATGTCTGGTAGGGCTATTATAAAGATTTCTAAAATTTAAAATGTGTTTTAATGTTTTATTTATTTTTGAGAGAGAGTGTGTGAGCGAGGGAGGGGCAGAGAGAGAGGGAGACAGAATCTGAAGCAGGCTCCAGGCTTCAAGCTGTCAGCACAGAGCCTGATGTAGGGCTTGAACCCAAAATCAGTGAGATGGGGCATCTGGGTGGTTAAGCGTCTGACTTCGGCCACAGGTCATGATCTCACGGTTCGTGAGTTCAAGCCCCATGTCGGGCTCTGTGCTGACAGCCAGCTCAGAGCCTGGAGCCCGTTTCGGATTCTGTATCTCCCTCTCTCTCTGACCCTCCCTTGCTCACGCTGTCTCTCTCTCTGTCTCAGAGATATAAATAAAACATTTAAAAAACACACAAAAACAGATCATGACCAGAGCCAAAGTCAGATGCTTAGCAGACTGAGCCATCCAGGTGCCCCTAAGACTTTTTTTTAATGTTTATGTTTGAGAGAGATAGAGCATGTGAGAGTGGGGGGAGAGGGCACAGCAGAGAGAGATGAGGACAGATATTCCCAAGTGGGCTTTGCACTGAGAGCAGCATGCCCAGTACAGTGCTCCAACTCACAAACCGTGAGATCATGACCTAAGCCGAAGTTGGACGCTTAACTGACTGAACCACTCAGGTGCCCCTAAGGATTTCTAGATTGTCCTTGTCCCCAGACTTACAATTGAATGACATTTTGTGATAATGCATATATCATTCCACAAGGTAATAGCTTTCTGAAATCTTTTCTTATGAAAACTCTTAATTGGCTTTGTGTCTTAGGTATAGACAGAAATCTGGGTGGGGGGGGGTGATTGAGAATTTCTCATTCTTAATGGAATTCTTTAACTCAGATTGCCGAGAGGGAGGGAGGCACCAGGATATTAGAAAGAACTCCATCTTTGGAGTGAGATGACCAAATTTGGAGGTTACTTAACCTCTCAAAACTGGATTTTGCCCTTTCTCCAATTGGGATAGCAACTACCTTGGGCAGTTTATTAACCCTCAGTTTTTTTCATCTGTGTAAAATGGGGGTTAGTAGTACTTACCTCAGAGTGTTCTTGTGAGGATTAGTAACCTAAAGCACCAGCTCATGTTTTCTCAGGGTCACTGTGAGAAAGAAGAGTTATTTTATAAAATACTGGATGCCTGACTAATAAGAGTTCTCTCTCTTTGCTGTCAGTGAAGACAGTGTGTTCATTGCAGTGCTGTTACTCTTTTATTTTCATTTTCTGCTACCAGTTCTTATTTTTTAATGAGGCCTTTTGACCTGTAGTTCCTGTTTCTGGTATGTCCTGCTGGGTGAGTGAGGTAATGAATTGCTATTCAGGGGTGGATCAAGTATGTAAGTTACACCCCGTGTCGATTGCCTCAGTTGCTCAAGTACAGTGTACACTGCCAGAGTAGTTATCTAGTCTTGCTGGGTTCTCTTCCAGATAGAGAAGTGAATCTGCCCAACTCATACTCAGGGAAAGTTCAAGGTTTGCTCACCTATAGCCTTGTGGACCTGGATCAGAGGTCTCATTCCCCAGTCGTTTGATCACAATTTACTTGTACTTCTGTATTGTGTGTCAGGCATATGTTTGGAGAAGTTTTTCCTGTATTCACATTTTCTCTATGTCCTAGTCTCTCAGGTATAATCGACCAACTTTCTTGTTTGCTCTGTATTTTTAAACCAGATACTCTGTAGGCAGAGCAGGAACCTATCTTTATCAGTACTTTAAAGTACATAAGTCATTCTATGTATTTATGACTATATCGACTGAATATAAATAGCCATCTGCTTTGGAGATGGCTCTCTTCCATCTTCGAGCCAGAGAGGGAAAGAATCTTAAGACCTTCAGCAGGCTTCACACTCAGTGGAGAGCCTGACCCAGGGCTCCATCCCACAACCTGAAATCATGACCTGAGCCAAAATCAAGAATTGGACACCTGACTGAGCCACCCAGGTGCCCCTTCCATCTTTTAAAATCTGATTTTTGTTCCATTGTGGCGTGGTGACCATCCCGTTCAGATAAGAGAATTAATGAAGGCTCCTTATTGTTAAAACTCACATCCCCCACCCTTCACCTTGTCTCCAAATTTAAAGCAACCCTTTTCATTGTAGTATGTATGGTAAGCTGTTACTAAATCAGTGTGTAGAATTAGGGGAAATAGCGTTGAATTAGTGAAAGTAATCTATTTTGGCTTTGAATCCTTAACAGATTAGGAGTAAAATCTGGCCTCCTTCACCTAGTAATCTTTTCATCTTTGGCAGGTCATTTAACCTCTGAACTTGTTTTTTTTCCTCCCCTTAATGTTTAATTATTTTTGACAGAGAGAGCAGAAGCAGAGGAGGGGCAGAGAAAGGGGGGGACAGAGGATCCAAAGCGGGCTCTGTGCTGACAGCAGAGAACCCTATGCGGGGCTCAGACTCACAAATCACGAGATCGTGACCTGAGCCAAAGTCAGATGCTTAACGGACTGAGCCCCCCAGGCGTCCCCGAACCTGTTTATTTCTAAAATGGGAGTTAACATCTCCCCCCATGCTTATAAGAGGCATTCTGGTGGAAAGCAGTAGTTCTTATTGCATACATAAATGCTGGATTATACTTTAGATCTCAAATGAAGTTTTCTGTCTTTGGGTTCTAGAGGGTTGTGGCCAGTGGAACGAAGTTTCAGATTGTGGCTTTACTTTGATTGTGTTGCCTAGTAAAATGATATACGGATGAAGACTTCTTTGCCTGTCATTTGCTATATTCTGTATTATTGAAGACAGTGCTGGATTCAGACTTCTGTCAAATGTTTGAGGTAGAGCTGCCTTAATTCAAGTAAGTCAAACTGCTTGGGTTTTCTTATGATACTTCCCTTCATTGGAAGACCTCCCACTGTTGCTGTGTTATTTATGTAACATTGACACTTTGATTCCTTTTCTGGCTTAAAGGTAGAGAAATGAAATTCACACAGAGAGCCCAAATGCTAATGTTTTTTGTTATTCCATATTTGCTGGTTTCCTTTATGGGAAAGCTTGAGTGTATTGCCTTTTAAAACAGAAATGTTGTAAATTTTGTAGATGGGAATAAAGACAGGAGGGCCCCGCACTGTGTTAGGATTGCAATGTCTTAAATATCCTGCAGGTTTATGTAAGCAATAACTTAGTGAGTTATCAAGTATTATTGTGAATATTTATATTCCAAATTTGGATCCTTAACAGGGCCAGAAGCAGCTTAGGCTGTTAGCTTTGAGCAGGTAGTTTTCCTGCTTATTCAGTGCGTACTTGGAGTTCTAGGATTTGAAGTTCAGAGTGGGTTAAGGGCACTGTCAAGGAGCTCATTGTTAACCTTTGACCTGTATATTTCCCCCCAATTTAAAAAACAAAACACCACTACTTATGGTATTAGCTTGATAGGTGTGAGAGAATATTGTCCGTGACCTTGAGATAAGAAAGTAGAATCATGAAGTGGAGAGGGAAAGGTAACTTCATTTAATCTTACATTCATGTTTACCATTAACCTTTTCGCTTGTTTATTTTGTCTTATTCTTCCAAGTTAGGGTTATGAGGCTTTATTTTATCTTAGTAATCTCTGCAGCTGGTATGGGGCTCAAACTCACGACTCTGAGTTCAAGGGTTGCATTTCTGATTGATCCAGCCAGGTGACTCATATTAGGATGTTTAGTTTGTGTTTGTTTTTGTTTTTTTTGTGCCAGTGACCTACATACAAACAGATGGTCTCTCAGAAGAAGTCATTGTTCATTAATGGTATATCTGGACTAAGAGGTTGGAAAAGATGGTCATATGAATATCCCTTGAAACAAGGCGAGTTACGAAATAGTTTTTTTCAGCTTATTGCATGGATTTTGACAGTTTCAGCTTGTGAGCTCTATATGTTATTTAAACTTGGATTTTTCAGCCAAGGTACTGGGCCCCTCAGCCTCTGGTTATTTGTTTGGGCTAGAGGACATCCAAGCCAATGACTTTAGGTCCAAAAGTCTTGATCACTCATCTCAGTGTGTGGGACAAATACTACTTTCTCTTGGTGTTTTGACTTTTAAAAAGGCAGTAAGCACCGATTTAGAAAGTTTGGTAATTGAGGTTTTCAACAGTTTTAAGATGCAAAAGGCCACCAATCTTAAGATAATCTTGGCTTTAAATTTAGAAAAGACCCTTTTAAAGTATCTCTCAGACCTGAAGTAAATTCTCTTTCCACATACAATTGAAGAGATACACTTTTAAAAGTCAGGGACGCCTGGGTGGCTCAGCCTGTTAAGCATCTGACTGTTGGTTTTGGCTCTCAGGTCATGAGCTCATGGTTCATGTGTTCTGTGGGTTCCGGCCCTGTCTTGGGCTCTGTGCTGATAGCCTGCTTGGGATTCTCTCCCTCTTCCTCCCTCTGCCCCTCTCATACTGGCGTGATCGAGCTCTCCCTCTCTCTCTCTCTGAATGAATGAACAACCATAAAGGATTCAAGTTTAGACATTTGTAAAGAAATTCAGGTTCTGGGGTGTGTGAGTGGCTCAGTTAAGCTTCTGACTGACTTCAGCTCAGGTCATGATCTCATGATTTGTGGGTTCAAGCCACACTTTGGACTCTGTGCTGACAGCTCAGAGCCTGGAGCCTGCTTCAGATTCTCTCTCTGTCTGCCCCTCCCCTACCGGCTGGTGCGCGAGCGCTCGCTCGCGCGCTCTCTCTCTCTCTCTCTCTATCTCAAAAATAGGTAAACATTAAAACAAAATTTTTAAATTCAGGTTCTTACTTTTTTATACAGTGAAGCAAAACTAAAGTGTCCTTGCTTTAAACTGTTGTCCTCACCTGACTGACTCTGAATACCACCTGGTCTTTTCTGAAACTGACATGTTAATCATTCATCAAGCTTAGGTCTTCTGCTAGAACATAAATTGAAGCCTAGGATACATTGTCTTCCTCTCTCCCTTCAGGAGAGAATGAGATAGATATACTATACTTAGTTTGAGAAATTTAATTGTTTAGTATTTATAAAAATTATGAAGTTAACCTTTTAAAATGGATATTTTACAATGTTAAAAGTGAACATTACCTTTTTTCTAACTCTGATTTTATTTTTAAGCTTTATTTATTTATTTGAGAGGCAGTGTGCAGGGGAGGGGCAGACAGAGAGACTCCCAAGCTGATAGCACAGAGCCCAACTTGGAGCTTGATGTCATGAACCATGAGACCATGACCTGAGCCGAAATCAAGAGTGGGGATGCTCAACCCACTGAGCCACCAAGGGCCCCTAACTCAGAAATTATTAATTCTGCTAGGGTTTACAGATTCCCCTAGGCCTGTAATAGAAGCTACAGACCTTTTCTTCACAAAAATGTACCTGTACATGCTATTTTGTTTATACTTTTAGGGAGTTTCATTTACCTCTGATCTCATTGATGGAATCCATTTCCAATGCCATAATTTATGTAGCCCAAACAACACTTTCCTCTTTTCATTACTTTTATTACTGTAACCAGTTTACCTGATTTATCATTTGTCACAGTATTAGACTTTCAACAAATACTTCTAGACCCTATATCAACTTCAGTGTTAGACTCCTGAGGATATAGAAGCACTATTCTCTGCCCTTGGAGTTTCGTTTATCTAAAAAAACAGGTGCATTCAGTGGCAGTGCTGGATGAGCAAAGAGTGCTGTTGGAGTGCAGAGGAAGGGCCTCAACCATTAGAATTTTTCTGTAAATACATGTTTGGTTCTGTATTTCTTTTTTTCTTTTTTAATGTTTATTTTTGAGAGGGAGAGGGAGAGTCTGGGGGGGGGTGGGGCAGAGAGAGGGGAGGAGACACAGAATTAAAAGCAGGCTCCAGGCTCTAAGCTGTCAGCAGAGCACCTGATGCGGGGTCATATCATGACCTGAGCCGAAGTTGGATGCTGAACCAACTGAGCCACCCAGGCATCGCAGTTCTGCATTTCTTAATTGGCAAAAGTCACCTTGTAAATTGGAATTCTAAATGGTCTGAAATTGAGAACCTAAATGTGTTTACCATTGCATGTATAACGCTGAACACTTTCTTTGCTTGTATTCTCCCCCCCTCATTACTTTTGTAAAATATGTAGCATTAATTAATAGTCTAATCTTATACATGTATTTAGTATAGAGCAGGGATTGCTAACTCAAATACCTACAGGAATCAGACCGGTAAGATAAATGAATAGAGTTGTCCAGGTTTACCTATGGTATCTCCAGTGGGTGGGTTTAGAGCCCATTGTTGGGTAACACAGCTTAGCCGAGCCAAGTGATTTTATCAGTGCAGGAATACAGAATTATTATCAGACAGACATACCTACCTTTCTGTGTTCCTTCTTTTGAGAAACTGAAAGTCAGGTGTGTGTGTGTGTGTATGCGTGTGTGTGTGTATGCACGCGCACGCATGCTGACAGCTGTCACACTTAAGTATCTATAATGAAAAATTTTAACACGTAATTCAGCTTGATTGATAGCTAATTGCTTTTTAAAAACACTGTGTGAAAAACTTGTACATGAATGTTCATAGCAGCATTGTACATAGTGGCCAAAAAGAGGAAACAACCCAAAGGTCTATCAGCTGATGGATGGATGAACAAAATAATGTTTCCATACGGTGGATTTAGCCATGAAAAGTAATGAACTACTGTGACAGAAACTACAACATGGATGAATCTGGAAAACATACTAAATGAAAGAAGCCAGACACATAAGATCACATTATATGATGGATTCCGTTTATATGAAATGTGCAGGATAGGCAAATCCACAGAGATAGAAAACAGATTCGTTGGGGGCAGGGTGGTGGTTAGGAATGACTGCTATGGGTATTGGGTTTCTTTTTGATGTGATAGAGATGTTCTGCAGTCAGATAGTAGTGATGGTTGCTAGTTGTGAATATACTAAAAACCACTGAATTGTGCCCTTTAAAATGGTGAATTTTGTCATGTGGATTTTACGTAAGTTTTTAACATGGAGAGAACAAAATGCTATGTAAGCCAAATGGGACATTGTTTGCTGTAGAACAGAATGAGTAGGCTCTGCATCTAGACAATAAATCCCCACCTCTCTGCGACCTTATAGAAATTACTCTGACTTGCCTTTTGTAAAATGGGGAAGATATTACCTAGGTCTTGGACTTATTAGGTCCAAGTGACAAATATAAATTCTAAGAAGCAGCGACTAACCTTCCATAGGCATCATACATCTTTAGCGGAAGCTAGCCAGTGTTCTTTCTTATATTCTGCACCTTCTTCCCTGTAATTAGGTATGTTAAATGACCGATCCAAGGTCATGTTAGTCTTAGTGGTTCCAGTGTTCTCATTCTTTCTGTAACCTCATGGTGCCTTGTAGATCCAAGATTTATGTCTTGTAGTAGTAACTATTTTAATAACTATTTCTGTGGCTCTGTCACAGATTGTCAGGCACTGTTCTCATCACATGGGCAAGTCACACAACCTCCTAAATGCTTGTGGCTCCAAAGAAACATCTCTCACACATATTGACTGGTTTCGTATCTCTTCGTATTCTTCTTCGTGAGAAATAATAGTATTACCTTTGGTGTTGGTGATGGATGTGATTTACATGTAAGACTAAAGAGCATCTTTAAAATGAGCTGCAGGGGTGCCTGGGTGGCTCAGTCGGTTAAGTTTCTGGATCTTTTTTTCGGCTCAAGTCATGATGTCACGGTTCATGGGATCAGCCCATGGCAGGCTCTGTGTTGGCAGCTTGGGGCCTGCTTGGGATTCTCGCTCTCTTTCTCTGCCTCTCCACTCACACGCTCTCACTTCCTCTCTCTCAAAATAAATAAATGAACATTTAAAAAATAAAATTAGCTACAGATCAAATATTTATCGTACAGCCAAACATTTCTTTGACTTTGAGCATGAGCAAGTCCATATGCAAGCAAGGTCGATTTTTGACAAAATATTGTCTATTATTGTCTTAATATTCAGTCTGTCAAACATGTATGGAATACATTACCATGCTAGGTGCTTTGATAAATATAGGGCGTATACCAAGAGAAATAAATTAGGTTTAGGTCCTTGGGTTTATAATCTGTTGAGGAGAGAGAATTGCATAAACAAAACGTGATAGTATAGTGAGTATATGGGGGTGCTTTGGTCTAATAGAGGAACATTTGACTTGTTTGGGACAGGCGTGGAAAGGCTTCATCATGGATAGAAACTTGGCTGATCCTTGAAGTCATGGTAAGTAGAGTTTCTCCTAGCCAGCATTATTGGAGGTCATAAAATTAAAGGCACAGAGAAGGAGGAAAAAGCGTGTTCATTATGCATTTGCTTAACATTTTAAAAGTTTTTAGGGGCGCCTGGGTGGCTTAGTCGGTTAAGCATCCGACTTTCGCTTAGGTCATGATCTCGCGGTTCGTGGGTTCGAGCCCCGCATCGGGCTCTGTGCTGACTGCCAGCTCAGAGCCTGGATCCTGTTTCAGTCTGTGACTCCCTCTCTCTCTGACCCTCCCCTGCTCACGCTGTCTCTCTCTCTCTCTCTCCTAGAAATAAATAAAACATTAAAAAAATTTTTTTTTTAAAGTTTTTAACTTTTTAAGTGTTGGCAATGTTAAACTATAGTGAAAAGACGTTAGAACAGAGGTTGCAAACTGATATCCACCTGCAGGTTAAACTGGTTATGAGACTATTTGGGGTTTTCATTTCTTCTTGTGTTAGTTTTAGGAAGTCTTTTTCCTCTAGAATTTCAGATTTACTGGCATAAAGTTGTTCATTTCAATGCTGTGTTAAATCATGTGTTAGTATACAGCATATGATACTTTCCCCACTAAAAATTTTTTATTTTTAAGATTAATATAAGTAAAATAGATTTCCTTTCTGTGCATACAGTTTCCGTGGATTTTAACACACACAGAGATTCAGGTAACTAACCACCATCACAACCAAGACATAGAGCAATTCTGTCACTTCCCTGGTATACCCTCAGTAGTCATGCCCTGCCACCCAGCCCTAATATCTGGCAGCCACTATTCTGTTCTCAGTTACTATAGTTTTATCTTTTCAGGAATGTTATATAAATATGGGTGTCTGTGTGGGTCAGTGGTTAAGCGTCCGACTTTGGCCAGTAATGATCTCATGGTTCATGAGTTTGAGCCCCATGTCCAGCTGCACAGAGCCTGGAGCCGACTTCAGATTCTGTGTCTCTTCCCTCTGCCTCTCCCTGTCTGTGCTCTCTCTGTCTCCATTAAAAATAAATAAACATTTTAAAAACTTAGAAACAATTTTTCAAAAGGAATGCTACATAAATGGAATCAAACAATGTATAATATTTTGAAACTGACTTTTTTTTTTTTTTTTACACAACATGTTGCTTTTGAGTTTCATTGAAGTTGTATCAATGGTTAGTTCCTTTCCATTACTGGTCCATCATATGGATGGACCAGTTTATCAATTTAGTTAACATTTTTGGTGATTATGAATAGAGCTGCTGTAAATGTATATGTATGGGCTTTTATGAACATAAGTTTTTATTTATCTAGGGTAAATATCTATGAGTGGGATTGGATTGCTGAGTCATGTGAAAAATGTAATTTTAACTAAGAAACTTCCAAATTGTTTTCCAGAACAGCTATACCATTTGCATTCCCATCAGCATGTCTGATAGTGGTTGTTCCACATCCTTTCCAACATCAAGTATTGTCAGTATTTAACTTTTTAAATTTTGAAATAATTTTAGATTTACAGAAGAGTTGCCAGTTCCCCCTAGTGTTAACATTTCACATAACTGTGATACTTTATTAAAACTAAGACATTCACAGCAAGGGGAACCTGGGTGGCTTAGTCGGTTAAGTGTCCAACTCTTGATTTTTGGCTGAGATCATGATCTCATGGTTCGGGAGATCGAGCCCTGTGTCAAGTTCCATGGTGCTTTGGGACTCTGTCTCTCCCTCTCTCTCTGCCCCTCCCCTGCTTTGGCATGCAAACTCAAAATACATAAGTAAACTTTTAAAAATTTAGCAACAATACAATACGGTTAACTAAACTGGGCTTTATTTGGATTTTACCAGCTATGTGCTTTTTCTGTCCAGGATCCAATCCAGGATACCATATTACACTTAGTCATCGTGTCTCCTTAGTCTTTTCCAGTCTGTGACAGTTTTTCAGTCTTTCTTGATTTTCAAGACTGACACTTTTGGAGAAGACTGGTATGCCTGTAGAATGTCCTTCAGTCTATGTTTGACTGATGCTTTCTCATGATTAGATTGTGGTTATGAATTTTTGAGAAGAATACCACTGAGGCGACTTGTCTTTCTTATCACATTGCGTCAGGGTTGTATGATGCTAACTTAATTCATCTTGAGTGATGTTCATGTTGTGTCGGCCAGGTTTCTCCACTCAAGTTATTTCTCCCTCTACATACTTCTTCATTAGAAGGTCTTTTCTAAGTCCAACCCAACATCAAGGGGAGGAACATTAAAAATATTTTTTAATGTTTTTTTATTTTATTTCTGAGAGAGAGAGAGAAGTGAGCATGGGAGGGGCAGAGTGCGAGGGCAACACAGAATCTGAAACAGGCTCCAGGCTCTGAGCTACCTGTCAGCACAGAGCCCGATGCAGGGCTTGAACCCACGAACTGTGAGATCATGACCTGAACCGAAGTCAGACGCTTAACCAACTGAACCACCCAGGTGCCCCAAGGGAAGAAACATTAAATTCCACTCCCTTGAGGGAGGCATACCAAATAATTTGTGGACTGTGTTAAAACCACCAGAGTAATTAATGAGGAGATGCTTAGAGGCTATGCAGATAATCCTATTTCTCCTCAAAGTTTTGCTCACCAGGTTTAGCATCTGTCAGTGGATCTTGGCTACAGTAATTACTGTTGCTGTTCTTAATGGTGACTTTCTGTTTCTTTCTGAATGTATATGTAAGTTGGAATTCTTATGTAGGGAAGATTTTCATAACTTATTTAATTATTTATCTAGCGTGGACCCAAGCATATTTATTTTACTCTTTAGGGTTATAGTCGAATTCCATCGTTCCATCATTCAAGCTTTGGCAATGACGCTCTTTCAGATTGCCTCTCCTGTCCCTTCGACTACAAGATTTGCCAGGCTTTTTCCTGACCCATTCTTGAATCAGCCATTTCTGCAAGGAGCTGTCATTCCTTTTATTGGAGAAAATTACTGAGAAACCTAAGATTTGGGTGTGTTACTGTCATTGCTACTTGTTGACACTGATTCTAGGTGCTGTCAGTGGACAGAGTTAGGAATTCACATTCGGTAATATTCACTCTTTTGTGGTGTGCAGTTCAGTGGGTTTTGACAATGCTTAGAGCAATAAATCCACCTCTGCAGTATTATAGGAACAGTTTCATTGCTTGGGGCAGTCACCCCTCTGTTCTGTCTTTATGGCTTGCCTTTTCCAGAATGTACTATAAATGGAAATATTTATTATGTAGCTTTTTGGATTTGGTTTCTTCACTTAGAAAAATAAATTTAAGATTCATCCATGTTGCTCAAATCAGTCGTTTTGCATTGTGTCCTTGTACCACTATTGTTTATCTATTCACCTGTTAGACATCTTGGTTGTTTCACTGTTTTCACAATTGTGAATAAAGCTGCTATCAGCTTTTCACCTATAGGTTTTTGTGTGAGCATTCGTTTTCACTTCACTTGAATAAAATACCTAAGAGTGGGAATGCTGGTTGTATGGTGTTTAATTATATAAGAAACAACCAAACTGTTTTCCTAGATGGCTGTATACTGTGTTGCATTCCCATCAGGAATGAATTAGTTTCTGTTATGCTTCATCCTCACCGGCTTTTGGTATTCTCAGTTTTTTAGTTTTTTTGTTTGAACCATTTTAGTAGATCTGTAGTGTATTATTTCATTTTTATGTTCATTTCTCTCCCTAATGACTAACAATATTGTGCATCTTTTCCTGTGTTTATCCATAGATCTTTTGCAAAATGTCCTTTTAGATCTTTTGCTTGTTTGTTAGTTGGGTTGTTTTCTTACTGTTGAGTTCTTCATATATTGTACATCTAAATCCTTTATCATGTATGCAATTTGCAAATATATTTTCCCTATCTGGCTTATTTCTTCATTCTCTTAACAATGTCTCTCAGAGGAGAAATACTTTAATGTTAATAAAGTCCAGTTTATCAATTTTTATTTTTATGGGTTGTGCTTTTGCTATTCTGTTTTAAGACCTCAGCCTATGTAGAAACTAATTTGACAATAAACTATTTAAAAAAAAAAAAAAAAAAAAAAAAATAAGGAATAAAACATAAAAACACAAAAAAAAAAAAAAAAAAAAAAAAGACCTCAGCCTAATTCTAATTCTTGGCCCCTGGGTCACAAGATTTTCTTCTAAAGGTTTGAAAATGTTACATTTTATATTTAGATCCACCATCTATTATGAATTATTTTTAACGTTTATTTTTGAGAGAGAGAGCATGTGCCCACGAACAGGGGAGGGACAAAGAGGGAGGGAGACAGAGGATCTGAAGCGGGCTCTGCGTTATCATCACAAAGCCCTACCTGGGACTCCAACTCACGAACCAAACCATGAGATCATGACCTGAGCCAAGCTGAAGTCGGACGCTCACCCAACTGAACCACTCAGGTGCCTCCATTCTGAATTGTTTTTTATGAGGTGTGTGACGTTTAGAGCGAAGTTCATGGTTTTGCATATGGATGTGCAAATGTTCTAAAACCTTTTACAGAAAAGGTTACCCTTTTCCTAGTGAACTGCTTTTGTGCCAGTGTCAAAAATCAGTTGGCCATATTTCTGCACTTTCCATTCTCTTCCACTGTTTTATGCCTTTGTCAGTACCACACTGTTTTAATAACTGTAGCTTTGTAGTAAATAACGTAAAATTAAATAGTGTGATTCCTCCAGCTTTATTTTCTTTCCCAAAACTGTTTTGGTTATTTTAGTTCATTTGGATTTTTTTTTTATTAGTCTGACAGTCTATTTTTATCTGGATAATTTATTTCATTTATATTGAATATAATTAGTCATATTTCAGTTTAACTTTTCTTTCACTGTTTGTGTTCTGGGGTTTTTTCTTTTATCTTTTTGGTTCTTTCCATCATTCCATTTCCCCCTTCTTTCTAGTTTTGAAATACATGGTATTTTTGTTCTATGAGTACGTACCATTGTAGGTATTATAACTTGGAGCCATAATTGACCAAAGTCTAATATTAATATCAATGGTTGCTTGAACTTTTCCATAGTTTCTCTCTTTTTTATTCTCTTTCAACACAAACTTTCCAAATGGGATCATTTAAAAAATTTTTGTTTTTAATGTTTAATTTTGAGAGAGAGAGAGAGAAGAGCGTGAGCCAGGGAGGGGCAGAGAGAAAGGGGGACACAGAATCCAAAGCAAGCTCCAGGCTCTGGGCTGTTAGCACAGAGCCCAATGCGTGGCTAGAACTCTTGATCTTTGAGATCATGATTTGAGCCGAAATCAGATGCTCAACCGAGCCACCCAGGCACCCCGGGGCTATTATTTTTTATATTCTTTCTTTTTTTAAAAAAAAGTTTTAATGTCTTTTAATTTTATTTTTGAGAGCGAGAGAGACAGCACGAGCACAGGAAAGGCATAGAGAGAGGGAACCACAGAATCTGAAGCAGGCTTCAGGCTCTGAGCTGTCGGCATAGAGCCTGATACAGGGCTTGAACTTAAGATGGACTGTGAGATAGTGACCTGAGCCAAAGTCAGATGCTTAACCAACTGAGCCACCTGGGCGCCTCTTATCTTCTTTCTTTAGAGATCTTTGCTGGATGTAGAATTTGAATTTGGCAGGTTTTTTTTCCTTAGCACATTGACAGTATTAAACCGTCTTATGCCTCATTGTTGCTTTTGGGAAATCAGCTGTTCAGCTGTTGCTTCTTTGAATGTAATCTAACTTCTCTGCTTTTCAGATTTGTCTTTGTCGTTTCTACTGTTTTATTATTGTATGTTCAGTTTTTTGTTTTGTTTTGTTTTTTATCTTCTTTGGAATTTTTTGGCTTCTGGAATGTGGTTGTGTCTGATTGCTCCTGGGAAATTTTCAGCTATTATACCTCTTTCAAATATTGTCTTTGCCCTGTCCCATTTTCTCCTTTTCTTCTGGTACTGATCAAAAGTATATCAAACCATTTCACAGTATTATTCCTTTCCTGCTTTTCCATAGTTTTGGCTTTTCTGCTACATTGTGGATAATTACTAGCCTATTTTCCAATTCCTTAGTTTTGTCTTCAACTTTGTTGAATCTATTCTTAAGTCAATTCATTTGTTATTATTTATTTCTTCCTAAACGTTCTATTTTGTTCTTTTCACTTTTTGAAATCTGTTACTTTCTAGAGTATCCAGTTCCTTGCTAGTATTCTGAAGCTTATCTCCTATCTCTGTAAGCATAATCAACATGGTTATTTTTTTTAATTACGAGAAAAACTTTTTTTAATGTTTATTTTGAGAGAGAGAGAACATGCAAGCAGGATGGAGGCAGAGAATCTAAAGGCTTCATGTATTCCGTGCAAAGCCTGATGTGGGCTCAAACTCAATCATCAAACTGTGAGAACAACATGGTTGTTTGAGTTTGAGTTTGATAAGGTCAGAAGTCTCTGTAAGACTTTTCTCATTTTTTTTTCCTGCCAGTTCTTAACCCTTGTAGTGTTTTCCTTCAGTATAGAGTTATCTTTGTTTACAGGTGAATGTTATATTTGAAAAATTATTTGTAGGCCTACAATAGCAGGGTACTTTTTTCCCACAGAGAGCTTGCTCATGTCAGATTGCTGGACATTACAGGTCCAGGAACCACCTTAACACAAGTTTTTTTATCTGATACTCTCTCCATAGAGTTGTATTTCTTTCCTGGATCTTCCACTTCCCATTCACTCTCACCCTAAGGTTTTAATCCTCTGAAGTCAGCTTATTAGAAGGTCTCCTATTAGACTCTCACCCTTGTTGAGGGCCCTGTGCTTTGGTTTCTGTCAGAACAAAATTCTAATTTTCAGGGATCAACAAAGACCCTTTGGGCTTGCTTGCTTCTCTAGGTTCTCGTTTTCTCTTCACTGCAGGCTGTAATTGTTTATCTGTTTTATTAAGAGAGAGAAAACGAGAATGTGTTTATATGTGTGAGAGAGAGTTTTGTGTGTGTGTGTTTAATCCGTTCTCTTTAGCTGTTCTCAGTGGGAAGATTGACCCAAATAATGTAGCCCACCATTACTGAAAACAGGAAAATTACCTGCAAAAATCTGGGTTTCTTTCTTTAAGAAGCTCCAGTTACACTTTGATAGATCTACACCCGCTATTTATTTGTCCTTTCTAGGCATTTTGCTCTGTGGCCTCGGTAGTAGAAGTTATTTGTATGAGTGGAGAAAGGAAGAGAATGAGATCTGAATTGCAGTGGTTATGTGTTAATAATTTTTTTTTTAATTTTTTTTTTAATGTTTTATTTATTTCTAGGAGAGAGAGAGAGAGAGACACACACACAGCGTGAGCAGGGGAGGGTCAGAGAGAGAGGGAGACAGAGAATCCGAAACAGGCTCTAGGCTCTGAGCTAGCTGTCAGCACAGAACCTGACGCAGGGCTCAAACCCACGAACCGCAAGATCATGACCTGAGCCAAAGTCAGACGCTCAACTGACTGATCCATCCAGGCGCCCCGTGTTAATAATTATTTTTAAGGCACACATAGTAATGGTCGAGTAGAGTGTTCTCTAGCGTTCTCCAAATCAGATATAAAAGGATTGCTGAGAAGCGCCTGGGTGATTTTGATTTTGGCGCAGGTCATGATCCCAGGGTCATGGGATCCAGGCCTGTGTTGGGCTGTGTTAGGCTCTGCACGGAGTGTGGAACCTGCTTAAGATTCATTCATTCTCTCTCTTTCTGTCTCCCTCTCTCTTTCTCTACCCTTCCCCACCCTCCCATCCCCACCCTCAGGATAAATTAAAAAAGGAAAAAGGGATTGCTGATCTGATGTGCTTCTTGTAAGGAATGACAAGGTATGCCAGCCTTTGGTAATTTTAGGGTATAACGTTACAGGTCTTTAAAATCCTTAACTTGTTTAAAGTCTTGTGCTTTTCAGTTTCTTGTCTTACTGTTTTTCATCTAGTAATTCCTCTGCATCTTTCAAAACTAAGCTTAGATGTTATTTTTTCCCTGGCAGCTTTCCCTAGACTTTGAGGTACTCCATAAATATTTGTTGAGTGAATGATAATGGGTTGGTGGGTGACTTAAATTCCCTTCAATTCCTGCAGAGCATCTTAATTCTTTCAAGCACTAATTGCTTGAGATTGTGATGGTCTGTTTTCTTTGTCAAGGGCAGAGATAGTTTCTCTTTATTCTCCAAGGTCTAGAGAAATAATCCCTTCCCGGCAATAGGCACACATTTCCTGGTACATAATAATTGTTTCATAAATGCTCACTGAATGAACATTCTGCTCTTGATAGGAAAGGAGGAGAGAATGGGAAATTAAGGGGAACTGTGGACACATGAAACAAGTAATTCAGATTCTGTTAACTACTGCTTGTTTTCATTTCGTTGCCACTTTGAAAGGGGAAAAGACATGGTTTTGTGACTAAATGTTTGTCCTTGCTTCTGCAAGTCAGAGGTATCTAGTTATGTTCTCCCTGAGTTTCTTCTACAAATCCTGTTTCTCTTTGTAGTATGCTGCTCAAGTGCTTGGAAGCAGAGTTGATTCTCTGCAGCAGGGCTGAAAAAGTGTTGTTCTCCTTCTACAACTGCATTTCCTCTGGACAAGCCATCTTAAGTCATGTAGTCAGTGCAGTATAAGCACATTCCTCATTCCCTACCATAGAAATCTTTGCCCTGTCTAAATGATTCCGAGATCTTAATTCACGATGGCTGATCTAGTGATGGGAGAGGTTGTTTTTATTTATTTATTTATTTTTATTTATTTTTTGAGGTTGTTTTGTTTTTGAGTTGGAGATCCTCGGGGCGCCTGGGTGGCTCATTCGGTTGAGCGTCCGGCTTTGGCTCAGGTCATGATCTTGCGGTTCGTGGGTTTGACCCCCACGTCGGGCTCTGTGCTGACAGCTCAGAGCCTGGAGCCTGTTTCGGATTCTGTGTCTCCCTCTCTCTCCGTCCCTCCCCAGCTCATGCTCTGTCTCTCTTTGTCTCAAAAATAAATAAACTATTAAAAAAAATTTAAGTTGGAGATCCTCATAAACATTAAGGTTAAAAGAACTAGTAAAACTGTATTGAAGTTTGAAAACAGACTTAACCTTTTAAAGTTCCAGAATAATCTTTTCCAGATCCACTGGGAAATTTATCTATAAAAATATATTGGCACAGTGATTAATCACACATGCAGTTTTCTGTTTTTGGATCATTTACTAAGCCTCTAATTTTCTTTTTAGTTGCCAGATTGAAAAATAGAAATCACGTGGAGTAGAAGAGATTAGAGGGAGAGATTGGCTGAAGAAGGCAAGAGGAGTTTTTATTGCAATTAATTAGTTCTATATTCCATTTCTGTTGACAAACCTATGATTTTGGCAGTACATGTTTTAGCCTCATAGTTAGATGGAGTTTTCATTTCCTTGCATTTTATGAAAGAATATGTCAAACAGAGCCATATGACTGGCTTTGGTTGTAGGTGTAGTCTGACTTTAGTAGAGAAAATTTTATTGACAAGATAATTTTTCACTTGATGAATTGGCTTCTATTAGGCTAAGCGTGAACAAACAAAACATGGCTGTTTGAACAGTCTGAAGGCTTTTAGTCCTATGAAGTTGTTAACCGCTAAAGTTACACCTCCTTTTATGCAGTTATATGAGACAGTAAGGATGAAGTTAGGCCATTTAAAATGGAAATTAGTAGGAAAGTTAATATTTTTCTGCAAGTTAGATTTTCTTAGGGAGTGCTTATATTATGAACACTAGATAGGACGATTGACCTTCAGGAAATCTAGGACTCAGGTACTTTCCCCAACTTCTAAACAAGCTGTTGTAAAAATGGCTAACATCAAGTTTCTCCAGTATTCTCTTACTTTTAAGTGTGGCCCTGTTATTGAACAGAGGAAGCTGTGATACTGGGGGAGAGAACGTGCATGCAGAGGGGACCACTCAGGAACCCTTGAGTTGGCCTTCTGGTTCTCCTGGCTTTGTACCAGAGAGCCAGAATGGGGCTGCCCTACCTTTTGGAGGCACATTTCATTTTCATTTCATCTTAAAAAAACAAAAAAAAAAAAACAAAAACAAAAAACAACTTGATTTGATCAACAAATAATACTTAGTGAACACCTACAAAATGCGGAGGCTTGCACTGGGTACAATAAAGTCAAAAGATAAATCGGGGTGTCTGGTTGGCTCAGTCGGTTAAGCGTCTCACTTCGGCTCAGGTCATGATATCACAGTTCGTGGGTTCGAGCCCTGCATCTGGCTCTGTGCTGACAGCTCAGAGCCTGGAGCCTGTTTCGGATTCTGAGTTTCCCTCTCTCTCTCTGACCCTCCCCTGCTTGCTCTGTCTCTCTCTCTCTCTCTCTGTCAGAAATAAATAAAACAGGGGCCCCTGGGTGGCTTAGTCGGTTGAGCGTCCGACTTTCGCTTAGGTCATGATCTCGCGGTTTGTGGGTTCGAGCCCCGCGTCGGGCTCTGTGCTGACTGCCAGCTCAGATCCTGGAGCCTGTTTCAGAGTCTGTGACTCCCTCTCTCTCTGACCCTCCCCTGCTCACGCTGTCTCTCTCTCTCTCCTAGAAATAAAAAAAAAAAAAAAAGAAATAAAACATTAAAATATATATATTTTTTAAAGAGGTAAATCAGACATGGATCTTGACTTCAGGGAGCTAAGTATCTAATAATAAGGAAGTTAAGGTGTGTGGTTTGTTGTTGTTTTTTTAAATTTTTTAATGTTTGTTTATTTTTGAGAGAGCAAATGAGGAAGGAGCAGAGAAAGAGGGAGACACAGAATCTGAAGCAGGCTTCAAGCTCTGAGCTGTCAGCACAGAGCCCGACATGAGGCTCAAACCCATAGAGTGTGAGATCATGACCTGAGCCAAAGTCAGATGCTTAACCCACTGAGCCACCCGGGTGTCCCTAAGAAACTAAGCTTTGAAAACTATTGTATACGAGATAGAAAGTGATCAGTTCTATGGGAATGAAGACCTGAACCTTGTAGGTCAGCCACCTTGGCTTTGAATTCCAGCCCTCTCCTGGATATTCATGGCCAAGCTACTGAACTTATTTAGGCTGTTTTCTTATCTGTAGATTAGGGAGAGAAATGCCTGCCTCATAGAACTGCCTAGAGGGTTAGCTGAGAGGCTCTTTTAGCTCCAGACTTGGAATATCTAATTGCTCATTCAGTATCCTTTATAATGTGTCATCCATTTTTACCTTAAGTCCAAAACCTGATGTATGAGCCCTTTTTCGGAATGTTTTCTGTCTCCATGAATAGTATCAACAGTCTCTCTAGCCAGAAATCTAAAAGTCACTTCCCATTTTTTACCTCATTATCCAGAAAACCCTGAGCTATTGATTTTACACCATAAATTTTGTTCCTCACATTTGTGCACTTATCTCCATTGCTACCACCATTGGTCAAGCTTTTGTCATTGCTCCTGCATAAGTTACTGTTAACAGCCTTCTTTCTCCCTAAATCTGTTCCTCTGCTTGCCCCACATCCAGCCAGAGTAAACTTTTCAAAGTGTACACACAGATCACTTTTCTGCTTAAAACTCAACAGTGAGGGGGCACGTGGGTGGCTTGGTTGGTTAAATGTCCGACTCTTGATCTCAGCTTGGGTCTTGATTTTGAGGTCCTGAGTTCAGGCCCTGCATTGGGCTTGAATGTAACCTACTTAACAAATAATTCCTCAATAAGTTTCCATTATCCTTAGTCTGCAGATAAAATCTTAAGGGCATATTTGTCTCACCCTTGTTCTGCCTCGCTTGTTATTCTGTTCCCAAGGCCTAGCAGAATATTTTTTCATAGTAGATGCTCATATATTTAAGGGATGGAGAAAGGAAGGAACATATGAAAGAACCAGTTTCAATAATTGAGAAATTTAGGCCATCCCTTTATTTCTTTCTTGTTAGTTTGTATATGAACATACTAACGCATTACAGAGGTTGCAAGTGAAATACTGTTTCTGATTAAAATGTTTATTTTTGATTTCTGTTTCCTATCTTTTCATGTCCCCTCTTTATCCCCAGCCAGTCACTATTACCCCATCCCTCTTTGTACCATTTTATTTGTCTGAGGTAGCTGAGGTACAGTTCAAGGACTCCCTCTTTTCTTCTCCCTGTATAGTTCATGAAAGCCAACCATTTGAAATGCATGTGAATGATTCTCTTATTGTAAACAGATTATTTGGTATGCATGATAGTAAAGTAAAGCACCTCTTCCTGGTGTTGCGAAAACTGCAAGTAGTCCTCCCACTGGAGAATCTAGTTCACTACTTCATAGATTAGGTCCCAGCTGATGAGGCACAAAGCTTCAAGGGTCAGACAAGTACTTGAGAATCTCAGGAGTTTTCATTAGTGGATAGTCTTGCTTTGGTCTTCACAGAGAATGCCAAGGCCTTAAGAAAGCAGAAGACTGGGTGATGAGACTGATAGATAACGTGAACTAAATGGGAGTTGGGGGATGTTTTCCAATGTGACTCAGGCGATTTCCTGGCGGGGGGAAATGAGGTCTCATTTTGTAATGTCATGTCCACCCATGATTTGGCCATCTGAGGCTGGGAGTTAACTACAGCTCCTGTACTTTTTGTATTTCTTAAAGCATGGTTAAATTGGTAAATATTATGTGTATTTCACCAGTTTTTATAAATCACATTTCAACAAAATATAAGTGGTACAAAGAACATCTGTATCCCTTTTTTTTTTTATAGTTTATTTATTTTTGAGACAGAGAAAGACAGAGCATGAGTGGAGGTGGGGCAGAGAGAGAGGGAGACACAGAATCCGAAACAGGCTCCAGGCTCTGAGCTGTCAGCACAGAACCTGATGCGGGGCTCGAATCCACAAACCGTGAGATCTGACCTGAACTGAAGTCGGATGCTTAACCAACTGAGCCACCCAGGCGCCCCTTAAATTTCTTTTTAATGTTTATTTATTTTATTTTATTTTAATGACAGAGAGACAGTGTGAGAGTGGGGGAAGGACAGAGAGAGATAGACAGACAGATAGAATTCAAAGCAAGCTCCAGGCTCTGAGCTATCAGCACAAGAGCTTCACATGGGGCTGGAACTCATGAACTGTGAGATCATGACCTGAGCTGAGCTTAAGTCAGATGCTTAACCCACTGAGCCACCCAGGTGCCCTTCCCCCCACCTTTTAAAGGTAGGCTTCACGCCCAGCATGGAGCTTGAACACACGACCCTGAGATCTAGAGTCTGACACTTTACCAACTGAGCCATCCAGGTGTCCCATCCCTTTAAAAAAAAAAATTTTTTTTTTTAATTTCTGAGAGAGAGAGACAGCGTGAGTAGGAGACGGTCAGAGAGAGAGGGAGACAAAGAATCCGAAGCAGGCTCCAGGCTCTGAGCTAGCTGTCAGCACAGAGCCCAATGTGGGGCTTGAACCCACAAACCATGAGATCATGACCTGAGCTGGAGTCAGACGCTTAACCGACTAAGCCACCCAGGCACCCCCCCTTTTTTAAATTTTTAATGTTTATTTTTGAAAGAGAGAGAGATAGTGGGGGAGGAGCAGAGAGAGACTGAGACAGAATCCAAAGTAGGCTCCAGGCTCTGAGCTGTCAGCACACAGCCTAACACCGGACTCAAACCCACAAACCAGGAAGAGATTATGACCTGAGCTGAAGTTGGACGCTCAACTGATTGAGCCAGCCAGGCGCCCCTCACTGCCCCTTTTTAGTAGAAGCTTCCTCATTTTCTGTTTGTCCAGTATTTCCTTGTAGTTAAGTTGAGGTTACACAGCCTTATACAACCTTAGCCAGAAACCTACATAAGTGATGTGTTCTCAGGTTATGAAATCTGGAGACTCAATACATTTTTAATGAAATGCAGAGTAAAGGAAATCCACAAATTCTGTAGGATTCTCTGAAAAGAGATAAATAGATTGGACTGGTCACGGGAAGACATCACAATTTACCTATTCTGTAGACTTAGTTTACTGATTTGGTAGAAAGTGTATTTCTAAAATTTTATCACTTTTCCCTTTATGTCAAGTTTTGCATTAGTCCAGGTAACATGTATTACTCTCTTCTACCAGTTTCTATTCAGGTTCCTTCGGTATTAAATCAAGAGGAAATTATTTCTATTTTTAAACTTAATGAAATCAAGTGTGTCTTTCAAATGGCACAATTTGAAAAGATTAAGGATCTACAATTAAGGATCTACTGATTATTATGCAAGATTCCTCAGTGACTTGTATCTTTATAAAAAGACATTGAACTTTGATGTATGCATACAAGTCTTTATTTGCTTCCTGGTTTCATAACCATTAGAGTCAGGCTAACAGTTGGTACTCCCGGCTTTGTCACCATTCTAGTCTGTCAGCACTCCTACTTGAGCTATAGATACTCTTGCCAGTGATTTCTGTGGAATGTATAGATGGTAGTTGATAGGTCTATCCGTGCCATTTTCCCCTTCCAGGCTGTCTTAGAAAGAGCATCCAAACTTTAGATGAGGCAACAAGCCACTTTGCGGAATAGGATTAGGGCCAGTGTGGTTTTAAGTATGTTTGTTGGGTGTTTTTTTTTTTCTTTCTCTGTCTCTGTCTCTGTCTCTTCTTTTTCTTTCCAGGTAATAGGAAACACTGTGGTGGACACAGTTGGGATCTAGTCGTTGGTTAATAGGTAGAAGAGTCAGAGGTATATTTGAGGCCATTATTGTAAGATGATTTTTTTTCTTCACATATGCTTTTTTAAAAATAATTCTTTGGCCTTTATGCATTTTGTGTTTGCAGTTTGAAGAAAACAGGTCTGAAACAAGGTCATACCCCCAGCTGCTTCTGAACACATTGACTGCCAGATCTCCAAACATCAAGTCCACCTTCATTCGCCAACCTGTCTGACATGTCGGGACCCGTGCCAAGCAGGGCCAGAGTTTACACAGATGTTAATACGCACAGACCCCGAGAGTACTGGGATTATGAGTCACACGTGGTGGAGTGGGGGTAATTGTCTCCTTTTACTTCAATGTCCTCACTCAGGGTTGCTTCTTTTGTATTTGTTGAGTAATTTGTGTTAGGAATCCTTCCTGGCTGCATTTATCAACCTCGAGATTGAAACCTGATTTGTGTTTTCTTCTGCAGTGAAAAAGCAAGGTATTGCTTTGGCAAATTAACAGTTTCTATGGGCTTATTATTTAAAAATTATTTCTGTCTCTTACTCTTTCCTTGGACTTCTGTATTCTGGATAAAAGGCTGGTAACAAAGAGTTACGTGTCAGCTTGTCTCGGCTAAGGGCTTTGTCGTTAGGTGAGAATTAGTAGTGGAGAGATTCTAAAAACCATACTCTTACATAAAAGTATTTTTGAGGTCAGAGAATGCTGTCCCATGATGATACTGAAGGATGAAACAGTTCTCCAGAAAGATGTCCTCTTTCTTATAGAAGCAAAATTAAACCCTTATCAGCGTTTACCCTTATCATGTGGCAGGCCATGTGTAACATGGAATGAAGCCCCGGTTCCAATTTGAATAGTTGCAGTCTACCTCAGTAGCTGTTTGCCCCCTGCTGTCTGTGCAGTCTCATTTGGATGTTTGTATCTCTTGTCCCAACATGTCGGCATTTAATTGATCAGGTCATACTTACTGTGATAAAAGTATTTTGACATCCAGTGCAAAAGAAAGCAATTTGGAAACGCATAAAGCTATAGCTCCCATATGCTGCATTGTATATCTGTTCACTTGTGATGTACATAACCTATAAGTGGTTAAAGATGGTCTCCCAAATTGATATAAGGGGCCCCTGTAATCCTGATCGGGCCAAGATTCTTAACAGTAAATGCATTGCCTCTGCATAAGGAGGTACAGAGTGCTTCGTAGATACCATCAAGAACCAGCGGTACAATATCAATAAATGTTGCTGTTGATAATCTAACAGTTCCTCTCTTGTCTCAGGCTTCCAACTCCAGGAAAACCTGTGTTTTGCTAAAGAATTTTCAACCACTGTTTTTGAATTGAGTGCTTTGCACTTAGTTCTGCTTACATAACACTGAAGAGCCCTTCCAAGATGTGGCGCGGCGCTGTTTGCTCACGCACATTTTGTATTCTGTGCCCACCACGGGGGAACTCGGTCAGAACTAAGAGCCTCCTCCCCGAGACCTGTCTTAACTACATACACTGTCCATTGTCCTAAGTACCATCTGCCTTGTCTGTTCATTCACTTTCTTTTTAGCGGCTTGAGGACGGTGGATGGCTAGTTTGTTACCTGTTGTTGGATTTGCAGTATCCCCAGCAGGAGTGAATAGAATTTTGACTTTTTTTTCTTTTTTTACTTATTTTTTTAAGCAAAGCCATCTAAATTGTAATCAGAGGCAGGGAGAAAATATTGGCATTTCCCTTATTTGTTACCTCTGATGTTGCTAGTGGTCATGGAATATGGGTAAAAATAGAGGAAGGGACCTCTAACTATGATTCATGATCTGCACTGTGATTTGCAAACTTCTTACATGGACTGTCCTCAGGGCTTTCCTTGGGGGGCAAGTGGGAAGTCAAGCCTGTATGTTTGAAAGCCACTTATTTGCAAAAACATCCATTAAAAATCTGCTTCTGGTGTGTGGCTGAGTTGAAATACTCTTACAACACGAATTGACTCCCTGCTAGGTGCCAGCACTGAGCCAGGCACCAGAGTACAGAAATATATGAAAATTATCCTCCAAGGGAAAGCTGTCTGTTGTTGGATACGAACACATAACAGACCCTAATAGAAGGTAGCTGTGTGGTATGCCACTAGAAATGAAACTTTGGGATTTGAAAGAATAATTGAAAGGCTTAAACTTTTCTAATTCTAGGATTTAGAACACACCTTTTTAATTAATGGCCTGATTTTTAAAATACAGAGAAACCAGTTTGGGAATTATTTGAAATACCTTTTATTTCTTTTACTGGTGGTAGAGTTGTTAAAATTAATTAGTGTCTTACAGTTTGAACTTTTGAAATCATTGTGACTTTGACCCTTTTTGTTCACAGTAATCAAGATGACTACCAGCTAGTTCGAAAATTAGGCCGGGGTAAATACAGTGAAGTGTTTGAAGCCATCAACATCACAAATAATGAAAAAGTTGTTGTTAAAATTCTCAAGGTGAGTATAAGAAGGTGGTTATAATCTCAGAAGTATTTGGAACTTAGGTTTTTTGTTTTTAAGTAATAGTGATACCTTTTTTTAAGTAGCATTTGAAAAGGTTTTTGTAGGGGCACCTAGGTGGGTCAGTCGGTTAAGCACCAACTTCAGCTCATGATCTCACGGTTTGTGGGTTCGAGCCTCATGTCAGGCTCTGTGCTGACAACTAGCTCAGAGCCTAGAGCCTGCTTCAGATTCTGTATCTCCCTCTCCTCTCTCTGACCCTTCCCTGGTCACGCTGTGTGTCTCTCTGTCACAAATAAATAAATAAAAAACATCAAAAAAAATTTTTTTAAAGAAAAGGTTTTTGTAATGTTTTCACACTTTAATTTTATTGTGTCCTATGCAAGTTTGATGTTAACTTTTTTTTTTTTTTTTTTTTTTGAGATAGAGTGCTCAAGTGAGGGAGAGAAGTGGGGTTCTCCCGATGCAGGGCTCGAACTCACTAACTATGAGATCATGACCTGAGCCCAAGTGAGAGGCTTCACCAACTGAGCCACCCAGGCAGCCGGAAGAGGTTGTCTTTCTTTGACAGATCAGCAAAAGAAATGGAAGCAAAAGAAGCAGTTTGGCTCAGTTAGATTGTGGCAGAGGAAGAGAGTAAAGTTTCAATCTTCTCTCTCCTAGGTCTCGCCTAATACTAATTTTCTATTTGCCAGTTATAGTCCATCCTTTTGTTTTCAATCAGTTGTTTCCTTTTCTGGGTAAGGATGAGGAGTCACAAATGCAGGCCTTTAAATGGCAGGCCGTTGCCGTCTGCACAACTAGTGCGATGTAAGTGCCTGTGCTCCAGCCCCAGCTGATAACTGCTTTGCAGGAGCGCAGGTCCAGTGTTGCCTGACACTCTTCTGCAAAAAGAAAGTAAAAGTTTGTATTTATATACGAATTCCCCTGGTTTTTATTTATTTATATTTTTTTAATTTTTTTTAAAGTATTTATTTCTGAGAGACAGAGACAGCGTGAGCAGAGGAGGGGCAGAGAGAGAGGGAGACACAGAATCTGAAGCAGGCTCCGGGCTCTGTGCTAAAAGCCAGGTCAGAGCCTGGAGCCTGTTTCGGATTCTGTGTCTCCCTCTCTTTCTGACCCTCTCCTGTTCACACTGTTTCTCTCTCTCATTCAGAAATTTAAAAACAAAACAAAACTTAAATGTTGGCTCAAGAGTTTTAAAAAACACTACAGGGGCGCCTGGTGTCCCAGTTGATTAAGCGTCTAACTTTTAATATTGGCTCAGGTCATGATCTCATGGTCTGTGAGGTGGGACTGACAGCACCAAGTCTGCTGTTTTCCTCTCTTTCCCTCTCTCTCTGCCCCTCCCCCACTTGCTTTTTTCCTGTCTCAATATAAATAAACATTAAAAACATGGAAATAAATAAAAATGCTGTGCAGGCCAGATTTGACCAGTGGGCTACCAATCTGCAACTTGTAAGTTACTTATAACTGTACCGTGCGCTGTCATATGGCAGGAACTTGGCATATAGTTCTTGCTATAGGAACTTTTCCAGATCTCATACTGAGAAGCAAAGTTTCCCAGACTTTATCTAAAGTTATAGGCACCCATATTGTATCAGTAACTTTTAAGTAGTTAAGCCCAAATAACAAAAAAAAGTGTTTGCTTTAACTTGGGAGCCATTTCAAATGTTACCCACTGGGGCACCTGGGGATGGTTCAGTCAATTAAGTGTCCATCTTTTGATTTCGGCTCAGGTTACGGTTTCACAGTTTGTGAGATCAAGCCCTGAGTCAGGCTCTGTACTGACAGCACAGAGTCTGCTTGGGATTCTCTCCCTCTCTCTTTAAATAAATAAATAACTTTATAAAACGTTTTAAAAATAAAACGTGCAGAGCCTCCTTAGGATTCTCTCTCCCCCTCTTTCTGTGCCTCCCCTGCTTGCTCTTTCTCTCAAAATAAACTTAAAAAACAAAATACAGGTGACTGTTGATCATGAAGTTTCGTAACCACTGATCTTGTTGATGAAGAGACAAAACATACTTAAAACAATTTCTGAGAATTATATGCAGCGTATCAATAGTCTGGGGTGACTGACACCCTAGGAAAGACCTGCATGGTCCAGTGTAGCAGATACGGGCCACATGTGGCTTTTGAGCATTTGAAATGTGGCTAGTGCAACTTGAAATATGCTGTGAGGATAAAATATACCTGATTTCAGAGGTTTAGCACACAAAAAAAGAATATAAGTTTATTAGAATTTTTATATTGATTTACATGTTAAAGTGATAAGATTTTACAGATATTTTGTTAAATATATTAAAATTAATTTGGTTTACTTCTTTTTGCTCTACTTTTTTAATGTGGGTACTAACTAGAACATTTAAAATACACCTGTGGCTTGCATTGTATTCCTTTTGGACTAGCACTTTTTGACTATTAAGAAGGAAGGCTTTGTGGAGGGGGTGCAGTTGGACCAAAGCCCTCCTCAGAAAAATGGAAAGGATTTCTGTACGAGAACAGATGTAGAAATGATGGGTGAGGACAAAGGAACATGGAAGATATACTCAAGGGACTCTGCAGAGTGGTCTTTTTAAAATGGACGGAACAGTTCATTTATAGGAATATTGGTGATAAAGTTAGGCAGATATTATGGGTTATGTCCCAGCCATATTCTGAGATAGGTACTCTTGTCGATCATTTTTGCCTATAATGAAAGGCTTAGGGAACTTGGGTAATTTGCCCGTAGTCACACAGCCGGCAGGTAATGAAAGTAGGATTCACGTTAGGTAGTCTGACTCCAAGGCCCACATTTACCCACAAAGTTATGCTGCACAAAGATGGTTTGGTCATCCTTGCTATTGGTCCTGAATTCCTCTCTATAGGGTGGGGGAAGTCTGTAGACTTGAAGGAATGGAAAGAGCCCTTGTTTCATCCTAATTGTCAGAGACTTGTACAAGATATATCTTAGTGTTACTAACAATTTAAAGTCCTAGTCTGTATAGTTTTAAAAAGTTAACATGCTAAGATTGATGAATGGAATTAAATACTAGTTCTGCAGAGGTTTGATCTTTGGGAAGAGAATCTTGTTTTCTTTCAGTTCCACGATTGCTCAGTACCCACAGAATCGCTGGCACAGGGGTAGGAGAAGGGGGTTCAGAGATGGGACAGATGCATATCCTTCCTTCAGAGAGCTCCTAAGCAGCCATTTATGTGTTACATGTACATGTTGAAATACTCTGCAATAATTTCACTGGTGTACTTTTACCCTTTTAGCCAGTAAAGAAGAAGAAAATCAAGCGTGAAATAAAGATTTTGGAGAATTTACGAGGTGGTCCCAATATCATCACACTGGCAGACATTGTAAAAGACCCTGTGGTGAGTATGGTAGGCGCTGGCAAGGCCCACCAGGGCTGAGGTGGTGTTTGACCCGGAGCACAACTGGCCTCTTTATTTCCCCCTCTACCATTAAGTCCTGCTTTAAAAGTGCTTAATCAGTTATACCATTTAACTAGCTTGGGTCTTTCTTTCAAAGAGACCTCCACCCACAGACTATTTCTTATTCTTCTAGGCTAAGAGACTGATAGCACTGGAAACTGAAATGTGTTAATCCATTTTGCAAACTCAGGTCCGATGCCGATGGGCGATGGGCGCATTGTCGGGCTGCCTAGAGCCTGGTGAGACTTCAGCTCCATGTCTTCTGTTTGAAATCCATCCCAAAAATGACCTAAGTGTGGTGATGATCAGAGCGGGGAGGGCTTGTAGCAATAGAGGGTTCCTACTGCTGAGGCGAGGACCACCAAATTCACCGCGTAGTGTCCGCAAACTGTGCCCACCGCAGCTGCTGGGGCTGTTGCTAACGTGTGTTTTCTTTTTCTTTCCCCTAGTCACGAACCCCTGCCTTGGTTTTTGAACACGTAAACAACACAGACTTCAAGGTATATTATATAACTGACCATTTCAAGGTGCTGGGATGGTAGGCCACAGAGAAAGCCTTTTAGCGATGTTACTATTAGAAGAACTCCCTCCTAACATGCTTCAAAAGAGCTTTTTATCCTCAAGATAATTTACCCCTGTTTTTAAGATCAAGAAAGTCCTATACCAGCAGCCTCTACTTTCCACATCTTGGTAGTCTGCTCTTTTGTTTGTTCTGTACTCTTTTTAATTACCAGTACATTTACTTCTCACCACCTCTGTCATTCATTTGACAGTCTCTACAGATGTCACACCTAATAAAGGCCACAGCACATGTCCAGTCAGGATCTGGCCGTAGAGCATTTCACGTTAAAACAACTTTGTTCAAGAAGGAATGCATTGTGTGTGTACAAGCAAGGACTGCTTATACCTTGGTCCCTCGGAAATTCTGGGCTATAGATCGTAAAAAGGAGGGGTGGGTAGAGAAGTGTGTTATAAACTCTGGTGTAAAACAGACCTCTACAACAGATAGATCTCTGACTTCAGCCCATCTGGTGGCCTCCTTATTTCAAACAGCTCTCAATTCCAGTATAGCAGAGGAATGTGGGCACTCTCTTGGGTTACAAGCTGTAAAGGTACTTGTAGTAAGAATGTTAGATATCAGCAAATGGGTGAGTCCTGTGAACCTTTGCTGGGAGGATGAAAAAAGGAAAACTATTTTAGGAGCAGAATGATAACTTAAAGGAAAACTGTCAGGATATCACAGTTGAATGATATATAGATTAAAAAAGAAATCTCCAGCTTCTGGAAACCTGGCAAGGATACATAACAGTCGATCAGAGTTTACTTTCAAATTGGGGTGGGAATATTTCTGTTAAATTGACAGATTTGGCAGCAAACCATCTTGCACACTCACTGGTGATCCACAGTGCCTGTATAGCTACGTACCTCAAAGGTGGGTTAGTTCCCCCCTAAGGAGGGTGTATATGTGCCGGAATGCCTTGGATGAGAAGGTCTGGAGGTAAATGAAAAGCAGACTAAACTGTAAATGTGTATTATCAATGCATGTTGCACATATAAATTGGTACGTTCCCAACAGTCGGTTATAGCTTAAGCAATACAGGTTTCAGTAAATCTTCACTCTTATGTATAGAGTTAAAAGTATCTCTTTTAAAAAGCAAATGTTGGAGAAGTAAAGACTGATGAACAGACAGATCTAGAATTGTACCAAACGAGCCAAGTCTTGGTTTGAATTACTACAGACAAAGATAAGAAATTGCTTTCCTATCAACATTATTTCATGGCTCAAATATTGCATTTGTCTTTAACAGCAATTGTACCAGACGTTAACAGACTATGATATTCGATTTTACATGTATGAGATTCTGAAGGTAAGGGAACCTGGGATACTAAATATCTCTAGTTTTCTCTTCCTTGTATTAAATGGTCCAATTAATTGTGGAAAAGCCAGTGAATTAACTTTGGAAAGTATGTTGAAAGAAGGGGCCTCGTATTCATATAAGTGATTAGTAAGTTAGTAGCATCAGAGCCCTTGTGCTAATGTAAACGTTATGGAATGAGTCTAGTAAGAATGTAATTTAGAATGCTTTGGAAAGGGTACTTGGAAGTGAGCTGGGACCCCTTTAAAAAATATTTATAATCTTCCATCATACTCCTATGAAAGTTACAGTTAAATTGTCAAAATGTACAAAAATAACTTCTGATATGCTGGCTTGTGGTATACTTTCTTTTACTTAAAATTCAACAGTAAAACAGTAAACTAACTCAGCCCTCAGAGGGTCATTGTCCTCAGGATTATGTCAATCTCTGCTCGGAGATTGCTGATTTAGTGTGTACTTTGATTTCTAATGTGGGATCACCAATTATCTTGCTCCTGGTAAGCATTAAGATCATCTCTATAGATAAGAAAATTGAGAAGAGGTGGCTAAAGTTTCTTACTAAATGAGGGTTGCTGTAAGGCCTGCATTTGAACCTTAGTAGTACCCTAAAAAGACTATTCCAGCAGAGATATTTCATCTTTCCACTGGCTCGTGCAGTATTGTGACAAGCAGGACTTCATAAGTTAAGGATATACTTGTCTAGCCCTGGAAACCATAGGAACCCAAGTTGCCTTTCAGGAAGTACAGGAATTTGACCAATGACATCAGCTGGCTTAAAGGCTGGGATTAGCAAACCCCAAAGGTTATGCCTCTCAATTTACCTTGGTTTGAGATTGGACGTGGTTTTCAAATCAAATTTGATGTTATAAATCAGGTACAGGTGCAGACAGTAAAATTTTTGGCTTTGTAGGCCATACGGTCTTTCTCACACTGCTCCTGTGGTAACACAAAAGCAGCTAGAGACGATATGTAAACAAATCGGTGTGGCTGTGTTCCAATAAAACATTCACAAAAACAGGCAGCAGGCCATATTTGGCCCATGGGCCATGGTTTGCCAACCCGTATTGTGTATTCTTAACTGCTAGAGGATTCTTGTTCTTTGAATAAGATTTGTAAAACAGACCAATTTTCTTTTGAGGGGCCTGTGTTTCTGAAAATAATCCGTCCTTTGGTTAAGGGGGAGAGATTGGAAGTGTTGCAGTTGGTACACATTTTTGGTGTTTTTGAACGGAAAGAATGTTGAAATGACAGTGTAGGAACAGAACTTGAAGTTCTGAGGCTGTGCGTTGTCCTGACTATGGGATCTTGAATAAGTCTCTGAAGAGTACTTGTGGGAGTGACTGTCCTAGTCTTGACTCACAGGGTTTTTGTGAGGCTAGAAGGAAAACTATGGAGGAAAAAGTAGACTTTAAGAAAGCCATTCTTTAGCAGGCTAACACTTGCTTTCTTAACCTTTCCTCTTACAGGCCCTGGATTATTGTCACAGCATGGGAATTATGCACAGAGATGTGAAGCCCCATAATGTCATGATTGATCATGAGCACAGAAAGGTAAAGTGATAGACTGACCAGTCTTATTTATTAAGATGATAGAGTTAGCAGCTCATCTTCAACACTTTATCCCTGGCATCTGTTACAGTCACTGGTGCCTATTAGGCACTTGATAAATGTTTGGTGAATGAATGAACTCATTAACAAATCAGAATGTTGAAATCACTATTCATATTCCTAAGAATACTGTGAAGGAAACAGATTTGAGCCTGGCTGGCTCAGTAGGTGGAGCACACAATTCTTGACCCATGTTGGGTGTAGAAATTACTTTTTAAAAAGGAGGGCGATGCCTGGGTGGCTTAGTCGGTTAAGCGTTCAACTTCATCTCAGGTTATAATCTCATGCATGGTGCATGGCTTTGGTCCCCACATCGGACTCTGTGCTGACAGCTCAGAGCCTCGAGCCTACTTTGGATTCCCTTTCTCCCTCTCTGACACTCCTCCACTTGCACTCTGCTTTTCTATGTCTCAAAAATAAATATTAAAAAATAATACACCAGATTGGTAGGCAAAACATTAGCTTTGGGCAGGGAAGCGGGCTTCTAGTTTCATTAGTTAAATAACTAATTTCTTGGGAAACTCCTCATTTACCTCCTTTTTCTTTTATAATGGGTATAATAATAATTGCTCTGCATACCACTAGATTATTGTGAGAGTTAAGTATACATGGTTGTGATATAGATAAAATATTCAGAAAATGCCGCTGCTTAAGAGCCAAGGGTCATGAGGCCCCTGAGCTGTACAAATGCTTTTAATGAGAGCTGCATTGACTACATGGCTTTATCATCAAGTTTTTTAGGGTGACCAAGCCCACCTTTTATAGTCAGTGATAGCTATGTGTTGTAGACTGTGGGGACGTAGTTGATTTATTCATTCAATTAATATTCTTTTAGACTCACACTATTTAATAAGTATTGTTCTAGAGGCTGGGGATATATGTGTGAGACAAATAGACAAAAAATTCTTGTCCGTAGGGAGCTTGCATTTGCAGGAGTCTGGTGGGGTAGAAAGTTAATTGTGATGTGGAAGAGGGGCACCTGGGTGGCCCAGACGGTTGAGCATCTGACCTCGGCTCGGGTCATAATCTCACAGTTTGGTTCATGAGTTCGAGCTCCACATTAGGCTCACTGTTTATCGGTGCAGAACCCACTTCACATCCTCTGTTCCCTTCTCTCTTTGTCCCTCCCCTGCTGAGGTCCTCTATCTCAAAAGTAAATAAACATTAAAAAAAAAATAGTGATGTGGAAGAGAAATCATGAATAGGGAATCGTAGAGGGTGTTAGGGTTTTAAATAAGGTTGTAAGGGGAAAGTTTTGTTGGGAAGGTGACACTTTAACGACACTTGGAGGGAACCAGCCATGTAATCTCAAAAACAAATGTGTCCCAGATAGAGGAAATGGCAGGTGCAAAGGCCCTGAGGCAAGAATGTGCCTGGCATGTTGGACAGATAGATCTACGTAGAATGAATGGGTGGGGCGGGGGGGACAAAATGAGATCAAAGAGATAGAGAACCACATCATTTAAAACCTTAAAGATCATTGTCAGGGTTTTCTGTGAAGATGCAGAGTTGTTTGTTTGTTTGCAGGGTTTGAGCAGAAGGTTGACACGCTGTCACTTAAATTTTTAAAAACTCATTACACATCTATTAGAACAATTAAAAATAGTGACAATACCACATGCTGGCAAGGATGCAGAGAAACTGCATCTCTAATGCATTGCCAGCAGGAATGTGGGGTGGCATGGCCATTTTGGAAAATGCCAGACTATTGCTTCTTAGTTTGTTGGTTTCTTTTCTTTTTTTAATATTTATTTTATTTTTGAAAGAGTGCAAGCAGGGGAGGGGCAGAGAGAGGGAGACAGAGGATCTGAAGCAGGCTCTGCACTGATAGCAGCGAGCCTGAGGTGGGGCCTGAACTCACAGACTGCGAGATCATGACCTGAGCTGAAGTCGGCCACTCAACCAAGTGAGCCAGCCAGGTGCCCCTAGTTTGTTGGCTTCTTAAAAAGCTAAATGTGGGGCACCTGGGTGGCTTAGTCGGTTAAGCGTCCGACTTTCCCTTGGGTCATGATCTCGCGGTTCGTGGGTTCGAGCCCCGCGTCGGGCTCTGTGCTGACTGCCAGCTCAGAGCCTGGAGCCTATTTTGGAGTCTGTGTCTCCCTCTCTCTCTGACTCTCCCCTGCTCACGCTGTCTCTCTCTCTCTCTCTCCTAGAAATAAATAAAAATATTAAAAAAAAAAAAAAAAAAAGCTAAATGTATGCTTCCCCAACAGTCCAGGAGTAAGTCATTTATCTCAAAGCAACAAAATCTTAGGTCTACCCCAAAACCTATATATGAACGAACATGGCTTTATTTGTAATAGTTCAAAATTGAGAAAAACCCAAATGTCCTTCAGTAGGTGAATGAGTAATTGAACTGTGGCATTATGTGGTATTATTACTAAGTAGTATTCTTCAGCATTAAAAAGGAAAGAACTAGGGACTCCTGGGGCTGGCTCAGTCAGTGGAGCATGTGACTCTTGGGCTCGTGGTTGTAAGTTCAAGCCCTATGTTAGTTGTAGAGATTATTTAAAAATCTTTTTTTTTTTTTTAAGCATGTTTGATGTTTATTTTTGAGAGACAGTATGAGGAGGGAAGGGTCAGAGAAAGAGGAAGACACAGAATCCCAAGCAGGCTCCAGGCTCTGAGCTGTCCACACAGACCCCAACATGGGGCTCCAGCTCACGAACTACGAGATCATGACCCGAGCTGAAGTTGGATACCTTACCACTTGAGCCACCCAGGCATCCTAAGATTATTTAAAAATCATTAAAAAGGTGTGTGTGTGGGGGGGGAGAACTAGTGGTAAAGCACCAACTTGGTGAATCTCATCTTGAGTGAAAAAAGGCAGTCACAAAAAATTACACTAATGAGTCCCTTTTCAAAATGACAGAATTGGAGCTTGAAAGCAGAGGGGTTGTCCCGGGGGTTGGGAAGTGAGGGGAAGGAATACCACAAGGGACATAAGTGGTGAGTAAACAGTTCTGTGTCTTCTCGAAGCTATATGACTCTGCACATGTGATCAAATTGCAAAGAACTACACACAAATGCATGCATACTTATGAAACTGAAAAATAAAGGGTGGCTCAGTAGGGTTAAGCCTCTGACTTCAGCTCAGGTCATGATCTCACGGTTTGTGGGTTCGAGCCCCGAGTCCAGCTCTATGCTGATAGCTCGGAGCCTGTTTCAGATTCTATATCTCCCTCTGTCTCTGCCCCTCCCATGCTCATGCTCTATCTCAAAAATAAACAAACATTTAAATAAATAAATAAATAAATAAAACTAGAAAATAAAATCTGTCTGTATTGTGCAAAGTAGATGGTGTTTTTCAGAAACTGTGAGTGCCACTGTGGCACAGGAACTAGATAATGGGGAACCCTGTGTGCCAAGCTAAGAAGTTTGGTTTTCGTCCTAAATGCAGGAGATAGGTAGTCACTGGAAAGGCCGCAGTAGTGACACGGCCAGTGTTTTTAAGAGTATTCTGATGGCAGTGTGAGGGGTAGCACGAAAGCTAAAACTACTCATGGTTTATTCTTTCCTTTTTTTCTTTCAGCTACGACTAATAGACTGGGGTTTGGCCGAGTTTTACCATCCTGGCCAAGAATACAATGTCAGAGTTGCTTCCCGATACTTCAAAGGTCCTGAGCTACTTGTAGACTATCAGGTGAGAAGAGAAGCGCCGATCAAATTTCGGTCCTGTGTTTTGCACGTAATTTGTGAGAAATGTCATTTGTGCTTTTGAGGAGGTCATTTATGCACATATGTGGCTGTCCCTTTTATATGAATGTAAAATACGAATCATTTCAGTTCATCCATCATAACTTGTATTGTTTTTTTTATTTTCATAACGTCAGGAGAATATGAATAGATCTGCTTTTGATCCTAACTGAAGAGAAGGTACACCAGAGATACTTTTTCGAGTCAAATTCCAGAGCTAGTTTGAGAATCGTAAGCTAGGTTTAACCAACCTTAAAATAAACTCAAAAATGTTCTCCTGTGATTTTCTTAAATTGTATTCTAAAGACCTTCCCCTTACCAAAAAAGAACAAAAGCCTTCTTTCTCCTCACAGGAACAAAATCCTTGGGGACACCTCTCATGCCTGCTCCTCCCAGGTTCTTATCACACACATTGAAAATTTCAAACTCTGTCCTAGAAATGGCTTTTCTGGGATCTTGAGGCTATAACCCAGAGCCCCAAACACATTTTATGCATAATAATATTCTTCACAGCATTATTTATAATAGTGATGAAAAACAAAACACATTGTAGGAGAAATTAAAGATTAAATTCTGAAACATTTATGCACTAAAACCTTGGGCGGTAACAGTTTGGGATCTTTTAGGTAAGTGATGAAAAGAGAAATTCCGAATAGCATGCAGATTGTTTTGAAACGGGTGGAACAGGTATATAGAAAAAAAGACTGAAAAGGAATACATGAAGGTGTTACTGGTTTTTGAACTTTTGGACTTTGACTCAGTGGAGTGATATATATTTTTAATAGTAAAAGAGCAGTATTTCATTTTGAGATGACGACATTTTGTGTATAACTAATTTTTTTTTTTTTTTTACTTTAATCCAGATGTATGATTATAGTTTGGATATGTGGAGCTTGGGTTGTATGCTGGCAAGTATGATCTTCCGGAAGGAGCCATTTTTCCATGGACATGACAATTACGATCAGGTGATAATTTTGTTCCCATTAGGGAACTCACTGGTCCAACTTAATGATGGCCAGATCTGCCTACCCATTAGAAACTGCTATGGATCTTGCTAAAATACACATGACCGGCCCCCACTGAGACCTGCTAATTCAGAATCTCTTAGGCCGGGCCCTACAGTAATTTCCAGTTTATTGTTTATTCAGCCAAACTGACATTGATTTTCAGATTGGTGTTTTGGGAGCCTTTTGAAATCAGTTTTTCTCTTAGTCTTCTTAATTTGCAGTGATTGCTTTATAGCAAAATGTGTGTGTAAATTATTATTTTTTTTAATGTGTGTAAGTTATTTATTTTGAGAGTGTGAGCGGGAGAGGGACAGAGAAAGAGAGGGACAATCCCAGGCAGCCTCCAAACTGTCAGCACAGAGGCCAACACAGGGCTCAAACTCATAAACCATGAGCTTATGACCTAAGCCGAAAACAAGAGTCAGATGCTTAACCGAATGAGCCACCCAGGCACCCCTGAAAATTATTTTATAAAGCATATACAATTAAAAGAATACTAGTTTAAGAAATAGAACTTTACCTTAGAATCTCCTAGTGTAAGCTTTCATTAAAGAGCTGTTTCCTCCAACGTGTTGCGTTTATATGTGGCATTTCTGTGATTCTTTGTCTCTTTCGAGTTAAGTTGATGTTTTCAGTAGAAATGTAGATGATGTTTTTTATACTAGCTCCACTTCCCCGTAAAGATCAAGGGGCCATTTCTTTCAGTAGAACCTGGAATGATTCTAGGACCTTGTGGAAGGTACTGTTCCCTTGTTTGAGCACATGACCATTTTTAGTGAATCAAAGAATACCACCTTAAGTCAGTTAAAATCAGTAACCCTATTGTCAGGACCGTGCAGGATCGAACAATACAGGGGGGAAAAAAAGTCCCTTCTGTCAAACAATTCGTGGTCTATCCAGTAAGGGAACTGGACATATAAGGAAATAAGTTCTAAGTCATAAATGTCAGAGTAGAATCAGACCAGGTACAAGAAGCAGTTGTGGCGGGAGTGAGCGGTGTGCATGTACAAGAGCGGCTTCCCCAAAGGAGGGATGTCTTCAGCCGGGCTCTGAGGTAGGGCGGTGCCTGACCGGGGGGGACATTTCAACGGGGAAGAAGCAAGTTACAAGACCATTTGCTTGGGCGCCTGGGTAGCTCAGTTGGGTAAGCGTCCCAACTTTGGCTCGGGTCATGGCCTCGGGTTTGTGAGTTCAAGCCTCATGTCGAGCTCTGTGCTGACAGCTCAGAACTTGGAGCCTGCTTCAGATTCTGTGTTTCCCTCTCTCTCTGCCCCTCCTCTGTGTCTCTCAAAAATGAGTAAACGTTAAAAAGAAATTTTTTTGCTTTTTTTCCCTGACACCGTCACATTGAATGATGATTTGGGGAATTTTATATAGAAATCCCTTCTTGCCACGCAAAGAAATTTGAAATATATTGTGAGAAGTTAGCATGCCTACCTGTAGCCATGGTGACCCTTTTCTGTTAATTCAGTTACAGCTGGTTGATTTAATTATGTGATGTGTTTGTGGTGTGAGTTTTTGTGTCTCTTCAATCCTAGTTGGTGAGGATAGCCAAGGTTCTGGGGACAGAAGATTTATATGACTATATTGACAAATACAACATTGAATTAGATCCACGTTTCAATGATATCTTGGGCAGGTAAGTCATAAAACAGAATAGTTAAGTTTTCTTTGCCAGCACTGCGAGTGTGTCGGTGGTCTGGCCGTGCAGGGTGCTGCCTGAGCAGCCCTTTCGTAGAGGATTCCACCAAATAGTGTGTTTCCCAGATTTCACTTACCAGGAGTCTTGAGTGTGTGGAGATTATGGTTGCAGATTCCTGTCAAGTGAATGAATGTTAGGGGTCAAAAACCAAAATCTCTTGATTTAGCTTGTTTCTCCAAATGACAAAACCATCCTTAAAGGAGAAATAGAAATAGGAAATGCAGGCTTCAAGACTGATTTGCAGACAGTGAATGCCAACATTAGGAATTAGACACAATATGAATTCATTAACCATTTCACTGGAGGAGGTGGACTTGCCTGATGAAAAAAGGCTTCTGCTGGCCAAGTGGCAGAGATGCCAGGAATCGCCGTTGGGGGGGGGCGGGGAGGCCTGGTTGGCCCAGCCACCTGATCTCTTTGCTACACAGGACAGGAGCCCTTAATCCTGTGAAGTAACCTGAATTATGTTGTGTAGAATTGTGAGGACCCAGATTTCCCTTCTCTGCAACACTGCTATTTCCAGTCTCTCCAATTAGCTTTGTTGTCTCCCTAGTGGCAGAGTGGTGCCTGACCTACTCTCTTGAGTCCTGATCTCTCTTTGCGATCGGCTGGGCTCCTAGCCACTAGAGAAAATGTAGGAGTAAAATGTTGGGCTTCCGTGCCCCTCGGTCTGTGTCTCATTCCCACTTTGGCTCTACAGACACTCCCGTAAGCGATGGGAACGCTTTGTCCACAGTGAAAACCAGCACCTTGTCAGCCCCGAGGCCTTGGATTTCTTGGACAAGCTGCTGCGATATGACCACCAGTCACGGCTTACCGCAAGAGAAGCCATGGAGCACCCCTATTTCTGTGAGTCCAGTGTCCGGTCCACAGAGCATGTGCAGGCCCACCCAGCACACTGTACGAGGCAGAGGAGAATAGATGTTGTGGAGAAAGCTCTGGGCCCAACGGAATTGAAAACCCAACTGCCTTTAGCTTGCCGTCAAGTCCCTCGCTCCCGGTGAACCTCGGTGTTTTCCGCTGGGAACGGTGACGGCAGCTGCCCTGGGAGGACTGTGGTTGTTTAACAGGCAGCGTGACACGTGATCGCTCCTGAACAAACTGCTTTCTTCCCACGTGGGGGATGTTTCTCGGTGGCTGGTCTGGGGTGGCCGCGCTAGAACGGCGGCCTTGCTCTATCCTTATGTGGTCCTCCTTCGCTGGAGAGAGCCCAGGAAGCTTAGCATCTTACTCTGTGAACATTGTGACCTAGGTCCGTGAGCATAGCTGACGGTGCCGTCCTGAGCGAAAATGCCACTGGTCCCACCCCGTCCTCACTGTGACGTTAGCCTCAGCGTTGGGTCGCTCCTTGGGGGCTGGTGGGATGGTTTTACAGGGAATTGATGACAGCCTTGCCCGCTCTTCCGTGCCAGAAGCAAACTGCCAGGCTGATTGAGATGGAGAGTGAGTCTGTGATAGTAGCATCAGCCTGCACAGACCTGCGGCTTTGGCCCACTGGGCAGCACCGTGCTTGGCCGGCCGGGCTCTGGAGCGCAGTAACAGCTCTTCACTGACACAGGGTTACCGTCCCGGCCAGGTTAGAGTGTATTGTCTCATTAAAACCTGACAAGAACATTTGTGTTCTAAATTAGCTCTGCTGTGGATAATTACCACATCTCCCTCCCATTTGGTTTAAGAGTTGGCCTTTACCCGCAGTGTGACAGGAAAGCTGCTCCTGTTTTATGCTACTTGTCTAATTCATGGCGAACGTTCTTGCCACTTTACTTTGTTCCGGGAATAACGTAAACTATAAGTAAAATACAGAGAATGAGGATGGCTGCTTTAAGGCCTCACACCATTACCTTCAAGTGTAACAGAACTTAACCCTTTTGGTTTTTTCTAGATACTGTTGTGAAGGACCAGGCTCGAATGGGCTCGTCTAGCATGCCGGGGGGCAGTACGCCTGTCAGCAGCGCCAATATGATGTCAGGTCAGTTCGCTGGTAACTTGTGGCACAGGGTGGGGGTGGGGGAGTAGAAATCAGTTATTTTTAGTTTTGCTTCCTCTTTGTGGCCTGATTTCTTGTGGCCCTTCTTTCCTATCATGTTCATCTTCTTGACAATACTGACCTGTGTGGTCTCCTTACCAGGGTTCAGAATGCTTTTTGACACCTGGTGATTTTAGTGACACTGCCTTGAGTAGGGTATCAACAGTCTCTTCTAGGCCAGAGCCCTGAAAGTTTCTCACAGAGAGGCTTGGAAGTCCCAGCAAACTATGAAGAGTCAGAGGACATGCCTTGATCTCACAGTTTAGAGTGACAGTAGTTGCGTGATCCTCAGAAACAAGATTGAGAAATAGGGGGCGGCCGAAGGTGTGTAGATAGAGATGTGCGTAAGAATAGTTGTCCACTTGTTTCCCAGAGCATCTGCCATGTGCCTCACAAACTGCAAAGGCTTGTATGAAATGATTTTTCATTATTGTTGAGTCTTCTTGATTTAAAGCGAGTTTGTGTATAGAATACACGCTCCTGCTATAAAAGAGACAATAGGCTCATCCCCTGAGAATTCTACATGCAGGTAACATCCATATGGGTGTATTTGTAGTCAGGACATGTAGTCAGACACCCTCAAAGAATTGTTGTCACAATTCTTTCTTTAAAGAAGCAGCTGCCTTCTAGAACCTGTCCTCAAGGTGTCTTGCCTCTGGGTGAAATGATGTACATCCAAATCCACGGCTGCTGTTTGTAGCCTTATTTGTAACTGCAAACCTTCCAGCTCTCAGTAGGAAACTGGCTACTTGAATTATGGGACATCCATTCGGTGGAAGCTATATGGCCAGAGAGAAGAATAAGTGTTTCGTGTTTTATACCTCCAGCTCCAAAATAATAATGTAGAATGAGAAAAACAAGGTGCAGCACCATGTCTAAGACCAGGAGTGGGCAAGAGTATATAATCACATTTTTATATGTGATTTTTATATGCGCATTCTTATATAATTATATTCACATATGTGCGTAAAATATTTCTGGAAGGATATACCCCAAAAATGGTACCATAAGTTGGCCAAGCAAAAGGGTAACAGGAATTTTTCACTACATACTCTTCTGCACTTTTGGTATGTTGAACTGTGAAAATTTATTACCTGTTCAGAAGTACATATATAACAATTTGAAAATTAACTGGATGATTGAGGAGGGCAACTTAACAGGTAATTCTGGTCATTAGATGAGTGGAAGAAACCAAATGGAAATAAATTCTAAAACACTATTTTAGCATTTCTGCACTGAACATGACTTGGCTGGTTTTGAAAGCTGCTGGGTAGTTTTGAAAGCTGCCTGCTAACTAGGCAGCGTGATTCCAGGACGCAGGAGCCCTGGCTCTGCCCTCATGCTACTCAAGTCGGGCCGTGACTGGCCACACGCGGCTACTTAAATTAGTTAAAATTGAACGAAATTTAAAGCCCAGTTCCTTAGTTGCACTAGCCAGATTGGAAGTCCCCATCAGCCACTTGTAGGTAGCGACCACCCTGTCGACAGAGATCATAGGGCAGAGTGTGTGGTTGGAAGGCACTGCCCTGGAGAGGGGCCTCCGTTTTAACTCTAGGGCAGTTGCTGCTAACTAGCCGTGTACTTTGTACAAACTGCCTAAACTCCCCAAGCTTAGAGTTCTTTACCTGTCTCCTCAATTGATTAGAAATTAATTTTAGTTTGAAATTAGATTTCATTTGTAAAAACCTGGCTTGTTGAGGCCTTCAGGAAAAAAAAAAAGAAATACCAGGGCACCCAGCTGGCTCAGTGGGAAGAGCCTGCGACTCTTGATCTCGGGGTCTTAAGTTCAGGCCCCACATTGGGTGGAGAGCCGGCTTCAAAAAGAGAAAGAGGGAGGGAATAACTGTTGTATCACTTTTTGAAACAGGTACTGTGACAACCTGGTGACTTACACCTCCATAGTTGGGGTCTCGCTCACAGTTAGCTGTTTTCTTCTAGGGATTTCTTCAGTGCCAACCCCTTCACCCCTTGGACCTCTGGCAGGCTCGCCAGTGATTGCTGCCGCCAACCCCCTCGGGATGCCCGTTCCAGCTGCCGCGGGCGCTCAGCAGTAGCGGCCCCTCCTGTCTCCTGATGCCTAAGCAGAGGTGGGGGAGTCGACGCTCTCCTTGATGCAGCTTGCGCCTGGCGGGGAGGGGTGAAGTACTTCAGAAGCACCGTGTCTGAACCGTTGCTTGTGGATTTATAGTAGTTCAGTCATAAAAAAAAATTATAATAGGCTGATTTTCTTTTTTTTTTCTTTTTTTTTCCTTTCTTCTTTTTTTTAACTCGAACTTTTCATAACTCAGGGGATTCCCTGAAAAATTACCCGCAGGTGGAATATTTCACAGACAAAATCGTTTCCCTCCCCCCCCTTTTAAATTTAATTTCTCATCACTTAAGAACAAAGATGACCCAGCCTCAATCCCGGCTGCTGCGTTTGGGTGGAGATCTCTTCCCATGTCCACCATTGCTCCCCCACCACCCCACACTTTGGGGGATTTATATCTCATGCTCTTCTCCAGAGATTACAAAAATGTAGCTTCTCCGAGGGAGGTGGGAAGGAAGGAGGAAGGGACCCAACCGACAAGAGCGTTGTGCTGCTGGTCACTTTTACCGCTTTATTCCAAGTGCTTCAGTGGGGTTGTCCTGGTGAATCTAGTGGAAGTTATGTCTTAGTTTCATTGAGATGCTGAAAATCTACCCAAAGTGCAGATAGGTCCTGAAAACCTCAATCTGAATCATGTCTTATTAATCTAGCCGCAAATCCAACTCACTCAGACCCCTAGTTTCAGTTTAGTTTAAAATTTTTAATGCCTTCCCTCCCCATCTCCTTACCTTGGTCCCCCTCCCCTTTCATCTCCCCACATGCTCTGGAGCTGGTGGGAGGGGGAGGCAAAATCTTTCCCAGTCTTCTCTGACTTGGCCATTTTGAATTCAGTTAGTTACTGGGCTTAATTTATTGCTTTTTACAAAAGAAACAAACGTTGTCTGTGTAGGTTTCACGCTCGCAACTCTTTCAGAGCTAATGGAAGATGTGGCCACACCGAGTTTCATTTTCTGCTTCCTAGCTTCTTTTCTTCCTTTCTCCCCCTTCCTTCACATGCCATCCAGTGCGAAGACCTGCCCCTCGGTCTTGTAAATGTCTCTGAGAGGTAGAAGCAGAGCCACTATCTCCAGTGAAACTGAAATGGTAGACCTGTAATTGTGGGAAAATTATCAACTCTCTTGTTACAGCCCTGCCTCCCCTTGCTGTGTGTATATATATAATACTTTATCCTTCATATGTGAAAGATCCAGTGTTGGAATTCTTTGGTGTAAATAAACGTTTGGTTTTATTTATCAAGGTTAGATTTAAGTTCCCTGTGTAAAGGTCTCGCTGGGTGGGTGTCTCACGTTCACATCTGAGGGGCCTGCAGCCCTGTACCGTGGAGGCTTCCCAAGGCCCCCATTTTTATACACCCCTCATTCGACCCATGGTATCGGGCAGGGCAGAGAGGCCTTAAAAAAGCACCACAAGCCAAAGCGTCTCTGGGGATTAAGGATCCTTTGCCATAAAACTCATTTTGTGTCTCAGCAGTGCAGGGATTGGGGATGGAAAAGTCGCCAGTTTTTGTGTGTTTGTGTGTGTGTAAAGTGGATTTTCCACTGTAATCCAACCACCTAAGTTTATCAGGTGCTTCACTGAGGAAGCCTAGTTTTTTAAGCACAATAGCAAAACCATCAGCTCTGTATTTTCTCCTGTTCTTTCATTATAGTAGCTGCTTGTGGGAACTAGGAACAATTCTTCCAACATATTTTAAGGCCTAAAGTCTTAGTTCCCCTTTCTCCTACCTTTATAGATCATAAGCCTTTCTCGCCTGGGCGCCATAGACAAACATAATTGTTTCAGGAGTTGAATTTAATGAACATATCTAACTTTATAACCCATCTTGGCTCTAGTAACTTTATCAAGGTGGTGGCTTTCGTGAATATAATGATAAACTTCGGAGGAAGCGAAAGCCTCCTTTTATAATGCTTCTCAACCATGGGGAAAACATTCTGACTGTGTGGCAGGGTAGTTTCTTTCTTGTGGCCACTTACAGTGGGTATTTATTGTTCTTGACCCTTTTATGCCCTAGAATGCTGTGGGGGTTACCATGTTGACTTTGTGCAGAAGCTAAAAGCACCGGATGTGCCAGAGATGCAATTTGTGATTACGTTTGCACTGGATTGTGATTGGAACAGGACATTTATGACTGATGAATTCTTTCTTTTGCGCTGGGGAGGAGGGTTGTAAATCGAGACTTCGCATCCCACCCTTGTAGCTCAGAGAATCTAGTGGCCGAGGCTGGTGTGGGGGCCGCAGATGGCTGGACCTCCCAACACGCATCAGGCCTTGCGAGAGATGGAAGGTGAATGCAGAGGACTCTGAAATGCCACCCGAGAGCCTTTTAAAATAAATAGAAGTTTTTAAAATGCTACTTAAGGAGTCACTGCAGAAGCATGAAAAACAGAAGACCCAGTTGGGTGGGTGGGGGTGGGGGGCGAGGGTTTGCAGAGTAACAACTTCTGTGTTGTTGTAAATTACCTCATCTGTACACCGGGTACTGGGACACTATTTCTCAGCACTGCCTGTGTCTGTGGTGCCTTGAGGGCAGGAAGCGCAGTGCCAGTATATGACAGCTGTGTTGGCAATTCCTCTGAAAGGTTTTTTAAGTAATTTTTAACTTTGTTTGAAGTGGCCCCCCCCTTTTTTTTTAAGTTTGAAGTCAGAAGCTCCCCCTCGTCCCCTTGATTTATTGGTTGTAATTGTATTGTAATTGGTATGACTAAAACATAATAACTGTGCTGGGAAGAAGTTGTGCCATGAAGGTCTTTAATTTTTTTTTTTTTTTTAAATAAAAACATTTAAACAAATGAAATGTCCCTGCAGCCTGAGCAGTATGCTTCTCCACACCGACACCGTCTGTGATAGGTGGCTCAGTTCTCGTGTGTTTTGAATTTAATACTGGGTTGATGGAGATGTGAAATGGGATGAATTAAGATTCGTTGAGGAGCACTGACGTCTGGAGAGTTTTGACCTCAAGATTTCAGTACAGAGAGCATGAAGCTGTTGCTAAACAGGACTGGCTTCATTCTTGTCCTCGTCCCGTACTTGGCCGCTTGGCAAAAGTTTCTTAACTTCTCAATCTGTTTCATCATCTATAAAATGGGGCCACTGCTTCCTCGGGACTGAATGAGAGTAAATGCCAAGTATCTGGCACCTGTTACGCCCTCGATGAACCTAATTTCCCTGGCCTCCTGGTGTGTATGGAGGCTCGGTCCCCGGTCCTGACTTTGCAAGTGACTCACCGTACTATCCGTCCTTGGGGCCTCCCGGGGCCTCTGTGTGTGCTCAGTCAGGGCGAGGGTGGGTGACGCGTCTTCAGAGTTCCTTTGCGGCTGTGACACCAATTTTAGAAAGTTTGAGTGATGTGTAAATAAAAAGGTCCACGGAGACGTCTCTGACTGGCGGGAAGCCCTGTGAAAGGTCGGCCTCGGAGGGACCTCAGCCCCGGAGCAACTCGCAGCCTGGGGGCCTGGAATGAAGATGTGGTGGTGAGCTCACAGGACCCTTTGGCAGCTGAAGCAGAAACTACTCCCAAGAGCAGGTCAAAGAGGTGACATTTAGTTTACTTACTTATCAGTGCCAAATGAGTAAATTCTGCAAGACTGTGTTTGAAGTGCCATTTGATCTCCCTCAGTTTTAACGAATTGAAATCAGAGGAAATGCTGTGATCCGAAACTTGTCGTTTCCTCTTAATGTTCACCTCATACCATCTGATGACATCCACATGTTACTAATATCAGGAGTTGAAATGTGTGCTTTGGGTGAAAGGAACTGTTGTGTAATAACCTTGTATCTGAAATGTCTAACTCGCATGAACTTTATTTTCCCGAACTTGATTTCATGAATTTATTTCCATTTTATACAGGAGACAGGAAGACTAAATTGCTGGAGTGGGCCTGTTAGAGTCAGAGCAATCTATTTTTTAAAATTGTCTTCAGAGCACGGCTAATTACCATAGTCCTGAAATAGTTGAGAAAACTGGAGCCTGGTTGACAGATTGAGGGATTTTCATTTCCCCTCAGTCTTTAAATCTCATCCTGCCTCACCTGTTGTCAGGTGCGGTTATAATTAGAACTGGCCTGGGTGGCTCAGTCGGTTAAGCGTCCTGCTTTGGCTCAGGCCATGATCTCATGGTTTGTGGGTTCAAGCCCCATGTCGGGCTCTGTGCTGACAGCTCAGAGCCTGGAGCCTGTTTCAGATTCTGTGTCTCCCTCTCTCTCTGACCCTCCCCTGCTCACGCTGTCGCTGTCTCTTTCTCTCTCTCTCTCTCCCAGAAATAAAGCATTTAAAAATTAAAAAACACACAAACACACACACACAGAACTGACTGTTGGACATCTGGAAAAATCTAGCTGTTCACCCCTGCCTCCAGATTCCCAGCAGCGGATTCTCTCCCGAGACCAGGGCTGGGTTGGGTCATTGTGCAGCCGAGGCCTTGCCTACCCCCAGTACTCCCCTCCTCCCTTGTGCCTAAGCCATAGGGACTGTGCTGACTGTCCCTGGCGACCTTCTTGCTAGAGAGGGTGTCTCCTGGGGCCTTTTCCTGCTTAGGGAAAACGTTAACCAAAGACTTTGAAGTAGAGTAGTCCCCGGTTCCCTCCTCAGAAAAACGAGTCTAAAAACCTTAGTCTGAGCAGATGTTCTGCCCCATCTCCCGTCCCCTCAGCCTGCTTCCCCCGCTGCCATCACTGTCCCCTTGCCCATCTGCCTTGTTACATCTGAACTTTTATTGTATTGTTGGTCTCTCTCCACCTGCATGTACACTCCCGGCTGACCTTGTATGTCTTACTAATCCGTGCATCCTCAAACACTTTTCAGAAAGTACGCCCAGTATCCCTGAGGATTGGAGAGGTTGGATAGAGTAGCACAAGGAAAACGCTTAGCACAGACCAGGCTTATACCAGATGCTCACTAAATGGAATTAGTGAGCTCGGCTCGGCTCCCACCTCCACTTTCCCACACCCACACCCCACCAGACACGTGTGCGAGCGCACACACACACACAGGAAGTAATGAAAGTAGTATTGCAGAAAGAGTATCTCAAGATCAGAAGAATCTTGCCCTTAAGTTTGTGGCTGTAATTATAAGCCACAGGCCAGACTGAACTAACACGACAAGAAAACGTTCATTTCATGAGGCCTTGGTGAAATCATAAGTGGCCAAAGACTAAGCAGTGAACCTCACCAATTTAGTAGACCTCCATGCAAACCTAGTCCTGCTTTCCACCACTCGTATATAGTAATAGGAAATTCAGGCTGTTCTCCATGTAAAATAGATGTACAGAGGGTCTCATGTGATAGTCTGGTTCTGGAGTCGATCTTCATGTGTTCAAGGACTTTTCTAGATTTCATACCTCACTGTGATCCTCTGCTAAAGTGAACCACGTCAGAGAAGTAGCCAAGTAGAACTGCACAGGCCCTGGTTCCAAGCTGTTCTGCCTGGGTGTATGGTTTGGGGGCAGTTACTTAATCTCTCTGAATCTTCACGAGGGATTTAAATTATCAAAACATTTTGGACCTGTGCCAGTTACAAAGAAGCTATAACACACCCGTGAGCCTACTGTTCAGGTTAAGTCTGCATTACCAATACAGACGAAGCCCCTTTGCCCTTTATTTCCTGATCATTTCCTCCTCTCTGCACCAGCAGTCCCAATGTTTTCTCCATCTGTAAAATTAAGGTCTAAATACCTGTTCCATAGGGTGGTGGTTCAGATTCAACCATGAGCGTTTAGAAAGTGCCTAGCATACGCTGCAGGTGGACTAAATGCTCGTTTCCACTCAATTTGGTTTTGTTTTTAATTTTTTTAAGTGTTTTATTTATTTCTGAGAGAGACAGCGTGAGCAGGGAAGGGTCAAAGAGAGAGGGAGACACAGAATCTGAAGCAAGCTCCAGACTCTGAGCTGTCAGCACAGAGCCCGACGCAAAGCTCAAACCCACGAACCATGAGATCATGACCTGAGCCGAAGTTGGATGCTTAACTGACTGAGCCACCCAGGCGCCCCTCCGCTCTGTATTTGTACAGTTGTGCAGAAAGACGATGTCACACGTGGAGGGAGGCCGTAGATTTGCGCATTCATTCCTACAGTTTCACAGTAGGTGGTCGTAAAGTGTCTTCTTTAAGAGAAAAAAAAAAAAATCCAGAGCTCCTGGGTGGCTCACTTGGTTACGCATCTGACTTCACCTCAGGTCATGATCTCACGGCTCATGAGTTCAAGCCCCATGTCGGGCTCTGTGCTGACAGCTCGGAGCCTGGAGCCTGCTTCAGATTCTATGTGCGTCTCTCTCTCCCCTTCCCCTGTTCATGCTCCATCTCTCTCTCTCTCTCAAAATAAAATAAACATTAAAAAAGGGGAAAAACATCCATGCCTTACATGTGACAGATTTTTAACAATGTAAGTCAAGTTTCTAATTAGCATGTCGACCAGCATGACTTTGTCTGTGCCCACCCCATCTCACTCATTCCCTCTAAGATTGTATCACTCTGTCTCCTTTGAATATTTCATTGATCTTCTGAAAGCTAAATAACCTTGCACTATAGCAGATTTCAGTGTGGATTTGCCTCCCTGTGGCCATGATAATCTCTAGGGATTCGTGGTCTCGGTGTAATGTCTCCAGATGGGAGTTTCTGAAGTGGCCAATCCATTCCTTGGAGAAATTCCTGGGGGGATTGGGTATTTCTGAGTCAACTTCATTCTTGCATCACCCACTTTGCCAGAGTTTTCCTGTCTTCTCCAATGAGCAAAAGGAAAAGCAGCAGCTGGTAAATGGCTTCCTGGTCTCACCCCGTGAGTCAGTCTCGGCTACAGATCTGTAGACTTCGCTAGAAAGGGAGGACCCTGCTCCTTTCTGTACGAACAGTTCTGGGAACTTCATGGTGAATTTCCGATGAAGAAGCTTACATACCCACAGCTGTCCGCACTCTGATGCATACCTTCTTCCGTCCTCTGCTCCCCCACTCAGCTCTGTCCCCCTCAGCCCAGGGTCCTTTACACATTCCCCTCATTGAGTAGTCTTTCTAGACTTCATTTGTTCATAGGAGAAGCCCTTCAACAGACATTAGTTGGTGTTCGTCAGCCTGGCCCTGTGCTAAACAATGGAGATTGAAAGAGAGGAGTACATAAGCCCAAGGGGAAATGTGTTCTTGTAAAATAGAAAAGTGAGAAACAAAACTGTGGAAATGGGGCAACTGTATTTTTAAAAAAATGTTTCCGGAAAAATCACATGGCCAAGCCACACGGTAGACCAAGCCAACTCAGATAACCACCTCCCTCTTGCTCTAAATATGTGAAGATGCTGACGAAAATAACAATTTACTTTCAAATACACAGCCAATTTCAAGGAAAGAAATGAAAATTCCCAGGTGGCAGAAGGGAAGGCAGAATTCATTCTGAAGGTAAGTGGATCCTGAAGTCACAGTGACCCCCAAGATAACCAGGCATGGAGACAGATGGACCACTGAAGCTAGTGGGTAGAGTTTGAGCGCCCCCAGGGAGACAGGAGACCACCTCGGGGCCTTTCAAGGTAGAAACTGAAACAGACTGGCTCTAAGAGAAAAAAAATTGGAAGAAAGCAAAATACGAGGTGTAGTTGCCTCTGCGAGGTGAGGTTAAGGTAAATATCAGAAAAACTCCCATCTGCAGAAAGGAGTCCCGAGCACTTGGGGCAGAGAGAATGGCCAAGGAAGCCTTCCCAGGGGAAGGGGTGCTAGAGCTGGTTAGGGAAAAGCCTGGGCCCTAGCAAGTTTGAGCTACCACGGCCTGCACCTGGCATCACAACCCAGGTCTCCTGGCCCAGCTTGCTTCCTGGACTGCCTTTCCCATAGCTGCGCTGCCAGGAATCTCCAGGTTTCTAGCCAGTCATCGTAGATAGACTTTTTCTTTCTCTCTTGTTCTCTGTGCCTTTCACCAAAAACACGAACTCTTCCACACAGATCTCTAGGTCAAGTATAATTCTAGTCCAGCTGATCCAAACTGGATTCAGCCAAACAGCTCTGCTTCAGGTTAAGGCTGGGCTGGGCTCCTGTGTTATTGGACTCTGGTTTGCTCCATGCAGTTCCTTCCAGGACCCACGCCAGAGTTGCAGCAGCTACCCAGGGTTTGCCCTTCTCACGGTGGGTTGTTGGAGCACAAGAGGCCAAATGAATTCATACAAGCAAAGAAATACTGGAAGAGATAAAGGTTGAGAATTTGCCAATATTAAGGACAGACACCAAGCCACCGATCCAGGAAGTTCAGAGGACACCAAACAAATCTCTACACACACTAAGCGTATCAAAAATGCTAAAACAAAAAGAATCTTAAAGGCCCAGAGGAATAATGCCATGTGATCTAGTGGGGATGTTAAAATTTACCGAATGATGCAAGACTGAAGACGATGAGTGACCAGTGCTGAAAGAAGAAAACCTATCAACCCAGAGTCCCACACCCAGTGACGATATCTTGGAAAATAAAGGACAAACGGGCACCCGGGTGGCTTGGTCAGTTAAGCGTCTGACTTCAGGTCATCTCACCACTCAGGCCCTGAGCTGAAGCCCCACGTCAGGCTCTATGCTGACAGCTCAGAGCCTGGAGTCTGCTTCAGATCCTGTGTCACCCTCTCTCTCTGACCCTGCCCCGCTCCTGCTCTGTCTCTCTCTGTCTCTCAAAAATAGATAAATGTTAAAAAATATTTAAAAAAAATTTTTTTTTAAAAAGGACAAATAAAACCTTTCTAAGGAAACAAAACAGAGACCACATTGCCAGAAGACCTGTTTCTAGAAATATTAAAGGAAGTCCTTGAGACAGAAGGAAAATGAAACCAGGCAGAGATGGGGACCTACAGTGAAATTCAGAGTACCGGAAATGGAATAAATGAAAGCAAAATTTAAAATTTTTGAATTGCCTTAAAATAAGTCTAAAGAGGTCGGCAAGCCTGTAAAGGCACGGCTAAATATTTTAGGTTTTGCGTGACCTCTTGTAAACACTACTGCTGGGACGTGAAATCCGTCTTAGACAATAGGCAATGTGCATGGCTGCCTTTCAATGAAACTGTGGACCCTGAGATTTGGACTTCATGTAATTTTTATGTGCTACATGTTAATTCTTTTGACTTTTTCTCCCCTAATCACTTAAAATTGTTAAAGCCATTCTTGGCTCATTGGCCATCCTTTAGAATGTATGTATTTATTTATAGCATATGTAAAAATAAAAAATATGTATACATACATGAATGGTGGTATATCTGTACACTGAAATACTGAGCAATAAAAGGAATAAACCTGATCCAGTAACATGGATCGGTTTTGAAATAATGATGCTGAGTGAAAGCCAGACAAAAGTGTGCATACTGTTTGAGTTCATCCATGGAAAAATTCTAGAAAACGCAAAGCAGTCTCTAGTGACAGAATGTAGTTAAGTAGTTCTCTGCAAGTGCAGGGTGGGGGCGGGGAGTGGGAGGAGAAGGGGAAGAGAAGGAAGGGATTTAAAGTAATAAAAAAGACTCAAGTATATGACAGCCTGAAGAAGAGAAGGGAGGAAATGGGAATCCACTTTTGTAAGGTCTTAATGCTGTGCACAAAGCAGAACTTTGAAGGCAACCTGGCTAAAGGGGTGTGTTGTAAATCCAAGGTCAGTCACTAAAATTGGTTTCTCCCCCTCTTGCCCACTGTCAGCCCCAGAGTTTTGTATAGGGTTCCACCCCCAGCCCCGTGGCAGCACAGGAGACTCAGGGTAAGCGATCATCATGTAGCGGCCACGGTGGCTGATATAGGCGCAGGCAGGTGACAGAGCCCACGGGACATGTTCCGGCTTTCCTTGGAAATGCTAGGACAGAGACAAATCAGCTGTACTTCAGAGAGTCACATGTAGAAGGACGTGAGCCCTGGCCAGAGCCCTGTTGTGACCCAAGACCTGTCGATGAGTGCGATCACCAGGAAGAGGTGAGCAGGCGAGAAGGGCAAGAACTTTGCAGTTATGTGAACCAATAAAGCTGTTTGCCTGAGTTGGTTCGGGCCGCGATTTTCAGTCACTTGCTCTGTAACGAAGTACCACCAATGTATTACCTTTCCACGGCTCCAGCATCCAAGCGTAGGTTAGCTGGGTCCTTTGCCCTGGGTCTCGCCAGTCTAAAATCCCAAGCTGTCCACCAAGTCTCTGATCTCAGCTGAGGCTCAGGGGCCTCTCCAAGCTCACTGTTGGCCAAATTCAGTTCCTGGTGGCATAGGACTGAGGCCCTCCATCCCTAGAGGCTGCTCGCCATTCCCTGCCACAGGGCCCGCTCCGCAACATGGAAGTTGACGTCTTAAAGGTGAACTCAAAGGTGCTGCTTTGAATTTCTCCTGCAGGAAGGCCTGCACCTTCTTTTGAAGGACTTCTCTGATTAAGTCCATCCAGGCCAATTTCCCTTTTGACTACTTCAAAGTCAACCAATTTGGAAACTTCATTATGTCTGCATAATCCCTTTACCTTCGCCATGTAACATTATGTATTCACAAGAGAAAACCCCATCATATCCACAAGTTCTGCCCACACTCAAAGAGAAGGCTTTATACAACCACGTATAGCACTGAGTGGGAATCTTGGGGACCACTTTAGAATTCTGCCTGCCACAGACACCTGATGCCCTTGTGCTTTACACTTAGTCATGAATCAGTTTCTGGGAATTCTCCAAGTTCAACGAGACTTCAGCGTTGTCTCCTGTCTGGCCTCTTTTTACTTGGCTTTCCAATTGCCTGGTTACTTGTCTCTCTTCCCCATTAGAAGCTAAAAACCGAATAAATAATCGTCATTCTACATCCCAGCTCAACCTGGCCCAGGTTTGGTGCTCCGCAAACATTTGTTGTATGGGTACATGGAGGTGATTCTCACACTGGGGATGAGGATTAATCTAGATGGCTTTAAAGAACACATTGTGAAAATTCTTTAATTCCACCCTGCTGACGGCATCCAGTCCAAATTCAAGTATGGTTTAAGCGCTCCTACCTGACTTCCCCCATGCACACTTCTGTGCCCTCACCACTGTCGTAGTCCACTTTCCCTTTCATGCTGTGCTCTAAGAAAGAACCCTAAACCACTTCATCTCTAGGCTGGTTTGCTTTCTTACTTTCACGGTGGTGCCTGCATTTCCTTAGCCTAGAACGGTCTTCCCTACATCAGCTGACCTAATCCTGCTATTCCTCATCTGTATATAAACTTAGAAATCACTACCCCAAGAAACTTTCCTTCGTCACCCTCTCCTGCCTGCCTCTGTGTTTAGAAGCTCCTTTGGGCTTCTATAACCCTCTAAGCTTCTTCCCCCTTTCCTAGAACTTGTTACCTCTTGCAAATTGAGTCCATCTCCCCTACCAACTTGAGCTGTCTTGGAGAGCAGAGAGCAAAGCTTCCTTATTTGGGGTCCCAATACTGGCCTGGTCTTGGTAAGGACCATGAATAGTAGTTGGACAAACAGATTCCATCTCTATTTTGCAATTTAGGGTCTTTCAAGATATTCATACTTCCTGATGTCCCAGGCCCGGTGGGAGGCCAGCCTAGCGGGCCCTGGCTCATCTACAGGTTCTGAGCCCAGGCCACGGGGCAATGGACATTGGCCAGCACAACGTCTGAATGACAGGCTTGTTCCTATTGGCTTGGGAAGGCTATTTTAAAATTCTCATCTGCCACCTACTGCTCCTTTCAAAGAGAGTGGGCATGGGGAATTACGAGGCGAAATGCCTGGCATTCCTGGTCCTGCTGTCACTTAGAGCTTCACGGTGACGAACTGTAGTTAGACAATGTGCTGCCCAGAGATGAGACACCAGTCTGAGGCAAGAACTGGTGATCTCCGCTGGGACACCTTGTTCAGTTGCTGAGCATTTGACAGTAGCTTTTCCCTCTCCCTCCCCCCCCCCCAAGACCCTGCTTTACAGAGGATGAGAGTTGGCCCAAGCTTTGCAAGGACCACAGGCTTCAGCCCTAGAGCTGCGATGGGGAGGAGAGCCCACGGCTCCGTCCCATCTCTCCCGCAGGCAAGAATCGAGCTGTGTGTCCCTGTGCTCTGGACTCAATCATGAATCTCTCCGTTTCTGGGATGCTCCATATTCAAAGACCTGATAAATTTTGGACCTGATAAATTCAAAGACCTGCTCATTTTGGACGAGTGACCAGTTACGTACCAGTATAACGGGGGAACTGCTCACATAACCATCCGTCCGAACGGCACTTTCTGACGTCGTGCACCGCACCACCTGCGGAGCTGTGTGCGATGGTTCTGCTGAACCCCGAAGTCGCCAACTATGAGGACAGGAGCATGTGCGGGGAGGTGAGATGGAGGTAAAACCCTTGGTAAGCAAAACTAATAGCCCATACCTGTGGATCGGTGACTGTATTCTTTTAAGTGTTCTAAGCACGTTCCCAGTAATTCTGTGAGGTCAGTACTTTTATCACCATCAGTATCATTTTACAGATAAGAAAATCAGAAAAAATGACAAAATCTGGTCCTGAACTCACTTAAGTGCGCCGGGCTCACACCGCAGACAGCTCGGCTAGAACTCGCCGGCGCGCCCCCTGCGCTCTGTCTCCCGCAGCTCAGGGCGCCGGTGCGCGTGTCCCCCGCCCGCCGTTCGCTTAGCGTAGCGCCTGGTCACGCGCAGGCGCGGGGGCGGGGCCCGCGCGGGCGCCTGCGCGCTTGCGCGCCGGGGGCCGACCGATCCCTGCCCTGTCCGGCGGCGCCCGCGCTGAGTCCCGCGGCCATAGCCGCGTCTTCTGTCGGCTCCGCCACCAGCCGGGGCTCGGGCCCGGGCCCGGGCCCCCGGGACATGGCCCTCCGGAGCGCGCAAGGCGACGGCCCCACCTCCGGCCGCTGGGACGGCGGCGCCGAGAAGGCAGGTACGGAAGCCGGCGGGGACGCCGAGGAGCGGCCTTCGGGGACGACTCGAGGGGCGCGGGCGGTCCTGCGGGTGGAGGGGGCCGGGGGGGGGCGGGGTAGAGGCAAGGGACAGCTGTCGGAGGAGCGGCCCCGGGCGCAGGCGGCGTCCAGTCGGGGCCCGAGGGACCGCGCGGGGTGCGCCCGGCGCCGCGGGCCGGGGTCGGGACGGCGGGAGAGGGAAGGGGTGATGGGCCCGGTCACGTCGGAAAGGGAAGCGATCCTGGAACTGGGGAGTCAGCGGATGCTGAGACCGCAGAAACCCCGCTGGCCGACTCGCGTCCCCTGTGCGAAGGGAGGGCGGGGGATCTGGTCCGGCTTCGTCACGTCTGGAGAGAATTTGGGTCTCCGGGAGAACCGAGGCCAAGCCTCCACGCCCGGCCCGAGGCTGTCCGGCCACGTCCGCACGCTCCCGGTGCCGCCTCCCTAGTTGTAAGGCAAGTTTCCCGAACTTCATTCATCGCTCGCCGGCTCGATTTACGCGGTGTCCGTGTACCACCTATTTGTTTTAATTGCCATAAAAAAAAAAACCAAAAAAACCCAGCCTTTTAAAATGTGCAGTGCCCAGGGTCTTACTTAGCACATTTACAGCGTTGTGGGGTCATAGCCACTGTCCGATTCCAGGACCTTTCCAAGTCCCTAAAGAAACCCGTCACTCCCCATTCCCCCAGCCTCCACGGCTCCTGGCGACCACTGGTCTACTTTCTGCCTCTGTCCTGTGCCACGTCTCTGAATATTGCTTAATTGTGTAGGAGAAAGCGACTCTCCCAGACTCCGTAGTCTCATACTAAGCAGTAATTTCTATGAAACGGCGGGTTCCTTGTGCACTGGTTTTGAAGATGCTTTACGGACAATCAGGACATGACACTTAAAAATTATTCGTGTTTACTCTGTACCCGAGTCAAATAATCTCTTTTTTTCCCTAAGATAAGGTAGCTTTCCCACTTTTCCGGCCTCTGATGGGCGCTGCTCATAATAGAACCGACCACGTAGTCAACCCACATTTTTGGTGAAGTGCCTGATGTCCACATTTTGTTTCTCTGGGCTCATTTTTTGTTGTTTTCTTTTCATCCTATTCTAATCCTGGATGGAAGTGGAGCTCACGCCTCGTATTATTTCTTTGGCCTTTGTAATCCCTTTGCTGGTGTTTTGGTATGACATATGTCCTCATGGCGTAATGGTGTCCTCAGTAGCATGGGTTTTGTGACCTGTTACATGGGGTGGCTGTGCCTAGGTTGTGAGACCTAGTTTCCTTACTAATACTGGAAGCCCTCCTTTGTAGACTTTATGATCACAGTGGTTTCCTCTCTAGAATATTTTTTTCTTTATTGTTAGGGTAAAGCAGTCTTCCTTAATCCATGCTTTTCTTCCTGTTTCAGGTAGTTAATGCATCTCTGCTAATTTGGATACTGTTTGTGAAATTTATTAGGACTTCCAGAAACAGAGGCTGCTTTGTTTTTTTTAAATGTTTTATTTATTTCTAGGAGAGAGAGAGAGACAGCATGAGCAGGGGAGGGTCAGAGAGAGAGGGAGTCACAGACTGAAACAGGCTCCAGGCTCTGAGCTGGCAGTCAGCAGAGCCCGACGCGGGGCTCGAACCCACGAACCGCGAGATCATGATCTAAGCGAAAGTCGGATGCTTAACCGACTAAGCCACCCAGGCGCCCCTGTTTTGTTTTGTTTTTAATAGGAACCTTACTCCAAGTCAGGTAAGGTGTTCCTCTCCCGCTGCCTTTATCTGGTACAGATACGAAGTTCAGACGTAAAATTTCAAGTTGTTTTCCAGTGTCAACATTAGGAATGCAAGGAATGGGGTGGAGGGGCTCTGTTTAGGGGGGATCTCTATCCCCTCTGGCCAGGTCTTCCGTTGTTTTGATTAAGGCTGGCATTGCTTGATTTGAGTTTAACTTGTATTTAAAACTGGCCACGCTTTCTCAGAGCACCTGGCTGGCTCAGTCGGTAGAGCATGCGACTCTTGATCTCAAAGTCGTGAGTTTGAGGAAGAAGAGTTTGCTTAAAAAAAAAGAGAGACTAAAGTTTTCTTGATATGCAAACTTAAACCAAATCATCGGTATGGAATTTTGTACTCGCACACAGGTTTTGTTATTAAGTGTGTAGATCATTTTTCCTGATCTAAGTCACTACTACTATGCATGTGCTGATGTGGAAAAACTTTTAGAGGAAGCGTAGCTAGTGCTCCTCTTTTCTCACTGTCCTTTCTCTGTGTATTAAGTTCCCCAGCTCAGATGGTTTTTGGAGATACCTGTTGCTCGGAGGATCTTTACCTGGGTTCTGTGGCCGGAGGTTGAGAGAGGCGTGCGAAAGTTATGGGCTCCGCCAACCTTGTCTGAACTGTTAAGGACCCCTGCCTCAGTTCTCTTATTAAAAATGGTTTTCGTGGAGAACAGGTCAGATAGGACCTCTATCATATTTTCCCCTTTGTTGACTGAATTACTTTTCAGATATCTGGCTTTTTCTTTTTTTTACTAGCAGCGTCTTCTATATTTTGCAGCCAGTTGTAGGATAGTTATTTCATTCCGTCATGGTTATGATAGCCAGGACCTCCACTGTAAAGGAATTTGGAAAGTACCAGCTTTGGAATATATATGATACATCTCTCTTGTAGGCGGGGCAAAAGGAAACTGGGGAAGAAAAGATTCAGGGGACTTTGGATGACATTTATGGATGAAATGTGGACTTTCTCAAGTGTAGAAATGTGTGTCTCACCCCAAAATCCATATACAAAATTTCTCTTAAAGTAGACAGTAGATGTTAATTTCAGTGTTTCCCAAGAATAAGCCTCTGATTTCTCCCTCTCTGAGGTGGAATCAGCTGTTCAGCAGAGATTGCTAACCTTTGCTTCCTTGTCGTGTAGCTTAGCAGTTGACCTTATCACTCTATACTTTGTGCAACTCCAGCTCGCCTGAGTTTTCTGTTTTCTCCTTTTTTACATCACATCGAGAGCCTATATATCAGTGCAGTAAATTGTTGTTTAAGGAGGCGAGTGGCACACATAGACGTGCCCTTGATGTGGGAGCCTGAACAGACCGCAGCTAAAGTCCACATCTAAGCAGTATCCTGCTCCGGAAAGTACCAGCAACTTTAGAAAAAGGCCAAAGAGTCTATAAATCTATTTAGAGTTGTGCACTGAGCCCGTTCTTAACAGGGGGATGGGGGGAATAATGTCATTTACTGTAGGCCGATTTTCCCAGAGCAACAGTGACTGAGCTAAATTATTTCTTTTATTCTGCACATGTCTGTTGGGTTCCCACAGAGTGCCAAAAGCGGGAAGACAGTAGTAAGTTTGGAAATGCAGGATTAAAACTAGAATCGGAGCAGAGCGTGAGGAGAATTAAGTGTTGGAACTGTGGTTCCCAAGGAGTTTAAGTTCTAGCAGATTATTTGCCAAAGCACAGTGGGAGTGCGGCTGATTGCCGACAGTGCTATTTACCCCAGGTTACTCGCAGCAGTGTCCCTTCCCTCAGGTTGGCGAGCAGCTTACCTGGGAAGAGGGGTCGAATAGACAGGTGTCTAAACAAATTGAAGAAGTGTTTCCACACTCTTAACAAGTAGATTACCAAGATTTCTAAATGTCAGCTTACCTCAGGCAGCATGCAGTGTTATCATTCTAAGTGTTATTAGTTTGTGATGTGTAGAAAGTACAAGGGCACTCTAAATTTAAAAAATATATGTGTGTGTATATAAAATATCTGCCGCTGTTTCTTTCTTTGCCAGAAATTAATCTAATTCCTGCCATGTTTTGTCTTAGCCGAAGTGGTTATATAAAAAGTTGCCTTTTTGGGGGCATCTGGATGGTTCAGTCGGTTAAGCATCGGACTTCGCTTCAGGTCACGATCACAGTTTGTGAGTTCGAACCCCATGTCGGGCTCTGTGCTGACATCTGGGAACCTGAAGCCTGTTTCAGATTCTGTGTCCCTTTCTCTCCCTCTGCCCTTCCCCTGCTCACACTCTGTCTCTCTCTCTCTCTCAAAAATAAACATTAAGAAAAAAAATTTTTTAATAAATAAGCATTTAAAAAAAAGTCTTGGGGCTCCTGGGTGGCTCAGTCAGTTAAGCGTCTGGCTCTTGACTTCTGCTCCCATCATGATCTCACAGTTCGTGGATTCGAGCCCCAATCGTACTCTGCACTGGTGATGTGAGGCTGCTTAGGATTCTCTCTCCCTCCCTCCCTCCCTCCCTCTCTGTCCCTCCCCCACTCATGTGCTCTGTCTCTGTCTCTCTCTCAAAATAAATAAATAAACTTAAAAAAGTCTTCTTGTACATGTCTACAGTCCCTTTCTGAACAGATACAGCCTTCTCTTCCGAAGGATGGCCCTTTGACCCAAAGTTAAGGATTCCTTCCTAGTCTTCCTCCTGAGTGCAAGATAAAACCCAGACTCCTTTATAACCCACGTCTCCAGCAGCCTTCCCAGGTTCTGTTTTCTCTCTTTACCTACCACTTGAGGTCTCTGTCTGTTTCCTCGAATGATATTTCTTTCATGTGATAAGACCTTTGCACGCCCTCTTCCCTCTGCCTGGAATGCTCTCCCATCAGCACAGTGCAAAATTTGCTTTAAGAAGGTGGCAGAAGGGGAGCCTGGGTGGCTTAGTCGGTTAAGCGTCCAGACTTTCGCTTAGGTCATGATCTCGCGGTTCGTGGGTTCGAGCCCTGCGTCGGGCTCTGTGCTGACAGCTAGCTCAGAGCCTGGAGCCTGTTTCGGAGTCTGTGACTCCCTCTCTCTCTGACTCTCCCCTGCTCATGCTGTCTCTCTCTCTCTCTCTCTCTCCTAGAAATAAATAAAACATTAAAAGAAGAAGAAGAAGGTGGCAGAATATATTTTCATTGAAGCCTTTCCTGACTGCCTCAGAAATTAGTCATTCTTTACTCGGGATTTTCAGAATTCGGCATGAATCTGTTCTGTCGTAATTGTGAGCCTCTCAGAGGCTCAGGGTCGTATCCATCTTTTCTCCCCCCGCGTCGTGCTTAACTACCAGTGGATGCTCATTAAGTGATGGACTGATAGGCAAATGGACAGACCAATGAGTGGCTGGGTAGACAGACAGAAGTAAGGACACACACTCAGGCCAAGAATTTGAAGCGCCTTTTACAGACAGACGTTTGACTAGTTGGGTGCTCTGCGAACAGAGGGAATTGGGCCTTGATTTTTCATGATTTCTGAGTAGAGTAACCAGTTGACTGAGCGTCCAAGCTGGGACATCTCTGAGAGTGCAGCTAGCGGGCGGGATTTACATGGGTGATCATTCTGGGGCTCTGGGCTCAAACCAGGAATGTCTCGAACAAACAGGACCGGATGGCTGTCCCGCCAGGTGAAAAAAAACCATTCAGCCAGGGGGACAGGTTTCCAGGGGGAGGAGGCACCTGCGTTGCATTTGTAGCTGCACCTCCGGCTGCATGGGACTCGAGTGTTTTGTGTGGTTAGTGTGTCACACCTGTTATAGGTAAGTAACCAGGACCGACTTTCATTAGTTTGGTGTTGATAATGTGCATCTTTGTCCTGGAAGCAATTTGTAGGCTGTTGTCTCAATAAAATACTACTGAGGAAAGTTGCTTTATGTCTCTTTTTTTTTTTTTAATTTCTTTTAATGTTTATTTATATTTGAGAGAGAGAGAGAGAGAACACACGCAAGCGGGGGAGGGGCAGAGAGAGAGGGAGACCAAATCCGAAACAGGCTCCAGGCTCCAGCTGTCGGCACAGAGCCCAACGCAGGGCTTGAACTCACGAACCCTGAGATCGTGACCTGAGCCCAAGTCGGATGCCCAGCCGACTCAGCCATCCAGGCTCTCTTCCCCCTGTTTTAAAAAAAAATTTTTAATGTTTATTTATATTTGAGAGAGACTCTGTGGCCCTCCTAAAGCCTAACCGACTTCCGGTGTTCCTCTTCTCCAAAGCCCAAACTTCCATCCAGAGTTACCTCTCACTTATGTTAACGTAGTGTCTTGCAGCTTGTAGTTGCTACATAAATATATTTCTAAAGAGTCTGTTGACTGTCGGATGGAAGGGACTTGTGTTTTTTTCCTCCGGGCCTTTCTTCTCTCTACCGCTCCCCGTGCCTCAGGAAATCCTCCCCTTCCTTTTGAAATTGCATTTCCCGGTAATGCCTTCTCAAGTCAGCCTGACCTACGGCAGTCTCTTTGGGCTCTTGGTGTCTGCACATCCCTTTTTGGGGGCAGTTACAGTACACGGCTTTGTAACCTCTCCTTGGAATTGTCTTGTTTAACTTTTCTTGCGTTTGCAGTTCCGAAAATTAGGCATGCATTCTTTTCTTTTCTTTTCTTTTTTAAAAGGAGATAGCTTATTTATTTACTTATCTGTTTTTAGGTTTATTTATTTATGAGAGAGAGAGAGAGAGAGAGAGAGAGAGAGAGAGAATACCAGCGAGGGAGGGGCAGAGAGAGACAGGATCTGAAGTAGCTCTGTGCTGACAACAGAGAGCCCAATACGGGGCTCGAACCCTCGAACCATGAGATCATGACCTGATGATCTCTATCACATAGGGATGTAAGATGCTCAGAACATCACTTGTACCTAATATGGTTGTCAGGAAACCGTTGTTCTGTGTGCACAATCATGCCTCTCCTACCACCAGCCACGTTGGAGACCCAAGTATACCCTTGGATATTCTGGTTTTGAAAATATGTAGGGGAGGGCACCTGGGTGGCTTAGTCGGTTAAGCGTCTGACTTTCGCTTAGGTCATGATCTCGTGGTTCGTGGGTTCGAGCCCCGCATTGGGCTCTGTGCTGACTGCCAGCTCACAGCCTGGAGCCTGTTTCAGCCTGTGACTCCCTCTCTCTCTGACCCTCCCCTGCTCACGCTGTCTCTCTCTCTCTCTCTCTCTCTCTCCTAGAAATAAATAAAACATTAAAAAAATATATATGTAGGGGGCCCTGGCTGTCTCAGTTGATAGACTTTGCAACTGTTGTTCTCGAGGTCACGAGTTCAAGTCCCACATTGAGTGTGGAGCTTACTTAAAAAATAATAATAAAGGGGTGCCTGGGTGACTCCATTGGCTGAGCATTGGACTCTTGGTTTTCAGCTCAGGTCATGATCTCATGGTTCGTGAGTTTGAGCCCCACATCAGGCTCTGCAGTGACAGTACAGAACCTGCTTGGGACATCTGTTTCCCCTCGGTCTTTGCCCGTCCCCCGCTCGCTTTCTCTGTCTCTCTCTCTCAAAATAAACTTAAAAAAAAGAAAGGAAGAAAATGTCTCTGTGTAATTCTTATATGTTACTAGTTGTATTAGCATGTAACTGGAAAATTTTTGTCTCCTGGTTTTATTTTATTTTATTTTATTTTATTTTATTTTTTTAATGTTTTATTTATTTCTAGGAGAGAGAGAGAGAGAGAGAGACAGCGTGAGCAGGGGAGGGTCAGAGAGAGAGGGAGTCACAGACTCTGAAACAAGCTCCAGGCTCTGAGCTGGCAGTCAGCACAGAGCCCGACGTGGGGCTCGAACCCATGAACCGTGAGATCATGACCCAAGCAAAAGTCGGACGCTTAACCGACTAAGCCACCCAGGCGCCCCTCTCCTGGTTTTATTTTAAAACACAGTATTGAATTTTGGTGATATGCATATAAATAGGAAAGATTGTTATATAAAGAGATATGTATGTTCTGTGAAGTTTGGCATTAAGAAAGAATAAGCAGTCTATTGTATTCTATTTCTATTTCTGTTCTATCCTATCCTATCCTAAAACATTAACAGTAAATATTAGATATGCCTGAGTTTACTGAGCACTTACTGTAATGGTAATTCCTTGCTTGTTACATTTTATATAGTGTTTTGCACATTATGCGCTAATTATGTTTGTAGGACAACTAAGAATACCTAGCTGTACCCCAAACCAAATAAGGAGATTGAGCCCTGCACAGAAAATGCACACGTGTTGAATATGTGCCTAATGCCTGTTTCCCCCTTTGTTTTGCAGACTTTACTGCCAAAAGGAAAAAGAAAGTGGCAGAGATATACCAGGCTCTGAACAGTGACCCCACCGATGTGGCTGCCCTTAGGCGCATGGCTATCAGTGAAGGAGGGCTCCTGACTGATGAGATCCGACAGAAAGTGTGGCCCAAGCTCCTCAATGTCAACACCAGTGACCTGCCTCCTATATCGGGTAGGGAGGGGGGGTTGGGGGGGAAGCTTGTCTAAGACTCGAGGACAGAAGAATTTCAGGATCTTTCAGTCATAATGCTCATTTTAAACCAATCGTAGATGAGTAAATCTGAAGCATTTTAGGATACGTTTGGGCCCACTCTGAAAATAAGGCCAAACTGATAATAGACTTTTCTTCAAAAATGGAGTAAACTTTTACTAGGTCGACAGGTAGCTTTTATCGGCTAGGGATGGGAATTTATATTCTGGTCTGGGTTCACTTAGAGGGGGATTGTAGGAGACCGTATTTTTACAAGACCCCGGCTAGTTCTGGTGCAAATGAACCACATTTTGAGAAACTCTAGGTCATGGGGAGAGAGAATATTTCTCCGGCTCTTAAGAAAAACAAAACCAAACAAAATTTTTTGTTGGTAAATACTAAGATCGTTTTGGATTCTCAGATTCTGTAACTATGTGAAAAGCTCTTCCTTAACTAACTTGCAAGAAGGCCCAGGCAGAGAGTTCCTTGGAATATAGTACAAGATATAAGGAGAGCACTGAAAATAAAGACTCCACCTTGTCATTCAGTCACTCAGCACTGGTGGCCGTCCTGCTGTGTACAGCAGAAGCCCAGGTGCTGGAGAGGATGAACACGGCTTCTGTTGCTCATGGTGCGGCCGAGTGGGCGTCAAGTTGCCTCTTGTGCTTGTCTTCGAATCCGGCTGCCTCCGAGCAGTCGGCTTCGACTTGGAAGGAAGAGACATTGCCATCTTCACACCCTATATCCCGAGATGAAGTTCTCTCAGATCACAGACTTCCCAGATCTTTATACGATGAAGTCTGCACGTGGGGAGGCGTCACGCGTAGCTTTCGGTCGTGGTTGGGATGGGAATGGGCCCTTGTGACGTAACGCTCAGCTCAGTGGAGGCAAGTGTTCGCGCTGTCCGCGTACAGCAGCTAGAGACCGCCTCGTTGTTTTCACGGAGTTGGACCCAGCAGCCGGACTCGGGTGCCGGCTCCTGTTTGCACTTAGTCTTAGACTTTCAGGGTCCAGTGGGGTGAGGATCTTAGGGAGTTTACCCCCGTACGCCTTTCCGAGCAGCTCTGTGCTCCCGGGGCTCTACGGCTGTTCGGGTTTTCCCAGGGGTGTCCCTGTCCACGATCTCATCTGATCCTTGTGGTAACCTGAGAGGTACCCGTGGAAGGAAATATCTCCTTTATGGATGTGGGCTTTGAAGGTCAGAGCGGTCCCCTGGTGACACAGGGTGGCAGCCTCCAGTAGGTCTCCCCCGGCCTCCTGCCGCCGCGCCCACTGCCCCTTCTGTCCCACGGTTGCCTCCTGCACAGTCCGTGTCCCTCCTCTTACGGTCGCCTTGGCTCCCCTGAAACAGCGGGCTTGGAACTAACGCGGGGGACCCTCTCTAGGTGTTGTCTCGTGTCGTGTGCTCTGTAGGTAAAGCTGAAATGTGAGCTCCAGGGCCAGGGTGCCATCGCAGAACATCTGTGTCCCTGATCCGGCCTCCTCCCAGCCTCTGCCACAGTAACGCTCCTTTTCCTCCCACAGGGAAGGACCTGCGGCAGGTGAGCAAGGACTACCAGCAAGTGCTGCTGGACGTCCGCCGGTCCCTGCGGCGCTTCCCACCCGGTGAGAAGCGCGCTCGCGGCCTGGCCGCATGGCCAGGAGCTCCCACCCCAGCTGCACAGGGGCGGGCGGGGTAGGGGGGAGCTTTATACACTCCACTCGGTCACCTTCAGACCCCGCACTACCAGAGTCTGAGCCAGAAGCCCTTGCTCTTGGCCTAGAGGTGGTGAATGAAAACCCTAGGGGTTTTCCCCCTTCAGAGCCACGGGGGCCACTTCGTAGGGACCGCCCTAGCCGTCGTCTGGCCCTAAGGCCAGGCCGGTGCACCAGGGGGCACTCCCCAGCGCCACGCATGCCCTCGCTCCATTCCATTTCTCATATGCACCTCTGTGGGGCCCTGGACCGGACGGGAGGCCGTTCCCTGCGTGGTGAGAGGGGCTGTTGGAAAAACGGCTTCCCGCGCCGAGGAGGAGGAGGAGGAAAACGGCCGGCTCGTGGCTCCGTGGCTCCGTGGCTCCGTCTTCCCGGCGAAGGCAGCCGGCGACAGGCATCGTGCCTAGGGCCCCGTTGTCTTCCTCTGGTGGCCTCGCCTTGGCGCAGGTCCAGGGGGAAAGGGGAACTGCGGCGGGGACGGGAGCCTCTAAACCCGTCGCCCCCCTCGGGCACCGTGCTGTGGTGCGGATTCTGCCCCTCGAGGCGCCTTCTCTCCCGTTCGCGCCCTTGTCCCCTGCTCGCTCTGGAGCACGTGGGGCCCGGTCCCCTCTCCCTGGGCTGCGGGCCTGCATGAGACCACACAGGTCGGGGCTCCGGGGTCCCCCAGCACCCCCAGCCAGCCTTCTCCTCGCAACCCTCCCTGCTGCTTCCCTCTCTGGGCCATTGATGCTGGAGGCCGTGTGCGGGCCGCCGCTCGCTGTGCTTTCCCAGCCTTCTTGTGGCCGCGCTGTTCTGGGCTCGGCTCGGCTCCCTTACCCTGAAACTTCGGGGCGTCGGTCAGTCTCTCCCCCTTGATTACATTTCCTACATAGTAGCTGCTTTACTCCATGTTCTTTTTGGTTTATCTGTTAGAGTATTATGCCTTTTTGAGAAAAGGTGGGGTAAATATGAGCGACAGATTAATTTGCTTTTACCTTAACCGTTTGTTCAGTGTAGTTTGGGCGCTTCTATGAACCGTTTTCTCTCCGTGTCTGTCTGGAGCTGGAAGGGCTGGTGGTGTGGGGGCCACCCTTCCACAGCAGCTCACAAGGCCACATTTTGGCAGTTTCTTCTTTAAATTTTTTAAATGTCTATTTATTTTTGAGAGAGAGAGAACGTGCACACAAGCAGGGGAGGGCAGAGAGGGGAGACATAGAATCTGAAGCAGGCTCCAGGCTCTGAGCTGTCGGCACATACCAGATATGAGGCTCGAACTCACGAACTGGTTCATGAGTTCAAGCCCTGCATTGGGTTCTATGCTGACAGTGCAGAGCCTGCTTGGGATTCTCTCTCCCTCTCTCTCTGCCCCTCCCTGGCTCACATGCATAGTCGCTCTCTCTCTCTCAAAAAGAAATAAACTTAGTAAAAAAAAAAAGGTTATATTCCTGTGATACTTAGCTTGGCTTAGAGGAGAACACACAACTATTAAATTTTTTATTTTTAGATAATTTCTAACCTATAGAAAAGTTGCAAAAATAGGACAAATAATTCCCTAGATATATTTTACCCAGATTTCCTTACATGTTAGCATTTTGGTATATTTGTTTTAGTGTTGTCTTATGTTTTTCCTGCACACACACACACACACATTTTTTTTTCTGAACTATTTAAGAATAAATTACAGACATGGTGCCCCTTTACCCCTAAATATTTCAAGGTGTGTGTCCTAAAACAGGGCCCTTACATAATCACAGCACACTTATTAAAATCAGCAACACACTGAAAAATACTGCTTCTAACGTATATTTTATTCAGATCTCACCCTTTACTGCAATAATGTCCTTCACAGGGAAAGGAGATACAAACGCATGTATTTCCTGTCCAGTCATCGTGTCTCTTTAGCCTTCTTTAACCTGGAATGGTTCCTTTGTGTTTTATGACTCTATTATTTTTTTTAAATTTCCCTCAATTTGGGTTTGTCTAGTATTTCCTTATGATTAGATTCAGGTTTATGCACTCTTTTTTTTGTTATCTGTTTATTTTTGAGAGAGAGCACAGCAAGGGAGGGGTAGAGAGGGAGACACAGAATCCGAAGCAGGTGCCAGGCTCTGAGCTGTCAGCGCAGAGCCTGATGCGGGGCTTGAACCCATAAACTGCAAGATCATGACGTGAGCCAAATTGGTTGCGTAACTGACAGAGCCACCCAGGTGCTCCTATTTCCTTATTTTTAAATATTTATTTATCTATCTATTGTTTAGTGTTTGTTTTTGAGTGACAGCACAAGCAGGGGAGGGACAGAGAGAGAGGGAGACCCAGAATCTGAAGCAGGCTCCAGGCTCTGAGCTGGCTGTCAGCACAGAGTCTGATGTGGGGCTTGAACTCACGAGTCATGAGACCCTGACCTGAGCCCCCCAGGCGCCCCAGGTTTATGTGCTCTTGATAGGAACTCCCCAGAAGCAACCCTGTGTTCTCAGTGCACACCTCAGGAGGCTCATGCTGTCGAGCACTCACACCCCGGGCGGTGTCCGCTGCGGGTACTTGGTTGGGACGCTCCTGCAGCTCCCCCGCTGCAAGGTTGCTGCTCTCTGGCCCTTGCTTGTGGCCTAAGCAATAGCAGTGGTATGTGGATTTTAACGTGTTGCCAAATTGTTCAGAATTCTTTTGTTGTTTTTTTTTTTTTTTATTAAAAACTTTGAAAATCCTCCGCTGCCTGTCCTCCTAACCTCCTGGTTACCAGGCTGCTTGCCGTGTTCAAGGGTGTCTCTCCTCTCCCCGCGCCCCCTCCCAGGCATGCCAGAGGAGCAGAGGGCGGGGCTCCAGGAGGAGCTGATCGACATCATCCTGGTCGTCTTGGAGCGCAACCCCCAGCTGCATTACTACCAGGGCTACCATGACATCGTGGTCACCTTCCTGCTGGTGGTCGGCGAGAGGCTGGCCACGTCTCTGGTAGAGAAGCTGTCTACCCACCACCTCAGGTACCCGCGCGTAGCAAGAGAGGAAGGGCATCGCTCCTCAGGCCCCCCTGAGGCTAACCCCTCAACCCATCGCCTGGCCGTCGTTTTCAGTGGTTGGAGCCCTGTTCCACCCGCTCCGCCCCGATCTGAGGATCTGAGCATTTGGTCTGACTAGGCTCAGCACATTGTCTCCCCTCTAGGGATTTCATGGACCCGACAATGGACAACACCAAGCATATATTAAACTGTCTGATGCCCATCATTGACCAGGTGAACCCGGAGCTCCACGATTTCATGCAGAGGTATGCATGCATCCCAGCTCACGCACACGGGCCCGTTCGGCACTCCCCTGGCCTGTGTCCCTTCCCTACGAGTCTAGCTCAGTCTCTGCGCCGTCGCACGTAAGTGAAGGTTAGGTCTTCCAGATCGTCCTTTCTGTCCGCCCACGAGCTGGATAGTTTGGTTCTGCACCTCCTGGGGCCACTTTCCGGGGACCGTGCCCTTGTCGGGCCGCAGCAGATGTCACGGCACAAGCCCCTGTGGAGTGCATCTCCGGTGGGGAGGTCGGGGAGATCCGTGTGCCGAGGCGGACTCTGAGGTGACTGCTGTAGGAGAAGAATAACTGCCGTAGGGCCCAAGTCGAGAAAGACAGTCATCCGTGGGTTGTTTTCTTCACCAAATACCAAAGAGAAGAAAGCCTTCTTTGCAAATCTCGTGAGATTTTTTTTTTTCTCTTCTGTGTAATTGGAAATGTGCCCTTGGCCAGTGCCTCACCCTTTTTTTTTTTTTTTTAATATTTTATTTATTTCTACGAGAGAGAGAGAGAGACCGCGTGAGCAGGGGAGGGTCAGAGAGAGAGGGAGACACAGACTCTGAAATAGGCTCCAGGCTCTGAGCTGGCAGTCAGCACAGAGCCCGACGTGGGGCTCGAACCCATGAACCGCGAGATCATGACCTAAGCGAAAGTCGGACACTCAACCGACTAAGCCACCCACGCGCCCCTCTTTTTTTTTTTTTTTTTTTAAATAATGGCTGTGTTTTAAGGTGTCTCAGTCATCTCACATTGATTGAACAGTTTATACAGTTGTTTTTAAGCCTGAGAATACATATATTGCCCAGGTCCCCAGAAGGTTCTGTGACTTTCTCAGGACAGCGACGGTACAGTGTGAAAACAGCTCTTTCTTCCCGTACATGACGTTCTTTGGCCGTTAGGGAAGCAGCCAGTGAGGTAAGGCAGCCAGGACCCCATCACAGTGTTCTGGTCGTGGTGGTGGGCATGGCGTAAGGACTGCATATTTTGTGAGAAGACGCGGCATTCCCAGGTGGCTTTACCAGATTCTTCCTTCTCAGAAGCCCAGAGAACAGAGCCGCCCCAGAGAGCGGGAAGGGACAGCCCAGCGGGGAACCTAATGGCTGGACTTCTTGCTCCTAGTGCCGAGGTGGGGACCATCTTCGCCCTCAGCTGGCTCATCACCTGGTTTGGTCACGTCCTGTCTGACTTCAGACATGTGGTGCGGTTATACGACTTCTTCCTGGCCTGCCACCCGCTGATGCCCATTTACTTTGCAGCCGTGGTAGGTACCGGCCACGAGCAAGCCACTGGGTCCCCCGTCCTCGATCATTTTTCCCCGGGGAAGACCCAGTGACTATGGACAGACAGGAAAAACAGCATTTCCCTGGACACCGCTCTGTGCATCGTCAAGGGGAGGGGAGTGTCCTGGGGAACGAAGGTTCTGTGGAAACGAGGTCTGGTAAATGCCGGGTGGAACAAAGTTAAACCAGTCTGTTTTCCGCATGGTTCCTTGGAACCTTTACAGCGCTCGTGTGCAGTGGGAGCGATCTGTGTCCTGCTGACGTCTCCCGGAAGGAGTGGAGACCGCAGCTGCAGGCCCGGGGAGTGCAGGGGCGCGGTGTTACGGGAGGACCCTGGCGTGGCTTGGTGGGGGCTCCGGTTAGGAGGCCCGAATGGTGGAGGGTGGGGCGGAGGTGGGAGCACACGGGAACCCTTCGCTGCTCTTGAAAGGGGGCGAGCCTGTTCCTTCTGCTGTGTTGGTCCATCTCTCCTGTGTTGATGCTCCAGGGGCATCCCCGATATCCCTTTCCTCTTGTTCCTCCTAAAAGAGCCGCACTCATTTCGTTGGTCGGCCTCCTGCATCCCGGGGTGTAGGTTTGCCTGTAGCAGGAAGGGCCAGCTCACTGGGAAAAGCATTCTGAGACGTACATGGTTGCATCCTAGACGGACGCGAGACTTTGTGGGAGGCGTAGGGCCAGCCCTGTCTATTTCCAGTTCAGATGCATCGCTCAGGAGAATGGTGCGTGGGTAGCGAAGGCCTTGTGTGTCCCGGTCTCTGATGCAAGGCCTTGCCTCCCACAGATCGTGCTGTATCGAGAGCAGGAGGTCCTGGATTGTGACTGTGACATGGCCTCGGTCCACCACCTGTTGTCCCAGATCCCTCAGGACCTGCCCTACGAGACCCTGATCAGTAGAGCTGGAGACCTGTTTGTTCAGTTCCCGCCATCCAAGCTTGCCCTGGATGCAGCTGCCCAGCAACAGGCCGAGAAGTGAGTGGGGCCAGGGCTCAGGTCGCACCGGGGATGTCGGCGAGGACTGTGAGCTGGGGATGGGGCGGGCCCTTGCCCCCAGAGATCTCGGCGCCTGCCAGCCAGACCCCCGCTCCAGTCTTCTGGGTCTTTGTCAACGAGAACGTTCTGAGCAGCACACAGCTCTGCCCTTAGCCTCCCTAACAGTCGAGTTTTTCCTTCCTTCCTTTCTCTTGTATCATTGCGTCCTTCCCATCCCCTTCCCTCTGCAGGACGGCAGCCTCCACCTTCAAAGACTTCGAGCTGGCCTCGGCGCAGCAGAGGCCCGACACAGTGCTGCGGCAGCGGTTTCGGGGCCTCCTGCGGCCCGATGAGCGGACGAAGGACGTCCTGACCAAGCCGAGGACCAACCACTTTGTGAAACTGGCAGTGATGGGGCTGACGGTGGCACTCGGAGCGGCCGCCCTGGCCGTGGTGAAGAGCGCCCTGGAGTGGGCCCCCAAGTTCCAGCTGCAGCTCTTCCCCTAGACGTCGCAGGGGGCGCAGCCACAGCCGTGACATTAAGGTCTCACCCTTCCATGGAAGGATTGGGAGGGGGTGGAATTTCCTTTATTAAAAGGGTTTCTGTCAAGGGTTTTCTATTCCTGCTGGCCCTCCCTGCCCGCCCGCCGTTTGCCTTTGCTTCAGAGGCCAAGTGCGGAGCCCACCTGGCATCTGGAGGCCCAGCCGCGGGACTTCTGTCCCTCTCGGGGGGGTGGCGGGGGAGAACGGGTGCACTCAGCGCTCCCCTTCCCCCCCCACTGCCGCCTCTCACGTTGGAGGAACTGGGTTTCTTGAGCGGCCAGCAGTTGTGGGGACCCTCTCGGCTGCCCAGGAGTTAGCAGCAGGCTGGGCCACCGGGCTCCCGGCCCGCCGCTACCCTGGATCTGCATGTGGCAGCCGCACAACAATAGAAGGAGCCGCTGCTGAGCAGGTCCGACCACGGAGTGGAGACGAGACAAGGGGCAGAGGCTGCCGGCCGGGCCCGGCCCCCCTCGCGGGCAGCTCCGCTTGCCGGGCAGAGATCAGACAGGCGTGAACTGGGTTACTGGGTAAAGCCTGCCTATTTTCAGTCTAGAAGTCCCTTGGGCATTTCCAGTCAAACATGGAGGGACGTCAGGTTGGAGGCCCAGACACAGACTGGCTCTGCCTGCCTTTTCTTTCCCCTCTCTGCTCCCCTGCACACGCCACATGATGTTGCTTTTAAAAGACACTTTTACTACCGTTTTTAGATTACAGGCACCTGACATATAAAGTGCCCTCACTTTAAAAATGATAGTTCCTTCATGGGAAAGCTGGTTCTCATCAGAAGGATAAGCTTCTGAGCCCCTGAACTTCCTCTCTCCCCAACTATTTAACAGCTCTCTTGAGCTCGAGTTGCCGTGTGCCAGCCGCTGCGCCCTCCCGGGGTGCCTGCGTGCTCAGCTCTCCTTCCTTCTCGCTGTCCTCAGGCCCCTCCCCTGCCCCGCGTGGGCACCCGCTCACTGCACTGGCTTCATTGTGGGGGTTCAGTTTGTCTCCTCAACTGCCGGTCTCTCCTTCCTGGTTGGAAGTGTCACTGGAAGCGTGTCGGCAAGCGGAGAGGGGCGCACCGCAGCCTGCCCAGAACAGCCAGCCCCCGCCCCCAGCTGCTTGAGGACCTCCCAGGACTTGGGGACAAGACGGCTCCTTCGGTCCTTCCTGGACAGCTTTTCCCGGAAGCGAAGCCAGGTGTGTTCAAGATCGACTCTGGCTTGAAAACAAAAGTGCCTTTTTGCTGCCCTAAAGAACTGAGGCGGAGGGTGTGAAGCAGCCAAGGCCGTTTCACTGTCCTGGTCCCTCGGGCACTGTTCTCTTGGCGGGCGTTTTCTTAAAGTGAACATGCCAGAGGCCCTGTCCCTTGGCATACCCAGACCACAGAGCGGAGGGCATCTGGTGCGCCGGGCGGCCAGCGGGCCCGGAGCCGTGAGGAGCGGTGTTGGCGCCGAGTCACGGAAGTGACACTAAGCACTTTAAGACAAAAGGTCCATGTGATGGGCCATTCTCTGTAGGAGGAGTCCCACTCGGGGCAAGTGTAATGTGGGTAGATTAATCTAGACAGTGAGGGGGGAGTCACGAAGACCAGGGGCGGGGCCGTGCCAGCTAGTCCCAGTCTTCTCCCCCAGCAAGTTTGTCCCCTCGTCATCCTTCCGGCTGGCCGGCAGCACGGGCGCTTCCTGCCCCACCGCTGGGGCCTGGCTGCCGACACGACACGGAAGGAACCGATGGGCAGGAGGCCATGTGACCAGGGTCCTGAGGCCACAGCCTTCAGGTCCCAGGAAGCAAGTGGCCCGTGCTTCTGTGCCTGCCTAAGGAGGGGGGTGGTTCATTGTGTCGCTTTGCTGACATCAGGGCGCCCCCTGCCAGTGAGAAGAAAGCATTATCCTCTTACCTTCAGGGGGTTTACTATTCTGTAAAGAATACATGTAAATATTTTGTACCGAGCGCTGTGTAAAATAAACAGCCGGACGTGGTTACTAGTCAGTGTCCTGACATCGCGTCCCATGCACCGCGTGTGGGAAAAGACTCCGGCCATACGCGCCTGGCCTTGGGACTTCCCGGGCCTGGGACTGTGCTGTAATCTGTGGCCCCTTGGCCTGCCTTGACTTGCCTGGGGAGTGCCTGTGCCCGGTTTCTCTCACCCGCGCCCCAGGTGCTGCCTGCGGGCACCGGTTACCGGTGAGCAGAGCCAGCCCTGTGGGGTATCAGTCTGGGCTCATCTTGCCTGTTCTCCACCTGCTTCTAGGGACGCCTGTGGCTCTGAAGGCTGCCATTTGGTTTGGGGACTTCATCGGAGTCGGATGTGAATATAACTATTTCTGCATGTGATTCCCATCCACAGAGGAGCCATCAAAAGCTGTTCTTGCAGGCTCTTCTGGCATCCCCTCAGCACTGCCAGCTGTTGGGTGGTGGGAGCCCAGAGCCGTGCCGGGTGCCTGTGGCCCCCGCCTTGAGGATGGGGCCATCCTGGAGGCAAGAACTGGGATGGTCTGGAACGCTCATTGACGTTTCCCTGGCCCAGAGGGGAGATATGAGGGCACCCGAGGCAGGGCAGGCACCGCTTGGCTCTTGGACCTTGCTCTGCCACCGCAGGCCAGCTGCCCGCTGCCCGTGGACCTGACACAGAGCAACCACTGCTGGCTGGGCCACCGTCCTGGGCCGCTGTAGCGAACAGGCAGCTTGTTTTGAGCGGCAGATTTGGCATCCCTTTCGCTAGAGCTGATGGCTGAATCTAAAGAGTAGAATTTTGGTACTTCCCGTGTTGAAGGAAGCATATGCACAGCATAGTAAGAAGTAACGAGGTTTTGTCCCCAGTTTCCCTAAAAGCCTTGGCATTTCCTGATAGGAGTGTCTTTCGTTGACAGCAGTTCCCGTTTGAGTTTCCGCTAAGGAGGTGATGAGGTGGGACCACTAGAGTTTCCAGAATGGACAGCTTTGGAGGGTGGGACTTTCACTCTTCCCACTGACCTCCCAGGAGGGGAGGGCACGGGCACTGGAAGCCGTGGCTACACCAGCTCCAGATTCAGAGATTTGGGAAACTTCTGGGGGACACCTCACAGTGCCGGGCGGCCATGCACCCAGAGAGGGCCTGGGGGCGCTGCACCTTCCTCCCCTAAGCTTGCCCTCTGCACCTCTTCCGTTCTACAGTTTGGGGAGTTGTAGCCTTCCTAATCAGTCTGTAAACGTAAGTAAAGTGTTTTGTGAGCCCTTCTAACCAAGCATTGAACCTGAGGGGGTGCCGTAGAAACCCTGGACTTTGTAGCTGGCTGGGAAGGAGGAGGGGCAGCCAGGGCATCCCATTTGCAGCCGCATCCGAAGCAGGGCGGTCTCGCGGGACCGAGTTAACCTGTGGGGCCTCCAGGCAGTTTGTGTCAGAATGGAGTTGTGTGGTTGGGCCCATTGGCGTTGAAGGACTGGAGAGGCGGTGTCAGAAGTGCCAGGTGAGGGGCGCCTGGGTGGCTTAGTCGGTTGAACGTCCGACTTTAGCTTAGGTCATGATCTCGCGGTTCATGGGTTCGAGCCCCGCGTCGGGCTCTGTGCTGACTGCCAGCTCAGAGCCTGGAGCCTATTTCAGAGTCTGTGACTCTCTCTCTCTGACCCTCCCCTGCTCACGCTGTCTCTCTCTCTCTCTCTCTCTCCCCTAGAAATAAATTAAAAACATTAAAAAAAAATTGTTAAAAAAAAAGTGCCAGGTGACAGGCAAGGGGAGGGGGAGATAGTGTGGAAAGAACAGCTGACTCAAGCGTGGGCGGGGGGTGCCCAGCCGGCTCAGCCCAGGGAGCGCGCATCTCTTGATCTCAGGGCCTGAGGTGGAGCCCCCACTAGGTGTAGAGCTCAGTGGGGAAAAAGTGCAGGTGTTTTGTAGGGAGATGGAGTGGGTACTTGGGGTCCAGGCCAGAGACAGCTTTGAGGCCTGGAGAAGGGGGCTGGGACTCGCTCGCTAGGCACTTTGGAAGGTGAGGATGGGCCATGCCACACCCGGGCGGGAGTGAAGGCCAGCGTGTGGCTTCCTGGTAGTGGGAGCTGCTCTGAGCTGCACCGTCCCTGAGCCTCAATGTCAAGAACAGTGAAACAGAGCCAGTCCCGTCCCACGTGGGCAGTTTAACGAGATGATGTTTGTGGAAATGCTGTGCAAGTGTTGTAATTCTTTCGCAGCGAACATTTATTGGTCAATAAATGCCTTTCGCTGCCTGGCGCTGGGACCCCCCGCGTTCATCCACGGAGTACGCGCTGCCTGCAGGGAAGACCAGGCCAAGGCTTTTGCCAAATCCAACCCAGAGATGATGGGGCGTGAGGCTCAGCCTGGCTTTCTCTTTGCCTGCCCTGCCTGCCCCTGCGGCCTCTCCCCTGTCCCGACAAAAGGCCCTCTAGTTGCTCGTACTCTTTTCTCCAGATGTACACATGGCTGGACTCTGCCCGGCAGCCTTTGTGAGCCAGCGAGACTGGGCTTGCCTCCAACTTCCTGCTCTTGAAGCGAGTGGCTGTGATGTCAGACCCAGGCGCCCACGCTCCACGTCCTGCCGGTGCCGCGGCGGCGGCCTTGCCCTCGCTCTCCCCGATCTGGGAGAGAGACTGTGCCGCAAGTCCCGCAAGCCCACGGGGGCCTCCTGCTGCTTCCTCAGGCAGGCGGCTCGGGGCCAGAGCCCGTGGGGTTTGGTTGCAAGTCTTCCCTGGTGAGTTGGCACTGGGCTGTCGGTGGTCAGGCCCCCGGAAATGGGCTGCCCCCTCGGGAGGTTGAGCGGCTGCACTTGACCTGCAGTAGGGAGCACCTGAGGCCTGCCCGTCTTGGACCCTTCACGCGCTGGCACGTCAGGTGCTGGAGGCCAGAACCTGCGCCAGCCCCGCACCCCTCCATCTGTGCTCCTGACCCTCCCGGCACGTCTGCGGTCGCACCCTGCCTGCCCGGCTACATGCGGGCCCAAGAGCCTCCTCCCCCTCAGGGTGCCTAGGGGGTGCCTAGGCCGAGCGAGGATGCCAGTGCCCCGTCAGGCCTTAGCTCCATTGACAGAGGCCAGCCTATCAACTTCCTGTTGCAATTCCCGGATGGCCAGGGATCCCGCCTGTGCGTAGGGTCCCCACCCACGTCCCTTTCATGCCCCCTCAGGACATATTCCCCCCTTCCTGGAATGCGTTTTTAATTCACTTACACAGCAGCAAAGAGGGAGACACGGAGGATAAGCCCGATGGGCTGTGCTTTAGAAACCGCCAGGTCTCTCTCCTGGCCCTGAACAGGATTAGCAGCAGTTCTCTAAAAGGCCTCAGGCCTCTGACGGCAAAGGCAGAGAACAGTCAACCCCAAAAAGCCGTTGGGGAAGCGGTGGGCCATGAGTGCTCAGCGGTCAGCAGACGAGGGTGGCGGAAGCGAGGAGTGTGGACTCCCCCGGGGTCTCACAGGTTACATCCACCAAAACCTCTGGCCGGGGCTGCATTTAAGTCTGGGTCAGGCAGAGTTCAGAAGAGCCGCAGAAGAGCTGAGAGGTCTAGCCAGCAAGCCCCAGTGGGAGGACAAAGGCCCTGGGGCAGCTGCAGCCAGGGATGCCTCTCACTGTGAGCTCGGACAGGGCCCCTGCAACACGCCCTGCAAACAAAGCCATCCACGTAGCTCCGGGGCCTCCGTCTCTGCCAGGCACGGCGGCATCTCCCGGGCCGCAAATGCGAGCCAAAGCACCAGCCCTGTCCCACGGCAGCACAGGGATGCGGGGCTGGGTCAGTGGGGCCGGGCCATCCTCGGCTAGTGGCAGTTCTGGCAGCTGGGGTGGCAAGGAATCCCATTCACTCGACAACGGCAGCCCCCACTGGTGTCTCCTGGGCCCTAGGGGGGTGGGGGGGGGAGAGATGGTCACGGCAGTGAAGCTGGCGCCCGCCACGGCCCACCTTCCTGTTCCGTCCACCCTCAAAGCCCCGCGCGCCCCTGCTCCAGCCCTTTGCTCAGCTACCAAGTGCGGACAGTCAGTAAAATCTTTCCGGGCCCCTGCAGTACCCCTAATTACAGGGTCCCAGGCTGTGCTCCCCCAGGCCCAGAGCAGGCAAGGGCTGTGCAAGCCCCGGGTGGCTCAGCACACTGGCTGCATGAGAGAGGCTCCCTCCGCCCCCGTCTGTCCTGGGGTCCATCTGTGTACACCTAGGGGCACCTGAGCCCCAGAACACCCCCTGCCAATAAACACAGCCGCCTCCGGCAGAGCACTTCCCTTGTGTACTTTTGTTTGATTCTGAACACAGGCCTGAGGACACTGGCCATCCTCTCCACTTCACAGATGAAGAAACCGAGGCTCAGGACAGCCCACCCACCCTGCCAGTGTGCACCAGAGCTGGGGAGCTGGTCTGCCCCTGCCCCCAGACGGAGGCCTCACTCACTGGCCCCTAGGGTGCGGCCCGCAGACTACTTCTGTAAAGGGCCAGTTATTTCAGGTCTCAGGGGCCATATGGCCTCGGCCTTAGCAGCACAAAAGCAGCCATGGATGGTACACCGCGAATGCATGTGGCCGCACTCCCAGAACACACGGCTCACGAGTGTGAACCTTGCACTTCATCTCATTGTCACGTCACGCAAAAATATTCTTGAGACTCTTTAACCATTTAAACAAATGTAAAAAATGTCCTCACTTTACAAGCTGGACACATGCAGGTGGGAGGGGGATGCTCCCTACCCTGGTGCGAGGCCCATGGGCGCACCCTCCCCCCCGGACTCACCCCAGGCCCCCAGCGCGGGCCCTTGGTGACCCAGCAGATCTCGGTGTGACAGACGGTGCAGCGGATCCAGTCACAGCCGTCCTTCTTCTGCACCACGATGCGGCACTGCGGGCAGTGCATGGCCTCGCCCTGCTGCAGCATGGACTGGGGCGCGACAGGTGCCAGCCTTCAGCCAGGTGGGGGCTGCCCCCTCTGCCCCTGGCTCCCCGCAGGGGCAAACCGGCTGGCCCCCTGGCCGTGCGGGGGTCACTCTCGGACGCTGTGTTGCCTTTGCAGGCGCTCTCCCCGCTGCTTCCCCCCCACCCCCCGACCGCTTGTCCTAACTAAGTCCCCCTTCTGGACGGGAGGGACGCCAGAAAGGGGCCGGGGCCTCTGTCCGGGGCTGTGTGAACCACAGCCCTTTCTGAGAAGCCCCCACCCACAGGGGGGACTCTCCCGGAACCCACATGCCCAGGCCCTCAGCCCCAACCCTGCCTCACCCTGAGCATCTCTGTCGTCTGCCGGGCGGCCACGTCGTTCTGCGCCCGCAGCGCCAGGTCGTCCTGGTACTCCTTGCAGTTCATCTGCTCGTGGATGGCCTAGGCGGGTGAGAGGCTCGGTGTGAGAAGGCTCCGGGGGTGGGGGGTGGGGGGCGCGAAGAAGCTGAGAGGCGTGAGGGCCGCATAACGCCTCTAGATGGTGTCCTAGCAGGGCCTCGCTTTGCAAACTGGACACGGGAAGGGACACGGAAGCCAGGGAGGGGAGGCCAGGGTCATCCCGTATGACGGTAATACCCACTTCTGCTAAGTCCCGAGGGTAGAGAAATCTCTCCCTCGCCCCGCAGCTGCAGCCCCTCCGTCCTAGGACAGCCTCCGCCCTGCTTATGGGCCCAATGCTCTGACGCTGCGCTGACTTAGGCTGCAACCGGCTCGGACCAGGCTCGGACGGGTCTACTCGCTCGAGACCAGTCTTGTGGAAGACGATGAGGGCCGGGAGCGGCCTGAGGTCTGGGTCTGGCAAGACTCAGTCTGGGTTTGGGACTGGGTGCAGTTCAGGACAGGGGTTTGAGCATCAATCTGGGGCCAGGGGCGGGCTGGTGTGTGACCGGGATCGGGGTTCCGTCGGAGGCCAGGGTCAGGGCTCAGCCCCGGGCTGAGGCTCAGGTGGGGGCCTGGGGCCAGGCCCCACCACGGACACACGGCCACCCGTGGTGATGACCAGGCTGGTGTCATAGCTCCCTTCGCAGGAGAATGAGCACCGAGGTGCCGGGAGCTCCTGGCGGGACTGGGGTGACTGGACAGCATGGGTCCCTGTCCCCACCTTACAGAGCAGGCAGTTGACATGGAAGCACACGGGACAGGTGAACTCGTTGACGTCATCCTCAAAGAAGCACCAGCCCTTGCAGTCCGGGGTCTTGCAGTGGTAGCTGAAGGCACTGCGGTTCTCCGCGATGGAGACGCCCAGGTCCAGAAACCGCTGGTAATCCTCAGGGGGCAGCAGCTGCCAACAGGCCACAACCCACAGCCTTGTTTGCTCGGGGTCCGGAACAGCTGGTGGCGGGGGTGGGGGGGCACATATCTTCCAGGAAGCCCCTGACCCATGAAGTCTACCCCAGCCCTGCTCAGTGCTTAAAAACTCCCAAGAACTAGATTAAAAGTTCTGGAGATGGGTAGTGGTGATGCGGGCACAACAGTGTGGGTGTATTTAATGCCTCAGACCTGTACACTTAAAATGGTACAAAGGGGGGTGGGGACAAAAAAGAAAAGAAAAATGGTAACGATGGTGAATTCCATTAGGTTCACAAGTTTTTTGTTTTTTTTTTTAAAGGAAAAAAATGAACAAAAATATTAACCAGCAATGGTAGGGAGGATATGCTTAAACTAGTATCCGGGTACATCACACTCCGAGAAAGGAGTGTGGCAATCACATTTCAACAAAACTTCTCTGCCCCTTTGGGACTCACTCCACAGCTATAGGTGCATCCTAAGAAACCAGCGTACCAGATTGCGGGGTGGTTACAAGAGTTACGTGTATCAAAATTCACCCAATGGCATGCTTATAATGGGTGCATTTTAATGCCTACGAAGATTACCTTAGTAAAGCTGATTTAGAAAGGAATAAAATCAGGGCGCCTGGGTGGCTCAGTCGGTTGGGCATCCGACTTCGGCTCAGGTCATAATCTCACGGTTCGTGGGTTCGAGCCCTGCGTCGGGCTCTGTGCTGACAGCTAGCTCGGAGCCTGGAGCCTGTTTCAGATTCTGTGTCTCCCTCTCTCTCTGACCCTCCCCTGCTCACGCTGTCTCTCTCTCTCAGAAATAAATAAAATGTTAAAAAAATTTTAAAAAAGAAGAAAGGAATAAAATCATGTCTGCCCGCAGACACAAAACAGGCAAAATGTATCCAGGGAATCCCTGGGATGGCGGGGCTGTGGGCGACTTTTCTCTTTGATTTCTGCTCCGGTTCTGTGTGGTGTAGGCGTGTTTTGGGTAAAGAAAACCTCCACTGCATTACCCTGCAGATCCCTGCCCCGTTCTCCTTCTGCCACACCTGAGCATTCTAAGTCTAGGGTTACCTCCCAGGGCCTCTGGGGAAGCAGGGCCCTGCGGCCCCCTGGCAGGTGCTCTGGCCCCATCACAATGCCCTTGGCAGGAGTGGAGTTCAAAGGGAAGACCCCTGGATAATGACCATGGGTGCCAGGACATCTGGAGTGATGGGGGGTGGGGAAGGGAGACTCAGAGAAGGTGGGGATCCTGACGATAACAGTAGTAACAGCGGACACACACACGTGCAAACGTGTACAACACAGGAATGCACTGCTGGAGGAATTCGTGGCTCCCTGATTTATTCGTGGCTCCCTGACTCCACACCCTCGCGTAGTGCCCTCGCGGGGACTCCGGGCCTGAGCACGCTCGCTGGGACAGCGGCAGGCAAGGGAAGAACAGACACGGGGCAAGCATCTCGCATGGGGGCTCCCTGCGGGCCACTCTCGGAGCCTGAGGCCACCAGCCCGGGGAGCAGGCCCTGGCCAGCCTGCCGGTGCGTGACAGGGTAATGTGGGAAGAGACGCAGCCGCCCCGCCAGTGCAAATATGGCCATCAGCCTGCGACAGCCCGTCCACCAGCTAAGCCCACAAGGGAGCAGCCAGGCCCAGCTGGAGCTCCAAGACTCATCTGGCTCAGTCCAAGCCCGATGACTCACGTGCAGATTCACGAACTAAATAAACAGTGGCTGTTTGAAGACACTACATCTGGAATAACTTGTCAGGCGGCAAAAGTGAACGGATACGAGGGCTCACCCGCTGAAGTCTTCATGCGCATACCCTACTCTATTCTTTACAGCCTCCGGAGAAGTACCTGCAACCCTAACTGAGAAGAGGAAACCAAGGCACGGGGCGACCTGACTTGAGGTCACCCGGGCCAGTGGCCCCAGAATTCCCCCTTCTTAATGGCTCTGCTGTCTGTTCCTTCACAAGGGTGCTTTCTGTACCGCCTCCCTCCCCCAAGTCCCGTCCTGTTCACTGTTTGGCCCCTCGCATCCCACACAGAAGGCTCTGGATAAAAGTGTGCTGAGATCGGTGCCCCCAACCCTGTCCCCGCTCCCCAACTCGGGGCGCGCCCCCACCGCCGCCTTACCGCCCGGATCTCCCTCTCCAGCAGCTTGCCCGAGCAGGAGTACGTGTTGTCAATGAAGGGGCAGGAGACCTCGGCCTCCTGGCTGTTGCGGATGGTGCCCTGCAGACACTCCCTGGAGGGGGAGAAGCGAGAGAGGGGGAGGTTCGGGTCATCTGAACCCCATCCACGGGGACTCCACCCCTCGCGGAGTGAGGCCTGACCCCAGGTGGGCTTCCGGTCAATACCTCCCTTCCTCTCCCTCCCACAAACCCATCTCCAAGGCCTCCGCTTCTGTCCTCTCCCCCCACTGCTCTGGCCCAGGCCCCCATCACTCCTGGCCTGGTGCACAGCAGGGGCATCTCCACTGGGTGCCCTGTGTCCACCTCGCCCCCAGGGTCCATGCCTCACTGTCCCCAGCTGCCTCCCATCCCGCCGCGCCCGGAACAAACCTGCACGCCTCACCACAGCTCACCAGAGCCCCGGTGACTGGCCCTCTCTAACGTCTCTCCGGCCGTCTCTGCTCAAATGCTACCCCCTTAGGGGCTTCCCTGACCCTCTCGCAGAGCAGGGCCCCTGTTCGTTTATCAGAATCCACTGGTAGTTAGCATGTGACACAATTCACAATCCCATCAGTGATCATTCGATCAATATCAGCCTCTCTCCACTGGCATGTGAGCTCCAGGAGGCGGGAACTGGGTTTTTTTGTCCCCTCCTGGATCCCCAGGCAGAGCACAGCCCCTGGCACCTGGGGACCATGCAAATGTCCGCGGCGGTGAAGGTGGACACGGTCTGCACAGCCCAGGACCAGTGGCCTGGCGGAGCCTCAGAGGGGGGCAGCCTGCCCACCAGCCTGGTGGAGAGCAGGGCGGGCTCAGTCTGCCAGCGCTAGGGTCTCGGTGCCCTTGGATGGGCCGGCGCAGGCACAGGCAAAGGGCGCCGGCTCTGGAACCAGAATGCCTGGGCAGCGTGGCCCTGAGCAGCCCGCCGGCCTCTGTACCTCACATTCCTCCTCTGCAAAATGGGGAGACAGCGCCTACCTCGCAGGTTTTTGTGAGCATCCAATGAGATGTAAGAGCACAGGCCCCACCCACTCTCAGCCCTCCGGTAATCGGCGGCTGCGAAAAACGCGGCGTCGCGGGGGTGGGGGTGGGGGCCGCACCTGCAGAAGGCGTGCAGACACTCACGCAGCACCACGGCATCGCCGGGCGCCAGCACCAAGTAGCACACGGGGCACTCGGTGGGCTCGGTGTTCAGCACCAGGCTCCTCTGATCCAGCTGGACGTGTTGCAGGTAGTTCCCCTCCTGCTGCTGCTGCTTCCGCTGGGCACACGGGGCGGGGCCGCGGGGCGGGTCAGGGTCTCAGGGGAGGGTCAGACCAGGAAGGGGGCAGGACCAGGGGGACCAGGTCAGACCCCGCAGGCGGGGCAAAGCTGGGGGAGGGTGAGGATCCCTGGGTGGGGGTGGAGGTGGCCTGGCAGTGGCCAGGAGACAGGGGGGGGGGGGGGGGGGGGGGGGGGGAGGCAGGGAAGTCAAGGTCAGGAGGCAGGCCAGGCAGGGGCAGGTTGGGGTTGCAACCAGGGGTCAAGCCACGCGACGGAGTGCTAGGGATAGGGAAAGGAAGGGGCTAGGGGCTGAGGGGGTAGTCTGGGGTGACAGGGCTCCTATCCCTGCCCAGAAGCAGGGCAGGGCTGAGCAGGGGGTGGAGTCGGAGCCGATCAAGGTCAGAGTGGGTCAGGGGTATGGGGGTGCTGATAAAGCTAGAGAGCAGAGCAAGACGGGAGAGAGGACGGGGTCTGGGCCAAGGTTGCAGGTAAGACCACGAATGAGGTCATGGCTGGGGTGGGGCAAGAGCAGCACTGGGTCCGAGGGCAAAGCAAGGGGGGGCATCCAATCAGGATGGGGAACACTCGGGGTCTGGCTTCTGTGTGATCAGGGCCAGGGTCAGGATGGGGGGGAGGGGCAGAACTAAGGAAGGGGCAGGACAGAGGGCGGGGTCAAGCTCACAGGGAGCAGTGAAGGGCCGGGCCCAGGCTCCTAGGAAGTCAGGGGTGAATCACAACAGGGAGGGAGGGGGTCGGGAGTAGTAGGGTCCAGGGTGAGGTCATGTCTAAGTGGAGCAGGAGCCAGCATAGGTGGATAAGGGGGAGGTGGTCGGAAACAGGGTTCTTGAGTCACAGTCTGGGGCAGTTGTGAGCACAGTGGGCGTGTAAGTCAAAGCCAGGAGCGGAGCCACAGCCGAACTAGGGGCGGGGCATGTGATCACAGCCTGGGAGCAGGGTCTCAGCACCTAAGACCTCCAGGAGAGGGCGGGCCACAGTCAAGTGCGGGGTCAACATCAGCGGGGGGGTCAGAAGGGGGCAAGGCAGCAACGGGGGAGGAGCGGCAATGCGGAGGCGCCTCCCTTCCCATCGTACGCCTCCCCGCCCAGTCCACAGGTTTCTGTTCCGAGGCTTCGTGCCCACCTGCTGGTACTGGCGCAGCGCCTCCTCCTCGCCCGCCAGGCGCGCTCTCTCCTCCTCATCCGGCTGGTACGAGGCGGGAACCTGGTAGGCCTCAGGCCGTGCCCGGCAGCACATCTCGCAGCCGGGCCTCGTGGGCTTGTTAATGAAGGTGCAGCCGGGGCACTGCCAGCCCACCTGGGGGCAGAGTCGAGGGGAGGAGGGGCGGGGTGCTGAGCACGGCGCAGGGAGCGGCACGGAAGCGTGGAGGCGGAGCCGGGGGCGGGGCGCGCGGTCAAGGGCACGGCTTACCGGCGGGGGCTCGGGAGCGGCTTCCGGCTGGCCCCGCCCCGGCTCCTGGGGGGCTCCGGGCTTCGCGGGCGCAGGCTCCAGGGGGCCCCGGGGCTGAAGCGTGAGGTCCTTGAAGCCCAGATCTAGGGAGGAGGGTGTAGGGGGTGGCAGATCCACGCAGCCCACCTCGCGCACATTCTGAGCCAGCCGCGCGCCCTCCGCCCCTTCGTCCTCTCCCTCCTCCCTGGGGGAGTCTCCGGTTCAGTTCGCTAGGTGAGCCCTGTCCCGCTCTCACAGGGTCAGAGTCCCTCCTCCACCCGAGAATGCTGCCGAGTGCTCCCAGCTTAAAACCCCGCCGCCTAAAGACAGGCCTCCTGTGCTCAAGTCATGCACCTGGGGGGACAAACACTTCTGTCCTGCCCCTGCCAAATCCTGAATCTGCATCTATTCATGAGGGGACATCGGACGGAAAAGCGGGAAAAAAAAAAATGGCTGGAGTCTTCAGATATCAGGACAGTCACAGGAAGACTGAGGACACCAAAGACTGAAAGACCCTGGGAGACACACCACGGCCAGGTCTCCAGGTATAAAGGACATAAGTGCGACAACTGGTCAAATCTGGGTAACATGGGGCACCTGGGTGGCTCAGTCGGTTAAGTGTCCGACTTCAGCTCAGGTCATGATCTGGAGATTCGTGAGCTCGATCCCCGCGAGGGGCTCTGTGCCGACAGCTGTCTGGAGCCTGCTTGGAAATCTGTCTCTCTCTCTGTCTCTGCCCCTTTCTGTCTCTCAAGAATGAATAAACGTTAAAAATTTTTTTTTAAAAACTCTGGGTAACGTGTGGATTAGGTAACAGTACTTTATCACTGCTAATTTCCTCAATTTGGTAGCTGTATGTGGTAATGTAAGAAAATGACGCTATTTTAAAGAAAATGCACACATCATGTGTGCAACTTCAGAATGGTTCAGAAACCTATATTTATGCATATACAGAGGACGATAAAGCGTTGAAATGTTCATATTTGGGCGAACACACGTGAAACGTCCTTGGGAATTTGTTACACAATTCTTGGTACAATTTTGCAACTTTTCTGTATGTCTGAAATATTTCCAGATAAAAATCAATTTCCAGATAAAAATTAAAAAACAACTGAGAACACATGCTATCATTATCATCGCGCCCAATTCACAGATTTAGAAACTGAGGAGTAGAGACCGGAAGGGACTCGCCCAAGGTCACACAGCAGATAAATGCTGGGGCCAGGACTGAACTCAGCCCCTCTCCTCCAGACCACCTGCTCCCAAAATGGCTCCTGCCTGGGGTGTCCTTTGTCGTCTCTTGTGCACTGTGGATCAGGTCCTCCCGGGGAGGGTGACTGACCAAGAGCCCACGGACTCTGCTCCCTCTTGCCCTGTGACCTGAGGGGCCACTCAGAGGCAGACCTCACCTTCCAGCATCCGCAGCTGCCTCTCCCGCTGCAGTTCCTGAGGGTTAAGTGAGGTGTTGCGCGCTGACAGCAGATAGAGGTAGGCGCTGTCCCCGTTCCGCCGCACCCCATGGGAGTGCAGGGTCTCCTGGTCCCGGGCCAGCCGCTGCCCAATGACCCACTGCTGTAGGACAGGTGGAAAGCCGTAGTCCAGGAATACCTGGCGGGGACAGGGAGAGAGGGGGAGGGGAAAGGGAGGACCAGAGTAAAGGGAGGTAGAAGCAAAATGGGGAACGTGTGCCCTGATGGTTCCCTTTAGTGTACCCCTTCCACTTCCGCCTCCCCCGCAACTCACCATGTCCTTGAGGGAAGCCACTGTCATGTCAGGACGCACTGTGAGCCAGATCGTGACGGTGTGCATCTGAGCATCCTCCACGCTCACCCACAGCCTGCGGAGAAGGTCACAGGTCCGGCCTCAGCCCCCAGCTATGGGCGTGTACCTGTCTGCACACGCGTGCACGCAGGTGCGTGGGCACATATACACGTGCACGTGCCCACAGCCGCCCCGTCTGGGTTAGGGGCCTTTCCTGGATTCCCACAGCGCTGTGCTTCCTCCTGTATCAGAGGCCCCTGCTTAAGCCCCCGCCACGGCTCCACATGGCTCTGAGAACCGAGTCCAGACTCACTGCCTCCGTGATCCAGGCCCCTCCCTACTCTCCAGCCTCCTGTTATTCTCTCCTGGCTCCTTAGCCAAACGACCAATGGTTACTATTTACTATATGCCAAGGTGCTTCAAAGCACGTAATGTGTTTTAGCTAATTTAATCCTCTCCACAAACCCAGGAGGCAGATACCGCTGTTTGAAAGATACAAACACGAGGCACAGACAGGTTACGCTGACGCTACCAAGTAGCACTGAGACCGTTCCACGCAGGATTTCAACCCCGTGTGGCTCCAAAGGAACACCAGCTTTCTCAAGGAAGGATCCTTCAGCATTTTGGGGAAATCGAAAGCATGAAAAGGAAGGGCTAAGATGAAAAAAGCCAGTGGGGCGCCTGGGTGGCTCAGTTGGATAAGCTTCCGACTTTGGCTCAGGTCATGATCTCGCGGTTCGTGGGGTCGAGCCCCGCATCGGGCTCTGTGCTGACAGCTAGCTCAGAGCCTGGACCCTGCTTCGGAATCTGTGTCTCCCTCGCTCTCTCCCTCTCTCTCTGCCCCTCTCCCGATCATACTCTGTCTCTCTCTCTCTCTCAAAAATAAATATTTAAAAGTTTTTTTTAAAAAAGATGAAACAAAAACCAGAACTGATCAGAGCACAGAACAAGAACAGTAAGAAGCAATCAGTAAATGAGGGCGAGTCCCTGGAAATGTACAAAGTGACTCCGGACTCACGTAAGTTTAGATCCAGCTACAAGTTCACAACAAAAACGGGAGATATGAAATGACACCCCGAGGTGGCAGTTAATAAATCCAGCATGTGAGGAAACTCGGGGGGTCCAAGACCAGGTTTCTTAAATTTACAGCATAAAAGTAAAGAGGAAGAGTAAACAAGACAGCGTTAAGAACGGACGCGTGTAGATCTCCTTTGGTTCCTGACTGGAGTGAACCAACTATAAAAATTGTTAATGAGATAATCAGGTAAACTATAATATAAACAGTATTAGAGGATTTTAAGGAATTACTGTTTACGTTTTCAATGGTAATGGTACTGAATGGTACTGAGTGGTAATGGTACTGAGGTTAATAAATCATGGGGAGGTAATACACAGCATGGTAATTATAGTTAACAATTCTGCATTGTATCTCTGAATGCTGCAGAGAATAAATCCTAAACGCTCTCATTGCAAGAAAAAATAAGGGCGTCTGCCTGGCTCACTTGGTAGAGCATGTGACTCTTGATCTCGAGGTGGTGAGTTCGAACCCCATGTTGGGTGCAGAGATTACTTAAGATAATAATAATAATAATAATATGTAAGTATGTGAGGCAACAGGCGTTAACTTGTGTTCATCACCGCACAACACATACATGTACCAAGTCATGTTGTACATCTAAAATGGTTCTGAGGGGCACCTGGGTGGCTCAGTCGGTTAAGCAGCCGGCTTCAGCTCAGGTCATGATCTCACAGTTCATGGGTTCGAGCCCCGCCTCAGGCTCTGTGCTGACTGCTCGGAGCCTGGAGCCTGCTTCGGATTCTGTGTCTCCCTCTCTCTCTGCCCCTTCCCCACTCACACTCTGTGTGTCTCTCTCTCAAAAATAAATAAACATTAAAAGAATTTTTAAAAAATAAAAATAAAAAATATATAAAATGGTTCTGAAATTTTCAACATGTGGATGGGAAGAGGGGAGGTTCCTCACACAACACACAGCAATTCTCGGGCATCAGCAGGGCGTCCTACATTTCAACTCAATTCTGACCCTATCGACCCAGACCGAGCAGCAGGTGCCCACAGGTTAAGGGCTCAGTCCTATAAGACCAACCCCTCTCAAATGCCAGTCATGAGCCCGCGCTGAATCACCAGATATAGAATTGGGGGTTCCAACAGCCCCACTCCCTGGGTTCAATTAATTTGCTAGGGCAGCTACAGAACTCAAACATTTTGCTTACGAGATCACTGGTTCGCTATAGAAGGATAGAATTCGGGGACAGCCAGATGGGAGAGATATACAGGGCAAGGCATATGGTAAGGGGTCAAATCTCGCTGTGCTCACCAGTCCAGAAGCTCTCTGAACCCTGTCCTTTTCCGTTTTTATGAAAATCTCGTTACACAGGCCTGACTGATTAAACCATAGCCAAGGGGGACTGATTCTACCTCCTGTCCCTGTCCCCTCCCAGGAGGTCAGGGGGTTGGGCTGAACATTTCCAACCCTCTAATCACACTGGCTGGTTTCTCGGGTGACCAGACCCCATCCTTAGGTGATCTGGGGGAAGGGGGTCCAAAAGTCACCCCCTTCACATAACAAACGGCACCTTTACCACTCTAAAGTTCCAAGGGGCTCTGTGCCGGGAAAGAACAAAGACCGAGACTATTTTCCTTATTATCAATCACAATAGCACAACGCCTTAAACTAATACAATGTTATATGTCAATTACAGCTCCGGTAAAACTCGAAAAGAAGATGGGTCCGTATAAAAAGCGGGGCACAGGGGCGCCTGGGTGGCTTAGTCGGTTAAGCGTCCGATTTTCGCTTGGGTCATGATCTCGCGGTTCGTGGGTTCGAGCCCCGCATCGGACTCTGTGCTGACTGCCAGCTCAGAGCCTGGAGCCTGTTTCAGTCTGTGACTCCCTCTCTCTCTGACCCTCCCCTGCTCATGCTGTCTCTCTCTCTCTCCTAGAAATAAATTAAAAAAAAAAAAAAAAAAAAGCGGGGCACAAACGTTCACAGCAGCATTACTCATATCAGCCAAAAAGTGGGGAACCCCCAAATGTCCATCAAATGATTAATAGAGAAAATACGGCATATTCGTACAATAGATTATCACCGAGCAACAGAAAGGAGTAACGTTTGATACACACTTCAACACGGATGCATCGAGAAAACATGACGCTTAAGAGGAAGAAGCCGGACACACAAGAGGCCACATGTGGGATGAAATGTCCAGATGAGGCAAGTCCCTGGAGATAAAAAGTAGACTCATGGCTGCCTAAGGCTAGGGTTGGGGAAAAGGAGGGAGAGGAGTCCAGGATCAGCAAGGACTGGGGTTCTTTACAGGATGATAGAAAGTTACTAGGTAGCAGTGAAAAGGCAGGGGTGGGGGGAAGATAAACACCGCCATTTATGGAATGACTGACATGTGCCAAGCATTGTGCTAAGCATGAGGACATCGATTCAGTCCCCTGGGGAAGGATGAACAGTATCCATTCTTCCCTGCTTCTCTCACTAACAGGAACCCTGAGTTCTAGCCGGATGCCTGGGTCTCGCAGCCTCCCTCAAGCCGAGTGGGGCTGTGAGAGCACGTTCCGGTCCACCGGAATTAAGTGGCAGAAGTGTGTGTGACTTTCTGAGCTGTGCTCTTAAGGGTGGGAGCGGGTGTCCCTCTTCCCTTTTGTAGAGGCCGCTCTGGGGCAACAGGCTTGAGCAATGACAACCTGATCAAGAACAAAGGACCCCCAGCGACTAACAAGCTAAATGCAAACAGGCTCACTAAACGACCCACCTTGAAAATATCCATAAGGCCCCGCTGACAAATGGGTTACTTGCACCAGGCACTGGGGCCAAAAAAAGGGAAAATTCCAAATGTCCCCATAGCTTCCCATTCAGCCCTTGAAATCTAGGCCCCCTCAGAGAGCCCCTGCTTTGCTGTCCCGCTCACCACTCCCTAGTGGTGTATTCAATACACTTCGATCTCTTTAGTTCTGCCACCTGTACAGCCAACTTCTACCCGATTGGATCGCCCCACATTTGGGGGCCCCCATCTGACTGGGAGAGACACCACACCTTCCGCCCTGCAGGCAAGAATGTTGATGGGATGGCGGGAGCTGCAACAGCCATTTTAGACCATAAAGCAGACAGCAGAATGGAATCCGAGAATGGAAGAGTAACAAGACAGAAGCCTGAGTCTCCGAGGATTATGGGGTCCACAGCCCCCACATACAGACTGCCTGCTAGCAAACTCGGGTTATGCCACCGTTCCTGTTTTTTCTGTTATACGAGGACTAACATTCCAATACACCTTCTAACAACCCTCTGAGATGGCTTCCTATTATTGCCTCGTTTTTAAAATTTAAAAAAAAGCCCTGAAACTTCCGAGAGGTGAAGTGACTTGCTATAGACCTCATGGCTGATGAGAGATGGCGCCTGGGTTGGAAGCCAGGTCTCCTGACATCAGAACCTGCCAGTAATGATATACGACAAGGATATACTAGTGCGGCCCCACTGGGTTCCAGGAAGCCCGAGGACTTAGGCCAACCACGCCCTCCTCACCTGATGTCCTGTGTTGGGGAGACCTCAGGCTTCAGCTGCACGCTCAGGGGCACCCGCTGCTCTGCCAGCCAGATGGCACACTACATTGCCACCTGCTCATCCCCGCCTGCCACTGCTCGTGTGAGTCTCAGGGCCATGTCCTCGGCTGAAATCCAGTACAACGGAAGCGGGTTAGCACCCGGCTTATTTCCCAGGAGCTGGGGGTGTGGGAGGTGGGGTCCCTCGCACATGCCGCTTCCTCGGTCTTCCTGGTGAACTCCTACATATCCTTCAGCACCCAGCTTAAAAGTCCCTTTCTCTGATACTCCCCGATCCCCCTCCCTGTTCATTCAGTTCTATTTGTCCTTCATACTCCCAGGGCCCCATACGTCCATTTATGTGACAAACATTTGTTGAGCTCCCACTGTATACCAGTCACTGTCCCAGAAACTGGGATTTGGCAGCGAATAAGATAAACAGGTCCTTCTCCTCAGGGACCTCCCAGCCCGGTAATGAGACAGGTGACAGAAAAAAAAATTCAGATTGTGATCCCTGCTGGCAAGGAAGTAAACAGTATAAGGAGATCAGGGAAGGCTTCTAGGAAGAGGTGATGCTGAAGCTGAGAACAGGAGAGGCTAGATGTGTCCAGACCCAGTTAGGGAAGAGCATTCCGGGTGGAGAGAAAGGTCAGGGCAAAGGCCTTGAGCCAGAAATGATTGGATGGGAACAGAAAGAAGCCAGTGGGGCTCCATGAGAACGAACAGGGGGGTGAATGGGGTAAGACTGTGAGGTCAGTGAAGCCAGAAGGGCCTTGTCGGCTAACCGAGGGCTCTGGCCTTTGCTGTAAGAACACAGAGGGGCACAGGGTGGGTTCTGGACAGGGTGATGATATGCCCCGACATGTTCTACAATGCTAGAGGGGGGGGGGGGAGAGCACAAGGACCCCTAGTATTTAGGACAATTGAGATCTGTCTCCCCGACCAGCCTAAGAGATCTCCTCTGTTCTCTGGGAGCTCTCCACCCCATCACAACACAGAGTTGGTTCGTGGTGGCCAGGGGGGAACGCCACAGTTGAATGACCAGCTTCTGGAAGCAACCAGGCCCCAAGGAAGGAAACTGAGGGGCAGGTGGGTAGAGGAAGCGTGCGGTTGAAGCTAGCTCTCCCAGGCCCTTCGGGACAGGGGAGGCCAGGGCCCGCCAGGGCCCACCTCCTAAAGAAGTTTCCCAGCCGCCTCCAGGCTGTGCCCACCTTTCTTGGTCTTCTCGTCCATCTGGCGTGGTTGCGCCCATGCCCCCAGGCGGGGGCGGCAGCTCCGTTGAAATGCTATCCCTGGGTCACCTGGGAGAGGACGGATGACCCCAAGTAATTCAACCCCGGCCCGGCCCGGTGGCCTCCGGCGCGGCGCGAACCCTCTTGGTGCCCTGGCGTCCCCAGATGCAACCGGGTAACATCACAAGCACCGGAGACCCGGTACGGGAACCGGCTGGGACCCCGCGTGGGAGGTGAAAGGGCAAAGGGCACCGAGCCAAGCTCACGATGGGCGACAGAGGAAGCGGGACAGGCCTGGTGCGGGGATGAGGGTGAGACCGCTCAGCCCGGCGCTGTTAGTCTCTGGGGAGGATCCCCCCCCAACTTCTCGCTGCTGGGAGCACCCCTGGTGCCCGGGATTGCAGCCACACTCCCTCCCCTGCGGGGCGGCCCCAGACAGGCAAGAGGGGAGGGGAGCCGCTACAGCGAAAGGGAAAGTGAAAGTGGAGGCCCCGGAAGTGGGGCAGCTGATTGTCGGGACATCCGGACACCCTCCCCCTCAACCACCCGGCACACCCAGCGGCGGCTGACACCTACGCAGTCCTCGGCGGCGCACGCCCTGCGCCGGGCTCGCGGTGGTCCGGGGTGCCCAATGACCTTGACCGGGGTGACCCCTGTTGGGCCGATCCCGGACTCCCAGACCCTCACTCACCCGGCCGGCCGCGCCCGCACCAAGGCGGGAAGGGGCGGGGGGCGGGGCCTGGAGGGGAGGGGAGGGGCTGTGGGCGCGGGGGGCGGGGATTGGGGCGCGGCTCAGCCTCTGCCAACTCAAGCGCACACCCAAAGCTGAGGGTCAGCCCCGACCTCAGCTCCGTTTGCGAAACACAAACCGAGGCTCCGTCCCCATTAGGCTCCTTGCTTCTCCTTTTGGCCCCAACAGGGCCCCAGCCTGCTGCCAGAGGGTCCCTAGAGTGTAAACCAAACCGCGTCACTCCTCAAAACACTCCCAGTTCTTCCCAGCACTCTCATAGCAAAGCAAAAGCCGATATCCTCACCCGGGCCTGCAAACTGCCTCCCTTCCTCTTACTACTGTTAAACCTAAAAAAAAAAAAAAAAGAAAAGAAAAAAAAATTTAAATAGCCAGTTATTTTCCCAGCAAAATGAGTTTCTTCAGGAATAGGCAAAAGTTGCAGTTTCAAGCTATGAAAAACCAAGGGCAAGTCTAACAAAGGGTCAGAACATTACTGAGATGGAGGAAATTGGGAGGAGTGTTTTGAGCCAAAGTCCATTGGAGAAACGCGAGAGTTCAGGGCGATGATAGTTTGTCACTGGCTGAGTTAACAGAGGTAGTGAATTTCTTGTAGGCGATCCAGTGTGCACATCTTTTCCCTGTGGGGAAAAGTAGTTGATTCTTTCCTTTTGAGGACTCGATTGGGGTGTGTAATTGACAGTTCTTCCTGTGATAGACCTCCTCAGGGGTATCCTCCGTCAGAGCTCTCCTTCCTGGATTTCCCACTCCATTTCCATGAGAAATGTTCAACCACTCTAAGTTGCTCACTCCACTCTAGGTCCTGGATCGAGGCAGACACACTCCACCCCAGGATCTTTGCATTTGCTAGAACCCCAGTATCTTCATGGCTTGCTCTCTCCCTCTACTTTAGTCTTTACCCAAAACTCTACCCTGTTCACTCTGTAAATTTCATATACACACATACATCCAGCATTTAATTTTTTTAACGTTTATTTATTTTCTGAGAGAGACAGAATGCAAGCTGGGAGGGGCAGAGAGAGGGGGAGACACAGAATCCAAAGCAGGCTCCAGGCTCCCAGCTGTCAGCACAGAGCCCGACGCAGGGCTCCAACTCACGAACAGTGAGATCATGACCTGAGCAGAAGTTGGACACTTAACCAACTGAGCCACCCAAGCTCAGCTCCTTCCATGCTGGTTTTTGAGGGCCATGTTCCCTTCAGCCCTGAGGTTACCTGCACAAATTGTATTGAGGGCAGATATTTTCTTTCACGTGTTCTTGTCCTGGCCTTGACCCTTTGGGGGCAGAGCTGGCATTCACTTCAGACATCCTTCAACCCAGTGAGTAGACTCTTTGGTCATTCAGACCTGGATTCAGGCCCACTGTTCATGATCAGTGTGACCCTGGACAAGAGTCTCTGGACCTTAGCTTCCCCATCTGTACAATGGTGACCATGATGGTCCCCCCCTTGTAGGGCTGTTTTGAGGATCTGTATCAGTTCCTGGTTATTGATATCTAACACGTTACCCCAAAATGTAGTGGCTTAGAACAACAATAAACATGTAGATCTCACACAGTTTCTGGGGGTGAGGAATTCAGGAGCTTCTTAGGTGGTTTGGGGTCACAGTCTCTCCGAGGTTTTAGTGAAGACGTTGGCTGAGGCTTTTGTCGTCTGAACACTTGACCGGGGTGGAGGATGGACCTTCAAGCAAGCCACCCTATACCCGGTTGGTGCTGCCAATTTGTAGGATGTCTAAATTCCTTGCCACACGGACCTCCCCAGAGGACTACTCAAGTGTCCTTGAACCATGACTGCTGGCTTCCCCAAGAGCAGAGGATCCTGGAAAGCAAGGCAAGAGCCATGATACGGTTTGTGGCCCAGCCTCACTCCTCCAGGCAGACAGTGGTTCTCACGACTGGGGAGGACGGGGTGACCCCTGTGCAGGAGTGAGGCACCGCCGTGACCCCAGGCCACGAGTTCCGGAATCTGACAGGGACACAGCACGTGGCCACCTAGGGGTTTGTCGCCCTGGGAGCACCACGCCTCCCTGCACCACTGCAGCAAGGCCATCCCCAGCATGCGGGCCATACTCGGGCATGTGTCCTTGAGGTCATGCCACCATTTGTAGTGTTTTGTCCTGTCTACACACGGGGGACCCAGGAGTTTGTGACATCCAAGCCGAAGAACCCAGCTGCTTATGAAAATGACAAATGAGGGGCACCTGGGTGGCTCTGTCGGTTAAGCGTCCGACTTCGGCTCAGGTCATGATCTCACGGTTCTTGGGTTCGAGCCCCACATCGGGCTCTGTGCTGACAGCTAGCTCAGAGCCTGGAGCCTGCTTCAGATTCTGTGTCTCCCTCTCTCTCTGACCCTCCCCTGCTCACACTGTCTCTCTCTCTCAGAAATAAATAAAAAACGTGAAAAAAATAAAAGAAAATGACAAATGAGCCCCTCCTCTGGGTGGTGGCTCCCTGGGTCATGTGATGTGTCCTCAGCAAACACTAGCCATCCCTAACCAGTGTCGTGCTTTGTTCTGGGCGCCATAGGATCTGCACAGCGACCACTTTCATTGAGTCATTCAACATTTATCGAGCAGCTCCGTGTGCCAGGCACTTTTCTAGGAGCCGGGGAGACCGCTGTGAACAAAACATAGCCCTGGGCCTTATGAAAGCCCCGCAAACAACAGACATAGAGTGTCCTGCCACGTGGTGCTCAGTGCTGGGAAGACCCACACAGCCAGCTAATGGCAGAGGGAAAGCGGGTACAGCAGCTCAGCTCTGACCCCTGAGAAAGCCCCCTAGTAGCTGTGAGCCCATCCTGGCCTCACAGGCAGGTGGGGCTTCTACCCATTTTTAAAAATTTTTTTAAATGTTTATTCATTTCTGAGAGAACACATGCAGGGAAGGAGCAGAGAGAGAGGGAGACACAGAATCCGAAGCAGGCTCCAGGCTCCGAACTGTCAGCACAGAGCCCCACTTGGGGCTCGAGCTCACAAACTGTGAGACCATGACCAGAGTTGAATTCGGAAGTCTGACTGACTGTGCCACCCAGGTGCCCCCCCCCCCACCCATTTTATACCTGGGCGGGGGTCAAACAAGCTCGGAGAGGAGCCCAGATGAGTTCTGAGTCCCCAAAGGGTCAGGATATCGCCAAGTTCAGAGGTTTTCCAAATGGGATGTCCAGTAGCATCACCGGGGGGCTTGTTAAGGCGCACAACCCAAGGCCGGCTGACTCACAGGTCAGGAGAGAGTTCGGGGATCTGCCTTGTAAACAAGCACCAAAAGGGACTGACCCACCGCCTCTGAGACTCTGTTCAGCGTGAGCCAGTGGTGCAGGGCAGGGCCAGGCCCACTCTTACAAAGTCTGGGATCCAGCCTCCAAGGCGGGGCAGGGCTCAGCACACAGAGAGGAGGGGCACAGGCTGGGGCCCAGAGACCCAAGCAATTTGTCCCAGGACACACAACCTGCAGGGGCAGTTTTAGGTACACGGAGGTCAGCTGAGTTGATCACGTGTATCTCATGTTGTATATTACAATCAATCAATCAATCAATCAATCAAAGGCCATAAATTATTTTCAGCTCCACCCATCAAGAGGGAGAATTGAGGGGTGCCTGGTGCCTGGGTGGCTCAGTTGGTTAAGCGTCCGACTTTGGCTCAGGTCATGATCTCAAGGTCCATGGGTTCGAGCCTCGCATCGGGCTCTGTGATGACAGCTCGGATCCTGGAACCTATTTCTGATTCTGTGTCTCCCTCTCTCTGCCCCTCCCCTGCTTGCTCTCTCTCTCTCTCTCTCTCAAAAATAAACATTAAAAATTTTTTTCATTAAAAAAAAAAAGAGGGAGAACTCTCCCACTTCCTGAATCTGGGATGTGACACGCTTTGGCCAATGGGACATTTGCAGACGTGACACAAGAATAGCAGCCACCTTGGCCCCTGCCCTCTCTTGTTTTTTGAAACCCAAGAGCACGACAGGAGGAGCCAAGGCTAAGCCTGTTGGAGGCTGAGGCCTGCAGCAGAGGTGAGCCACCCAGCCCGGCCTCCCCATGGCCCTGCTGGCTGACGACAACGGGGCTACGAGTGGGCCCGGGCACCCCTCTAACCAGCAGCTGTCTGGGGCGCCTGGATGGCTCACGTGGTTAGGCAACTGACTCTTGATTTTGGCTCAGGTCATGATCTCATGGTTGTGAGATCGAGCCCCAGGTCAGGCTGTGCTGAGCGTGGAGCCTGCTTGGGATTCTCTCTCTCTTTCCCTCTCTCTCTGCCCCTCCCCTGCTCGCTCTCTCTCTCAAAATAAATATATATATATTTTTTAAGCATCAGCTGCCTGCCACGGTGCGAATGAGCCAGCTAAGCCCAACCAGAAATTCAGGGACCGCTAAATTTTGGGGTTTGTAATGCACCAAAAACTGCTTACACCCTAGTTGGGGGGGGCGGATTTCCTCCCTTCACTTGGGGCACATTTTCCTTAGTCGTGGTAATTAACGCTAACAGCCCAACAGACAAACTCCAGATCTCACACAGGAAGCTTCGCGTCTTGCTCAGGAAAATCCAGTGTGGATCGGGTGGTCCTCTTTCATCTGGTAGCTAAGGGAACCGTGGCCTCAGGGTGGCTGTGTTAGAGACGAGAGGGATGGCGGCTCACCAGCTCTCAGTGGCCTTACCGCCGAAGGGACCTCCCCGCAGTGGGCATTTACACACACACACACACACACACACACACACACACACACACACCATTGGTCAGAATCAGTCACTGACTGTAATGGGTGGTCCAGAGCAGGCAGGGGAGCACCCAAAATATTTGGTGACACCCAAGTCACAAAGAACTTCCTAAGCACAGATGTAATTCGATTTTTAATCTGCGTGGTTACTTGTTTGACATCTGGTTCCTCTGTCAGACCGAGTCCATCTGGCACGATTCCTGGCCCACAGCCGCCATCCCTAACAGTGGTTGATCGCTAAGTGAATGAATACACGATAGGGCTGCCGCAATATTACCGTCTGTGCTTTGCTCCCAGTTATAAAGTCCTCAATTAGATTTCCCAGAGTCCTTCCCTCGCAGTATACTCATAATATCCATACTCATAATATCCATCCACACTCATAATGATCACAATATGATCATTATCTGTATAAGTAGAACCTGAAAGTTCTCAGTAACGGCGGCCATGCGCATTGCGTGGGAAGAGCGGCCTTTTTTTTTTTTTTTTTTTTTTTACTGCCCGTTTTCATGCGCGTGTGACCGAGCAGCCTTGTCAAAAAGCTCCTGCTTTTTGTCTGGTGTGTGGTCTTGGAAGAGTCTTCTCTCTAAACCACATTTTTCTTACCTGTAAAGCGACAGGCGCATTTCCCTTTCAGGGTCGTCCTGGGAATTACAGGCGGGTCTCTGGGTGTAAGCCGGGAGGGGAAAGGGGAAAGCCTGGGGGACTTCCCCTTGAGCCCCTAAACACAATTGGGCCCTGCCCTAGGCAATGCTGACTGCACAGAGATGTGACTGACTTGTCCATGTCTATCAGTTAGCTTTTGCCGCATAACAAAGCACCCCAAAACTCAGTGGCTTAAAACAACGATCACTTAAACTCATGATTCTGTGGGTCAGCTGGGCAAGTCTTCCGGTCTCGGCCAGCCTTGCCGATCTCTGCATTTGCGGATTAGTGGCTGGATGACCTAGGATGGCTTTCCTCATGTCTGCAGCCAGCAGCCTACTGACCTCAGTTCTCGTGCTTTCTCCCACTCCCTCCTCCCAGAATTTGATTTTGCTCAGGTGACATCTCCCCTGCCACAGGTAGCATCAGCCTTCGGGGGAGGGGGGGGCAGGGAGGGCTGTACCCGCCTACAGCTGGGGGATTGGCACGTTAATAGTGTGAGTGGATTTCCCTTGCTGGTGATTGGTCAGGAAAGGGCATGTGACCCAGCTCTGGCCAATGAGCTACGTGGGAAAGGCTGTTAGGAGGGCTTCTGGGAAAGCTTTTGCCATCCCAAGAAAAAGCTATGGGGAACCTAATGACAGCTAACTCTTCTGGAGGGTTTAAGTGCTTTATGGGAAATCACTCACTGAATGCTGAAGAGTTGGGCACCGTTTCCCTCACCGCGGAGATGAGTAATCCAAGGTATAGAGTAGAGTGGTTCAGAAACAGAGGGGCAAACAGCTAGTGTGGGAGCCAGGATTTAATTCCAGGCAACCTGACGCTAGAGTACTGAGTTCTCTGGTACTTCCGTGCCACCCTCCTGCTCCCTCTGGTCATGGATCTCTTATGTGGCACCTAGGACTGCTGTGGCCATCGTGCCCGTGGTCACCAGGGTCGACAGAGCAGGGACAGAATGACCCCGGAGAGCCAGAGCCCTTGCTGATAGTTCTGAGGGCCGAATTGTCCAGCCCAGAAGCCCATCCCATCTCCTGACTTCTTGCTTTGTGTGAAATACATTTCCTTCTTTTACTTCCATTATTATTATTTTATGTTTATTTATTTTTGAGAGAGAGAAAGAGACAGAGCACGAGCCGGGGAGGGGCAGAGAGAGAGGGAGACATAAAATCCGAAGCAGGTTCCAGGCTCCAGACGCTGGACGGCAGGGACCACTGGGCCGAGATTGAGACCCAAGCCTCTGGCCTTTAGCCCCGGGGCAAGGAGAACCGGTAAGGGATGGGGAGGAGAGGGGCTAGAAGAAATGTCGCAGAGAAATTAAAGTATCTCATAACTCCTTTATTAGGCACAAGGTAAAAATGGATTCTTAGGGCATCCAAAACCCATGGTATTGATCCAAAACCCAGAACAGGGGTTGGGACGTTCCTGGGGGATCAAGGGGGGAGAAGACCCTGCCTCCTCCACCCTCCAACTCTGGTGCTCAGGCCAGAGGGGGACGGGCGTGGGCCCTCACCCCAAACCACTCCTTGAATGAGGTGAGGACCAGCCTCAAAGTTGGACCGGAGGCCCTCCAGCCCAGTCCTTGGCTTGGGCCTGGACAGAGGAGAGAGCTGCTGGGAGCACAGTTCCCAGCATGGCCTGGGCTCCGGAGTCCTGAGCTGCAAGAGAGAGAGGCCAGCAGCCTTTGGCACCGGGATCTGTGAGAGGGACGGTCCCAGGCCAGAAGTCCTGGCCCCTGGCACGAGTGGATGCTGCGTGGCCCGCAGTGAGCTCCCAGGAAGGATCTGTCAAATGCACAAGCCTGTGTGCCCAGGTGTGTGCAACCACACAGGCATGCATCCAGCACACTCCACGCATGCCCCCTCTTTCCCTTCTAGAAGGCACTAAGGTTTGGCTCAGTGCAAAAAAAAAAAAAAAAGGCAGGAGAGAGCTCAGAGATACCCCAAACTCAAGCCACCGTTGCAGCGGCGCGTCTAAGGGCTGCCTAGCCGTACAGACCAGCTTCTCTGGCCCCCTCCTCTTCCTCAGCCTCCTCCAGCCCCGGCCCGTCGGGGACCACCTGATCAGCCTCCCAGAGGTGGGCTCGGGGTGGAGCGGAGGGGCTCGGGATCTCGCGCAGCCAAGGATGCAGCAGGATGCCCGTGGCCGTGAGCCGATCGGCCGGCTCCCGTCGAAGGAGACAGCGGACCAGGCAGCGAGCAGGGGCCGAGAGGCCCTCAGGCAGGGCAAAGGCACCGCGGCGGATCTTGCCAAAAAGCAGGACAGGCTCTGAGTCTTGGAAGGGGTAGTGGCCGGCCAGCATGGTGAAGAGCGCCACGCCCAGGCTCCACACGTCGGCCGCCTTGCCCGAGTACGCCGCCCGGGAGCTGAGGATCTCAGGTCCCACGTAGGCGGGGCACGCATGCTTGTCCCACAGGGAGTCATCGGGGCCGTTCAGCACACAGGCGTCCTCCAGGTCCTCCAGCACCAGCTTTGTCCTGTGGCAGGTGAGAGAGAGGGGGGTCGGCTCCTGATGGCCCACCCCCCCCCCCCCCCCCCGCCACCACACACGCCCCCACACGCTGTCACCCTTAATGGCACCCACTTCCCGAGCGCCTCCTGGCCTTTGGCAGAATCGAACCAGTCTTGGGGCGCCTGGGCGGCGCGGCTGGTTACGTGGCTGACTCTGTCCTTGGCTCAGGTCATGAGCTCGTGGTTCATGAGTTCGAGCCCTGCAGTGGGGTCTGCACTGAAAGTGTGGAGCCTGCTTGGGATTCTGTCTCCCTCTCTCTCTGCCCCTACCCCACTCGTGGTCTCTCTCTCGAAATAAATAAACTCTAAAAAAGAAAAAGAAAAAAAGGGATTGCGCCATGCCTGTGAAGCTGGTTGATGGATCTCATTTTACACACGAGGAAGCTCAGGCTCAGAGACATTAGTCATTTCTCAAGGCCACAGAGCAAATCAGTTTGAACTAGGGCTCTGGGAGGAGCACGTTTCCCAGCAGTCCCTTGGAGAGGGGGCTGAGAGGGCCGGGGGCATTAAACCTCTCAACCAGAGGCAAACTTAGGGTCCAGGCAGGCAGCAAAATGAGAAACAGAGGAAGTGGGGACCGTGTCACACACCTCAATACAAACCCTACATAAAAAGGGCACCACTAACAAAATTACTGTCAATATTGGGGCGCATGGGTGGCTCAGTCGATTCAACTCAGGTCATGATCACATGGTTCGTGAGTTCGAGCCCCGTGTAGGGTTCTGTGCTAACAGCTCAGAGCCTGGAGCCTGCTTCGGATTCCACATCTCCCTGTCCCTCCCCTGCTCATTCCTCTGTCTCTCTCTCTCAAAAATATATAAACGTTTTACGTTAAAAAAATTGTTTAAAACATGAACATGTGTCGGGGGGCAGAAAAACGTGTGCATAGCCCACCATTTGCAACTTTTGCTTTAAGCAATTCCCACAGAATGTTCTGGGTTACTTTAATAATAACCACTCTATTACTGCTGCTATTAATATTATTCCCATGACACCACTTCCTGGGTGCCTGCTGGCATTTCACAAACACCGACCAATCTTGTGAATCACAGCACTGAGTAGTGGGGGTGTCTTCATTCTTGGCCCATTTGACAGATGAAAAAAATCAAGGCTCGGGCAGGTGAGCAAGGCCAAAGAGGAGGTTAAAAAATAGAACTGGGATTTGAACATCCGTCTCCAGCATCCCTCTTCTATGAATAGTGCTTGTCAAACTATTGCCTTAAAAAGACAAGGAGGTGGCTTTCTCACCTTGGAGGGCTGTGGGTGCTGTAACTCACCCTAAGTTCAACGTTACCTGAAGTTGCATATTAGCTTAAAAATCATTATAAAATTTGCATTCCACTTCTGACTAAAGGCATGTTCATTTTAGTGTGAAAGGTAGAAGGGGGCGCCTGCACCGCTCAGTCGGTTGAGCCTCCAGACTCGCTGTGGGATCTTGGGCCTTACTTGACTTCTCTGGGCCCGGTTCCTCTGCTGGCCTCCGGCAACAATGATAGGGCCTGCCTCCTGTCCCTAAGGGTCCCAGCCAAGTCGGACAGTGCAGCCAAGCTCTTTAGCACTGTCACCACTGTGACTGTCACAAAGGCAATGCTCCACCTCAGAGGCCTCCATTAGGCCTGAGTCAACCTCTTCCTGGGACCCAGGACGAGGTGCTAATCCAGGCCTCTCCATGTCTTGGTAAGTTACTTTCCCTTCCTGGGCCTCAGTTTCCCCACCATGGCTCACCCCTTACGCGTGCCTGAGTAGGACCTCTGTGACCACGCTCACCTCTCCTCGTTGGCGAAGACGAAGCGCCGCAGCTTGAGGTCGCGCAGGACGAGGCCGTGCTGGTGACAGTGGGCCAGGGCGGCGGCCATCTGGCGGAAGAGCGCCGCGGCTTCGGGCTCAGGGAGGCGGCGGCGGCGGCGCACCAGGCTGTGCATGTCCCCGTGGGGCCGCGGGAAAAAGGTGTAGAGGTGGCGGGGGCCCGCCACGATGTCAGCGGGCCGTGCCACGTGTCCCCGCGGGGGCAGCCGTGAATAGGGCTCCAGCACTGCCTGGGCCTCGCGCACCGGGTACACCTGCCGGGGGAGGGGGGACAGGGCATGAGCACAGGTGGGTGCCCCCCAGGGCTGGCCTTGGAGGCAGTCACAGCCAACCGTTTAGGCGCCCCTGTGAGCTAGGCACTATGCCAAGCGCTTCAGCAAGTCACTCCACCCTGACAAAGTGCAGAGACCACACGGCCTGCCAGTGGCTGGCCTGACACCTGAATCTTGCTCCATTGTCTGTGCTCTCCAGTGCTACCTTACATGCCCTTGAGCTTCAGGTAACTGGGATATAACAGGTAAGCCAAAGGAAAATAGCTCCCAAGGCTGGGGAAATCCAAGAGCACATAGCGCACAAGTCACTTTATGCAGAGCAGGCACGATGCTCATAGCTACCATTCTCTGGGATTCACGGCCTGCCCGCCCTCTCATTCACCCCACAAGCAGGCACTTCGGGGTTCCCTGGGCCAGCCATGGGGATCCTACCTGACAGCCATGGCCCCTGCCCTCCTGACGGCCACAGTCCAATACAGGAGACAGGAAACAAGCCAACACACTGATTATATTTACAAATTCAACTAGAAAGATGCTGGAATCAGAATATTTTGGAAGGGGGCACCTCTCCGAAAAAGTGTGGTCTAAAAGGGGCTCTGGGGAAGTGACCTGAATGATTCAGAGCTGAACCATGGGATAAGCTTTCCAGGTGGGGGACATGGGCAGTGCAAGGGCCCTGAGGCAAGAAAGTGTTTAAGCTGCTCTTGAAAACCAGCCCAAGATCAGGTCAGCTGGAGTGGGGCAGGGGAGGGCGGGGGGGAGTGTGGCGGAGTTGTAGGAAAATGCGCTCAGGGCTCTGCGGTCGGATGTCAGATGGAAGCCTCCCCAATGCCCTGAAAGGTGCGGCCCATTTTACTGATGGTGAAACTGATGTTCAGAGAGGGAAGGTCACATCCTTCAGATCAGAGGCAGAGCTGGTATACTGACTCTGTCTGCCTTTAAATCCTTCCCATGTTATTTTGGCCATGCCACCCAGAAACGAAAAATAAAGCACGTACATAATTAATTCATGAAAAAAAAAAAGCGTATGTTTAAAACAAAAGAAAAAAAAAAAAGAAAACCAAACAGTTGGGTGGCATGGAAGAAAGAATTCAAAAAACAGAGGCTACTAGTGGGGCACCTGGGTGGCTCAGTCGGTTAAGCGCCGACTTCAGCTCAGGTCATGATCTCATGGTTCGTGGGTTGGAGCCCCACGTCGGGCTCTGTGCTGACAGCCACCCCAGAGCCTGGAGCCTTTTTCGGATTCTGTGTCTCCCCCTCTCTCTGACCCTCCCCGCTCATGCTGTCTCACTCCCTCTCTTAGAAATAAAGAAAAAAAATTAAAAATATTTAAAAAAAAACACACAACAGAGGCTACTTTTTTTTTTTTTAAGTCCGGGTAAACATCCCTGCCTCCATGCATTTGAACTTGCCTGTCCTGCTGCCGGAGCGCTCTTTCCTAGAGACCCACGGGGCTGGCTCCCCCGATTCACACAAGTCACTGCTTGAATGTCACCTCCTCGGAGAGGTCTTTCTGAACTAAAATCACCTGCTCCCCCATGCTCCCTGCCCACCCCCCCAGCTCCTGGCTTTCCCTCCAAGGCACGTACGGTCCCCTAGTACAGATTTTACTTATTCCCTTGTTTACTGCAGATCTTTACCACGTTTGAACCACAGCAGGGTGCATGGCACATAGGGTACTCAGTGAAGGTTTGCTGAATGAATGAATAGATGATAATCTACAGACAGATCCTTCCACACACTGACCGGAAAAGCCCAGGCGATGTGGAAAGCTGGAGACTCACTGGCTGCCTCCCCAATAAACACAGGGATAAAGTAATATAAGGCCCCTCAGCCCTGGCAATCCTCTGGACCCAAGGCCCTTTCCAGGCCTGCTGTGCTGCTGGGGGAGAAGGACCCTGGGCGAACGTACCTTGCAGGTGTACTCGGCGCCTGAGGGGCAGTGCAGGGCCCAGTAGGCTCGGCCACCCTCCCCAGGCTCCAGGAGGACATAGGGACCGAGGCGCGAGGCAGTGGTGCCAGCAGAGGTGTGGGCCGTAGCAGGAAGTGGGCTCAGGGGCAGCGCGCAGGGGGGCAGCCTGGGCTGGGGCCCGATTCGCGCCTGTTTCTGGGTGGGATGCTCCATGCCTAGGTCATTGTCCAAGTCCAACCTCTTCCTCCTGAGGGGGGCAGCCACGGGAGCAGCCAGAGGGGTGGCTCGCATCTACACAGAAGGGAAAAAGCACTGAAGTGAGGCTGTTCCCTAGCTGTCGTAGAGGATACTTGGCAGTGTGCATCAAACTGTCAAATGCACTTAACCTTCACTGGGTATCCCGCTTCTGGGAATTTATCCTCCAATTAAAATGCTCACCAAAAAATTAAACACATCAAAGGCTGTTCATCAGAGCCTTGCATCCAATAGCAAAGGGCCGGAAACGCCCTCAAATGCCCAGCAGTATGGGGCTGGCTAAACATCATGGTACATGCCACGCAGTGAAATACTACCCGGCTCTGGAAGGGGACCAGCGAGCTTGGTGCACACCGATGTAATGATGTCAGTACACGGTTATCTTGTGCCCATGTGATAGAAACGACTCAATGTCCATCACTGGGGAACTGGTTAAAGAAATTAGATGGCATCCGTACACGAAACAGCTGTAGCCATTCAAGATTAAGAAAACTGCAGGGCAAAGTGAGGGCACCTGGGTGGCTCAGTCCATAAAGCATGAGACTTTTTTTTTAAGTTTATTCATTTTGAGAGAGAGAGAGAGAGAGAGAGAGAGAGAGAGAATCCCAAGCAGGCTCCATGCTGTCAGCATAGAGTCTGACACAGGGCTCGATCTCATGAACCATGTGATCATGACCTGAGCCTAATCCAAGAGTCGGATGCTTAACCAACTGAGCCACCCAGGTGCCTTGGATGTGACTCTTGATCTCGGGGTCATAAGTTGAAGCCCCAAGTTTTTAAGAGCTTACTTAAAAAAAAAAAAAAAAAAAGAGGGGCGCCTGGGTGACTCAGTTGATTAAGTGTCCAACTCTTGATTTCGGCTCAGGTCATAGCCTCACAGTTTGTGAGTTTGAGCCCCACATCAGGTTCCGTGCTGACAGTGCAGAACCTGCTTGGGATTCTCTCTCTCTCTCTGCCCCTCCCCAACTTGTGCTCATGCTCTCTCTCAAAAATAAACTAAATAAGCTTAAAAGAAAGAAAGAAAAACTTGATGTGCTAAGTGGAAAGACCTCTAGAGTGAACTGTTAGGTGGGAAAAAAAACAAAGCCAAATGAAGAATTGGACTTGCTCGTGAGAGGGAGGAAGAGAGACTTTGCACTCTGTCTGCTGAGTTTTGGAGGGCAGGGAGCTATTGCGTGTGCCAGGGAGAGGGAGGGGTGAGGCATGAATGAGGAATGTATGAATGCAGGCTCTGGAACGGATATACTGTCTATACTGTCAAGTGAACAGAGCAAGCTGCTGTACGATTGACGCACCCTGAGTTCATTCATGTAAAACACCGCATCAGCATATCAAAAAATGTGTCTCCATATTTGCATATATGTAGTTATGTAAATGCACAGGACAAGTTTTGGAAGAACCCACACTAAACCGGCCACTGTAGCTCCTGGCCTGCGGGGGGGGGGGGGGGGGGGGAGGGGGGGGGGGGGGGGGGGGGGGGGGCCTCCAAGGGAGGAAGGGATTTAGTAGAGAGTCAAGGGCATTTTCGATTTCAGGATTTTACAAGAAAGGTTCTGCATTCATTTATTGCTGGAGTATTTCAAAACCGAGTGTTATTTCTTTTTTTCATATGTGAACTTTACTATTGCCTGACGGCCCAAAGCTCTGGGAATCAGGCCACACGATTCATTCATTCATTGATGGAGGAAGCCACCCCCCAGGACCGTGGCGTGTCAGAGCCAGGAGGGTCCCTCCAGGTCTTCCGCCCAGGTAAAGACCTTCCCAAGGGGAAACATCACTCAGATTCAGTTCTCAGACTGAGGACCACCTGCTCCCAAATCCGAGGGGTGGGCTGCCTTGGGAGGGAGGGAGCCCTCAAATAGAGAGAAAGGCCATAATCCCAGCGTAGTAAGAATGCAACAGTGGGTGGCTGTAGTCAGATATTCCCGGGTTCAAATCCTGGCTCAGTCCGTGCCTGACGGGGTAGCCCTGGGCAAGCTCTGCAGTCTTCCCCGGCCTCAGTTCCCTCATCTGTAAAGTGGGAGCAGGATGCAAAGCCCATAGGATTTTTACAATGATGAAACGAAAACACAAATAATTTAGAGTGGCCCTGTCACAGGGCAGGTGTCAGTAAATGGTCACCAGGGTAGGTCCATTGCTACTACTATTATTTCTAGCTACAGATGCTGAAGTGCTACCCTTGGGAATATCCCTGGAGCGGCTCTCTCTCACTGTGGCCACATCGGCACTCCAGGCTTCTTTGGTTGTATCCATGCCTCAGGTGGGGCGTGGGGTGAGCCACAGGGAACAGGTGGAATTATTGTAGCTGAGCAAGGACTTCGCAGGCCACACTGCAGGACTAGAAAGTTCACTGTGGGTTGGAGACACAGCCGCCAGGGCAGAGAGGGGGCACCCGCGTCCTTAAGGGACGCACACTTCCTCGTCCTTGGGCAGGTGTGCAGGCACACACACACTGTGCGCTCCCACCTCTCACACTCACCATGACCGATACCTGTAAGGTCACAGGCAAGGTCTGACACGTGCCCCGCCCCCCCGGGCAGCCTCGCCCCGCCTCCGGCAGCCAGGCCCCTGCCGTGGGAGCGGAAGCCGCGGGCAGCAGCGGGTGTCCCGAGGTCGAAGAGTCAGCGGAAACCAAGCAGCGGGAGGGGGGGAGGCCAGGGAAGGAGGCTGGGCCCCTGGGCTGTGAGAAGGGGCGGACCTGGACCCTCGCCCCTCACACCCCGGGGTCCGCAGGGACAAGACACACGCGCACGCAGTGCAACCTGCACCCCGCAGCCGCAGCGCCAGGTGCGTAACTACGGCTGGGGTCCCGCACCCCACTCCCACTGCACTCGCCCCGAGGGTACCCCAACCCGGCCCCGGCCGTGTCCCCTGCACAGCCCACACGTGCCACCAGCTCCTCACAGCTCTCACCGTGCGCGAGGACACATCCCCTCCAACCCCGCAGGCCCCCGCGGCTCCCGCAGACACACCCCAGGGTGACACAGACCCTACACAGTCCTCAGCACCCCCCGCGGGCCCCTCACACACACGCCTCCTCCGCCCCACGCTCACCTCTCGGGGCGACACTCCCGGACCTCTGTCCCCGGCCCCCTCCGCCCCCAGGATGTGTTCCACCTTCCCAGGTCGGCGCCCTCCAGCCTGTCCGCCCCTCACCCCCGGCCCGACCCCTCTCCCGCCCCGCAGGGTACCTTGCCCGGGAGTGCTGCGGTGTCCTGGGTCGCCAGGGCACTCCCACGTGACGCGGGGCCTGCTGAGACGCGGCTGTGCTCGGGACCCCGGTCCCCGCAGCCGGACACGTGTGGAGCCGCCGCCGCTTCCGCTGCGAGTGTCTCCCGGCGCCAGCGCCGGCTCCGGCCCCGGCCCGGGCCCGGGTGATGCAAACCTGCGCTAATCCGCCGCCGCCGCCTGATGCGCTCCAGCCCGGGATTGCACCATCTCTTGCGCTCCGCCCCTGGGGTCCCCGCCCCTGCGCGCCCCGCCCCGCACGGGTGTCACGGCTCCACCCCTCCCCCCACCTGCCAAGCGCAGACACCAGCCCCTGGCTCTCCCACCTCCCTTGGAAAAAGCATTTTGCTTTCCTGAGCCTCAGTTTCACCATATGTGAAATGGGGAGAACACCCTTTCTTCTCAGGATGCCGAGCGGAAAAAGACCAAACCGTGAAAGTTCCCCGGATGCTTTCCTGTTTTATAAAGTACCTTGCCACCGTTGCTTTATTAGCTTTTAGGAGGACCCCGGGCAGGCAGGACGCTCCTCTCTCCCCATCCAAAGATTTTCGCTTGGACAAAATGCTTAGAACTAGGTGGCACATCCTACGTGCTCAATAAATAGAATAGAGGCTCAGAGAGGGGAAGTCACCCATACAGGATTTACACCCCACACCTAAGAGGCCCTGGGGCCACTTGCTAGTTGGTGAGGTACCCCGGTGCGGCCCCAGGGGTCCAGCACCTTTCCTGGAAGTCCCTTTTAGGTCCTGACGTCTCCGAGAGCACCAGGGTCAAAAAATAACTCTTCCAGGGGCGCCTGGGTGGCTTAGTCGGTTGGGCGTCCGACTTTCACTTAGGTCATGATCTCGCGGTTCGTGGGTTCGAGCCCCGCGTCGGGCTCTGTGCTGACTGCCGGTCAGAGCCTGGAGCCTGTTTCAGTCTGTGACTCCCTCTCTCTCTGACCCTCCCCTGCTCACGCTGTCTCTCTCTCTCTCCTAGAAATAAAAATAAAACATTTAAAAATTAAAAAAAATAATAACTCTTCCAGGGAGAGGTTGGATGGAGTTGGAAAGGTGGGTGGAGTTACCTTTGTTTCTCGGGTTTCAGATCCCCAGAGACCAGCCTGCCGGTGTTTCAGGGCCCTCAGGGCACACCAGGGGACTCTGGGATCTCAATTAACCCCGGAGATTCCCCTGCCGGGGAGGGACTAGTGAACTCATTTTCTTCCCCCAGGGAAGTCTAGACTCCGGTCGAAAATCCCTCAGCCGTAAGGGACAAGGAAAAGCGGGGTTGGCTGTTTTCTGAGCTCCTCGTGCTGGCTTTGCTCATCCATTCCTAACTTTGTCCACGTTGTGTCAGACCCTGTTCTAAGTGCTGGGGACTCAGCGGTGACAAGATTGACCCATCCCTGCCCTCAAAGATCTTATAAGTCAGTGGGAAGACAGACCACTATCCAGAAAATAAAATCAATAACCAAGATCATTGAGAATTCATTAAAAATGTCATGTGTTTTCTTGAATAGAGAAATAGGACAGATTTGTCCTGTAGCAAATATGACTATTTGGGTGGCTATTTTCAGTAGGGCTCGTCGGGAAGGTGATGTTTAAACTAAGAGCTTAAGGAAGAGACGGGGTGAGGATTGGAAAGATCTGAGGGGACACCGAAAAAGTAACTGCAAAGACTCCGAAGTACCTGATGAACCATGAGAGGGACACTATGTCTTCTATTCTACAGATGAGTGAAGGTGAGAGGCTTACCCAAAAGCACCTACCTTGTAGTGTGAAGCAGATTTGAGATTTGAACTTGGGGCAACTAATGCCAACGCTTATACCATCAGGGGACATTGTAGAAGCTTTGCCATCAAAAGCCTCCTCCTGGACCAGTGGATATAGCTCCCGGGACTGACTCCCAGGTTTGGGGAGGGCAGCTTGTCACATTTTGGGGGTGTGTGTCAAATCCTAGTTTTCTGGACCAATGGAACATAAAATATAAGCCACATATGTAGTTTTAAATTTTCTAGTCAGGCATTAAAAAATAAAAAGAGGGGTGCCTGGGTGGTTTGGTTGGTTGAGCAGCTGACTGTTGATTGCAGCTCAGGGTCATGATCCCCCGGGGGGGTGGGGGGGGTGGGATTGAGCCCTTCCCCCAACAGCCAGGAGCCTCTTATCAAAGCCCCACCTCCAGCTCCCCCAACCCCCACCCGGGCTGAGGCTGATCGTGGGAGCTATCCTCAGATTCTCTTTTTCTGCCCCTCTCTCCCCTCTCTTTCTCTCTCTCTAAAACATTTTTTTTTAATTTATTTAAAGAAGAATAAAAAGAAACAGGTGAGGTGAGGGGAACCTGGATGGCTCAGTCTGTAGAACTTGTGACTCTTGATCTCAAGGTTGGAAGTTTGAGTCTCATGTTAAGCATCGAGACTGCTTAAAAATAAAATCTTTTTAAAAGAGACAGGTGAGGGGCGCCTGGGTGGCTCAGTTGGTTAAGCGTCAGACTTCGGCTCGGGTCATGATCTCACAGTTTGTGGGTTCAAGCCCCGCGTCGGGCTCTGTGCTGACAGCTAGCTCAGAGCCTGGAGGCTGTTTTGGATTCTGTGTCTCCCTCTCTCTCTGACCCTCCCCTGCTCACGCTGTCTCTCTCTCTCAGAAATAAATAAAACATTAAAAACAAACAAAAAAAAAAACAGGTGAAATTAATGTTAATAATATATACTAATCCAATATATCTAGCATATTATCATTTCAACAAATAAAACAATTATTAATGATGTAATCTAAAATTTTTTCCTACTAATATCTTCAGTCTGGTATTTTATACTTTGGAAATAAATGAGAATGGAAGCTAAATTGTGAGTGCTTAAAGTAAAATACTGTTCTACCAAAACAATTGAATTGTGTTGAATGGACAAAATGTTTTACTTGCTTTAAAAGTAAAGTTAAATCACATGAAAAATTTCAGTTTCTTAGCCATATTTTATTTTTTTTAATTTTTTAAATTTTTTATTTTTTAAAATGTTTTATTTATTTCTGAGAGAGAGAGAGCGTGAGCAAGGGAGGGTCAGAGAGAGAGGGAGACACAGAATCAGAAACAGGCTCCAGGCTCTGAGCTAGCTGTCAGCACAGAGCCTGATGTGGGGCTCGAACCCACGAACTGTGAGATCATGACCTGAACCGAAGTCAGAGGCTATACCGACTGAGCCACCAAAGCACTCCTTTTTAATATTTTTAAATGTTTATTTAATTTTGAGGAAGAGAGACAGAGCAGGAGTTGGGGAGGGGTAAAGAGAGAGGGAGACACAGAATCTGAAGCAGGTTCCAGGCTCTGGGCTAACAGCCCAGAGCCGGATGCGGGTCTCAAACCCATGAACTGCCAGGTCATGACCTGAGCCAAAGTCGGACGCTTAACCAACTGAGCCACCCAGGTACCCCACTTAGCCATCTTTTAAATGCTCAATAGCTCCATGTAGTAAATGGCTACCATACTGAATAGCATCCTAGAGCAAGAATCCCCGGCTCATGATCCAGACAATAGAGCAAAGAAGTGAAGACCTGTTGGGTTTACAGCATAGATGCCAAATAGCCTTGAGCCTTAGTTTCGGCACCTATAAAGTGGGATTAATTACACCTTTCCTTGCAGGGTAGTCCTCAGGATTAAATGCATTAAAGCACCCTTGAGTCAGATCACATTTCCTGAGTTCAAATCTTACCACTTCCAAGTGATGAGATTTTAAGTAAATTCCTTAAGCTCTCTGTGCCTCAGTTTCCTCATCTGAAAAATGGGAATAATAATAGTACCTACTTCATTGGTTTGTCGTGAGAATCAAATGACTTAACATCTGAGAAGTGCCTGGAATATAAATGCTATGTAAGTATTTGTTAAAATGTAAAGAAAATAAATGGTGATCAACGCTCTTCCCCAGTTAAATGTAAACATGTGCACTTTCCTAGAGAGAGAATCGGCTTTCAAGAATTTCCTTCTCTCCAGGCTTAGAACATCCTTGCTACCCTCGTTTCTGAGCCAAGCAGGCTGTGTTTCTTTTTTTCTTTCTTTTTAACTTAAAAAAAGTTTTTATTTATTTTGAGAGAGAGGGAGAGCGCCGGCTGAGGAGGGGCAGAGAGAGAGAGAGAATCCGAAGCAGGCTCTGAGCTGTCCGTATAGAGCTGGACACAGGCCTCAATCCCACAAACAGGGAGATCGTGACTTGAACTGAAACCAAGACTCAGTCGGACGCTCAGCCTCCTGAGCCCTCCAGGCGCCCCAAGCAGGCTGTGTTTCTATTTGCTGTAGTTCTGCTGGCCCTCAGCTCTGGGGACAGGGACACAGAGGCTGTGCTCCAAGGGAGAAGAGGCGTGGGGAGCCAAGGGCCAAGGGCAGCAGCTGGTTGCCTCTTTCCTTTCCACCCCACCTGGCTGGTGCCTGGCACGCACCTGAGATCCCCCCATTGATGTCCTTAAAGCTTCCATCTTTATAAGTTCTTCCCACAGAAGCAGAACAATGCCTTAGAAAGAGTTCTCCTTGGATCCCAGGTGTGGCTGAAGCCACCGACCCTGTGAGATGGTGCCCAAGTCACATCCCCTTTGGGAGCCTTACTGTTCTTCCCTGTAAAATAGGAAAAGGGAATTGGATTAGGGCAGTGTCTTCCAAGACCTAAAATGTACACCAGGGGGGTTTAGGGTCTTCAGACTTGATTAAGTAACATCGAATATCATGATACAGGTATTTCCTTTTGATTTTCTCCTGTTCCTCCAATTACTAGGGAGAAAGTCTCATTTAACAGCCTTTATGTCTTTAACCCCTCACTTGTTAAGGAAGAGAAAGCAGGCTCGGTTCAGAGCCTTCAGCAAGAGACAGGACTTAGCTTAAGTCTAAGAATCTTTTTTTTTTTTTTTTGCAGTTCTTATATTCAACTTTATGGTCTCTTTCTCTTAATGGAAAATGATAGTGGCTTTCTGTTTTAAGTGAGCGATCGGAATTTTCCATTTTAAATAAATTTCCCCAAGTTTTAAAAAATGAGCCAATTGAAAGAAAAACCTTACAGAACTAATAATGCAAACGGGCAAAAGGATTTGGACCAATGGACTTGGGAATGACAGTGGCTGATTCAAGAGTTGCAGCTCTGAGCTCATGTTCCGTTTGGGGAGCCTTTATGAGGCGACTGGGCACCTCCTTCTCTGGGGCTTTGCAGAAATCCTTCATCGTCTGAATCTGTCTCCCGCGGGCCCCAGGAAGGGCTGGAAGGTCAATGCCAGGGCACAGCCATCAGCCCAGTAGTGGCCCCGTGGCAGTCAGAGCCCTAGGTGATCCGGCTCAGTCTTCTGAGCCTGGGAGTGTGATTCTTTGTCCGTGGATGGAGCATGGCCCCATCTGGGTGCCTCCCTTACAGTATCTTATTGCATCCACAAGCTTCCCCAGCAAGTTCCTGTTTTCATGCCTGGAGGCAGATGAGGAAACTGGGGCTCAGAGAGGTGACATCATGGGTCTAGGCAGTGAGATTAGGAGTCAATCTGGCTCAAAGCCCAGGTGTTCTTTGTTTACTGCTTCGTGCCTTCTCCTTACCTGTGTGACCCTGGGCAAGTCATTTAGCCACTGAGACCCAGAGCCTTCATCTATAAAATGGAATTGACATACACCCTCCTGATAGGGGCATTGAGCCCCGCATTGCATTTGGGAACTGTTACTGGATTCAGTGGAAGGTTAAACGAGTTAATACAGGTGCTTAAAAGAGTTCCCGGCACAAAGTAAGCACTTGATGGTAAGTGGCTAACATAGTTTCCACAAAGCCTACAATGCCTCCTGTTAACCCCTCCCCCCCAACACAAACACACACCCTTAGAGAGCTGAGGGTGAAGGGAGAGGTACGGGCACATTTCCTGGGCATCCCCCATGTGGCAAGCCTGGGTTGTGTCCGGTTGGAACCCGGGTCTGTATTGTTCCAAAGCCCGCGTCGTTGGTCGTTTCAGGAGCCTCCACCAGCCTGGTTGGAAGTTCCCAGGGGAGTCCCATGCCTCCCTCAAAGGGTGAGGGGTCCTCTCCCCAACCTGTGGGCCCGCGACTCCTGGAGGAAAGCTGGACTGCAGTTCTGACCTTGCCGCTGGCAGTTGGATGACCTTGGGCAGCCACCAGTCCCTCTCTGGGCTCAGCCACATAATTATCGCTTTGTGTGTGTTGGAGGTGGGGCTCTGATTCCCTTCTTTGCCTTCCTGCTGGGAGGAGGAGGGAGCCCCGATCTGCATACTCCCAACACTGGAGTTGGTCGCTGAGTCATCTGATCCCTTCCCTACCTTCCTTCCCCACTGCCTGTCTCCTGCTGCTTCTGAAGCCATCAGGCCCCCGCAGAGAAAGGGATCATGTGTGTTCGAATCAGGCCACTGCCCGGCCCTTCTGTTTCTGGGAAAAGCTTGAGGAGCGGGGTGAGGAGTAGCAGGGGGTACTGGGGTGTGCAGCCAGCAGCCAGTTGCATCAGAAAGCCTTACGCAAGGTGCCCTCCCAGGTCAGGCCCAGAGCCCTGCCCCATAGCCCCTACCCTGACCCTGGTCTCGTGGGCGCCAGAATGAGGAGGGCTAAGCCTTGTGGGGACACTGAGCCAGGCCTGGCCCTCCCGGAGCGACGGGGGAGGGGGAGGGGAAGGAAGACAGGGTCCGGGGTCGGTGCCGCTCATCCACCTGGGGGGCTGGTCCAGAGCCAACCCATCCACTTTGTCCCTGGAGAAAGACAATACTAGGCCAGTGCCCTGACACTGACTGTGCCCTGATCCTCAGCTCTGGTCATAGACTGAGCCGTGTTCCAGACTTGAGAGTCTTACCGAATTCTGATCTACAAACTCAGACACAGGGGAGCCTGGGTGGCTCAGTCGGTTGAGCATCCGACTTCGGCTCAGGTCATGATCTCACGGTTCATGAGTTCAATCCCCATGTCAGGCTCTGTGCTGACAGCCAGCTCAGAGCCTCGAGCCTGCTTCAGATTCTGTATCTCCCTCTCTCTCTGACCCTCCCCTGCTCACGCTGTCTCTCTCTCTCTCTCTCAGAAATAAATAAAACATTAAAAAAACAAAAACAAAAACCCCAGACATAGGCTGAGCCCCCATCACTGCTCACGGCCACAGCTAAATCCTGACCCTGGCCCCAAACCAAGCACTGACTTGGTCCCCGAAGAGGCACCCACTTTTTCCCGACCCTTGACCTAAATTCCAATTCCTGCTCACAAGTGAGTTACAATCCTCCAGACAGACTTAGCTCAAATCCTTTACTCCTGACTCCCGGCCCCCGATAAACCCCAACTGGAACCGTCGTTCTGTTCTCTCAGGAGTCAAGAACGATGCTCAGGGGGCGCCTGGGTGGCTTAGTCGGTTAAGCGTCCGACTTTCGCTTAGGTCATGATCTCGCGGTTCATGGGTTCGAGCCCCGCATCGGGCTCTGTGCTGACTGCCAGCTCAGAGCCTGGAGCCTGCTTCAGAGTCCGTGTCTCCCTTTCTCTCTGACCCTCCCCTGCTCATGCTGTCTTTCTCTCTCTCTCCCCTAGAAATAAATAAAAAATATTTAAAAAATAAAAATAAAAAATAAAGAGCTTGGCACTTGCTGGCCTCCCTTCTGGGAGTCTCACCACTGCATCCCCTCCCTCCCACCCCCCTGCATGGCTGAGGGCGCCCGAAGGGCTAGATTGAACCAGAAACCCCACAGAGCTGTGCTCTGAGTAACCCAAGACTGTGACTCAGCAGGGTGGGGGCAGGACATGGAGTCAAGCAGGGCCACTGGGGATGGGCTGGGGCAGGTGCTGTGTCAGTACAGGGAGACGACAGTCTCTCTGAGGTTAGAGCTGCAGGTGGGGTATAGGGAGACCCTGAGGTCGGGAAACGGATGGAGCATGTGGCGGCCAGGACCATTGAGGGAAAGCAGCCCAGCCAAGTCCTATCCACCTCCAGCTACCCATTTATCACCCATTTTTCCATTTCTCACCCATATAATTCTTTCTCCGAGGATCTTTTCTCCCCTTCATAACATACAATGTAATTTGGAATTTCATATGTATTTAATTATATATACTCATTATTTATTACTATTAAATATATGAATTAGATATCATTACATATATATTACATATATATGTCTGTCTTCCCCATGAAACTATAAAACCCATTTATGGAAGGCACTTGCTGGCTTGGCTCACCAGTATGTTGGTAAGTGCTCACCAAAGTTTTTTCTGATGTTTATTATTATTGAGACAGAGAGAAATACAGCATGAGTAGGGGAGGGGCAGAGAGAGAGAGGGAGACACAGAATCCGAAAGAGGCTCCAGGCTCTGAGCTGTCAGCACAGAGCCCGATGCGGGCTCGAACTCACGAACCATGAGATCATGACCTGAGCCGAAGTCAGACGCTCAACTGACTGGGCCACCCAGGTGCCCCTGGTGAGTGCTCACTAAACTGTAGTTAAATGGATTAAATTCCTCCACCTACTTATGCATCCCTCATCCATCCATCTGCCATTTACTCATAACCCATTCCTCACCATCTATCCATTCAACTTTCTTCTACCATTACTCCATTCTTCAATCTACCCTCCATTCAATCATCATCCATCCATCCACCAGCTATATATCATTCCAGCATCAATCAAACCATTTATATATTCATTCATTCATTCAACAAATATGTATTGAATACCCACCTTGATGTCAGGCACTGTTCTAAAGGCTGGGGATACTTCAGTGAAAATAACAGACAAAAATGGTGCTTATAGCCCAGTAGAAAGAACATGTGCAAGAAATAATTAACGTAGTAAATACTTAAAAGATAGGGCATGTTGGAAGGTGATAGGTGCTAGCAGAAAGACGTTAAAAAAAAAAAAAAAGCAGAGTAGTGGGTAAAGGGGATCTGGAGGATCTTAGTGAGTAATGTGGTCCCCTGGACACCATGAGACTATCCGGAAGACAAGTTGTTCAGGCCATGAATGACTTCCAAGAGGAAGGCTTGACTGGTTTGCTGGGGGGAAGGTGGTCAGTATGGCCGGAGTGGAACAGGTGAGGGGAGGTGGTGGTAGATGAAGTCAGATGGCTAATAGAGACTCAGAGCATCTGGAGCTTTGAAGGCCTTTGAAAAGATCCGGGGGAGAAAGGAGCAGATGTTGCAATAGTTCTGTTGGGGAACTCCCGTGGCTCAGAGCAAAGCAGCGGTGAGATGAGATTGGACTCTGGGTATATGTAAAAAAATGGAGACAGCAGGATTGCGGATGTTTCAGATACAGAGTGAGAGGAAATGCGAGTTATCAAGGGTGCCGCCAAGATTCCTGGGCCTGAACAATTCCAAGTGTGGATCTGCCCTCAGAGGAGAGGGGCAAGGTGGTAGACCAGAAGGTCTTACCTTTGGTTGTGTTGAGTTTGTGATGCTATTCCAACATCTTCAAGGACACGCCGGGCAGGCGATTGGATGTAGGCACTGGAGTTCAGGGGAGAGGACTGGGCTGAAAATATACATCCGGGGCCATGGGCATGGGACTGGCTGAGAGCATGGGGGGCCTGGCCACTCTGGCTAGAAGGAACCAGCCACGAAGTAGGAGGACAGCCAGCAGAGTGTGGAGTTCTGGACGCCAAGTGAAGAGAGGTGTAGCAGGGAGCAGGGAGGGGTCAACTGTCAACACAGGGAGGGGTCAACTGTCAACAGCTGTTGATCAGTCCAGAAGACTGAGAACTGAATGTTGAATTTTGAAACACGATACCCTTGACAACTGCAGTTTCAATGGGTGTGGGATGAGGTGGGCAGGTAGCAACATGATTGGGATGGATTGAAGAGAGAAGAGGAATTAGAGACAGTGAGTATGGCCACTTTTTCGAAGACCTTTGCTACAAAAAGGGAGCTAAAAAAAAAAATGAATGGTAGGCGTGGGGAGGGCTGAAGGACAAGGTGAAGGCTGTTGCCTTAACGATTCATCCACTTACTACTCATCCACGAATGTATTATACCAGCTGCCATCTACGATCCACCGTTCACCATGCATCTACCCCAACATCCGTTCTTCATTTGTCAGCTAAGAAATCTGTCCTGAGTTCCCACCGGGTACCAACTTCTATGCCCAGCACTGCAGTTGGGGGCTTGTAAGGCAAGAAATGGGGACCCCAGAATCTGGCATCTAAGAGGTATTCCGTTTAGGTGGATTGGATGAATTAAAGAGCGAGGAGAGACGGTGCCCAACCTCCGTGTGCCTGGTCTGGCGGGAGGACACAGAATGCCTGAGCTGGGGGCGTGGTCTGGGTATCGGACCATAGGAACCAGAGAGGGAAAGCGTTTCGCTCGAGGACGCACTGTACATCGGTGACGGAACAGAGATTCACCCTCAGGCCTCTTGTCTTTTTGTTCTCTTCCAGGATGTTCCGTCCAAGGGGACAGAAGTTAGCTGGGAGCAAGGGGGTGTTTGGAATGTGGCACTTTCAAGAGGATAGATTTTTTTTTTTAATTTTTAAATTTTTTTAAGTAATTTCTACGCCCAACATGGGGCTGGAATTCACAACCCTAAAGTCCAGAGTCACACACATCCACGGACTGAGCTGGCCCGGTGCCCCATGAGGATAGATTTTTAAATATTTGTATTTATTTATTTTTTGGCTCAAAATTCAAAAGGTACCAGGGGTAATACTTGAAAACCTCCCTCCCATTCCTATCTCTGGCCCCCCACCTCCTCTTTCTGGGGGCAACCAATTTTCCCATGTTTTCTTGAAGACATAAGGGATGACTACTTTCCCCTTTAAATACAGATGAGAGCAGTGCACTCACTCCTTCAGGCTGTTGGTTTTCTTCCTGTTTAACAATTTGTCTTGGGGATTATTCCACGTTGGTTCAGAAAGAACTTCCTGGGGGCGCCTGGGTGGCTCAGTCGGTTAAGCATCTGACTTCGGCTCAGGTCATGATCTTGCGGTTGGTGAATTCGAGCCCTGCGTCGGGCTCTGTGCTGACAGCTCGGAGCCTGGAGCCTGCTTCGGATTCTGTGTCTCCCTCTCTCTCTGCCCCTCCCTTACTCACGCTCTGTCTCTCTTTCTCTCAAAAATAAATAAATATGAAAAAATAATATTAAGACCAAAAAAAAAAAAAAAAAAAGGAAGGAAAGAACGTCCTGATGTTTTACAGCTGTGTAGTGTCCGTTATAGGGATGCACTGATTAATTGAAACAATCCCTTGTGAACAAACACACCATCATTTCCAAGCTCTCACAAGAACAAACAGTGCCGTGGTGCTGAGACATGGGGGAGCAGAGAGAAACTCAGAGCCAGTTTCCCGGAAGCAGAATCGCTAAGTCTAAAGTTTGGGCATTTGCACTTTCGGTGGAACTTTCTGGCCGATCATCCAACGAGATTGGGCCAATCTACCTCCTGCTAACAGAGCGTATGACTGCTTGTTTGCCCACAACTTCAACAGCGCAGTGCCTTATCGTTTTCTGATCTTTACTAATCTGATTCCGAAAAACCAAAGGGTCTTCTAGCAGCTTCCAGATGTTTCTCTTGTCCTGACGGATGAATCTTTTCACGTCTTACAGCCACAGAGGCGGATGGGGAGGAAGAACCTCTCAAGGCCAGCACCTGCCTTGGTGGGCCCTGAGCACCCCGTCTTGGGAGGCGACCCGGCAGAGGAGGCCAGGTGTTGGCCTGGCAGGGACCAGGCTTCTGAGACATGCTGGGGGCGGGGGGCATCACTTCTCTATCATCTTCCTGGTGTCTGTACCTCCACAGGTCATCTCGAAGATCCCGCCCCCTCCCTTAGGATGCCTTTTCTTTCTTCCTGTCATTTGACCTTTGGAGGCCCAGAACTTCTGGAATGCTGGGCGAGGTGACATCTAGCCTTCCTACTTGGTGTGTAGAATCTTAGGCTGTTCTCTGTTACTCTGACACTTAGTGACAGTCAAGCCCATATCCCCTTGTCGTAGGGCAGCCCACAGAGTGTGTGTAGTGTGTACATGTGTGCATATATTGCTGGGTGCTCCACGGATGGTGTGTCTCTGTGGCAGCCTTCGGTAAAGGACAAAATGCCTGGGTCTGGAGCCTAGCCAAGCCTGAGTTCGAATCCTTGCTTAGCCTCTAACCGGCGCTGTTGGTGAGCCAGTCACTTGCCCTCTCTAAGCATCAGCTTCCTGTCTTTCTTTTTTTTTTTTTTTTTATCAAAAAACTTTTTAAAATCTTTATTTATTTTTGAGAGAGAAAGAGACAGAGTGCGAGCAGGAGAGGAGCAGAGAGAGGGAGACAGAATCCGAAGCAGGCTCCAGGCTCCGAACTGTCAGCACAGAGCCCGACGCAGCTCGAACTCATGAACTGCGAGATCATGACCTGAGCCGAAGTCAGCCGCTCCACCGACCAAGCCATCCAGGCTCCCCGTGCTCCCTTTTTCCTAGTTCTTGAACAAACCAAATTCTTCCTGCCTCAGGGTCTTCATCCTTGCTGTTCCATCTGCCTGGAACTTTTCCACATCTTCCCAGCTTCCTCCTCCTCCTTTGGGTCTCAGGTCAAGTGTCACCTCCTCAGAGAGGCACTCCCTGACCACTCATGAAGCATCGGTCTGCCCCAGTCCCTGGGGCCTGTCTCTATTCCATTTACTCACAGCCCTTGCCAAGATTTGAAATGATCTCACTTATGTGGTAAGTTGTTTATCGTCTGTCCCTCCTGCTGCCACCAGAAAGGAAGAACCCAGAAAGGGGCAATGCCACTTTATATCTGTATCTAGCACAGAGCGGGGCCCTTACTGGGTGTCCAGTGAGTAACTATCAAGTGAACGAAGGCAAAAGTGCTCAGCATAATGTCTGACACATAAAAACTCAGAATTGCTGGGTAGTTTTTATTCTACAAATGCAAATGGCCGTCATTATTTATGGGGGATAAACAACTTTGCTCGACAATTCTTACAGCAAGTATGTATGTGATGCTGTGCCTGCACAGTCATGGGAGAAACAGAAATATGAGACCCCGTGCAAGCTGTCGAGGAGGAGACGGTATCGCTGGGAAGACAGGGACTCTGGAAAAATAAGAAGACTGTTGAGATCATGACTCACTGCATGACCCTAACAAGACTGGAAGTGGTTATCATCACTCCATTAAAAAAAAAAAAAAAATGCCCATGCTGTCAGTCTCTCTCTCTTAGAAATAAATAAAACATTTAAAAAAATTTTTTTACACTTATTTATTTTTGAGAGACAGAGCACAAGTGGGGGAGGGGCAGAGAGAGAGAGGGAGACACAGAATCTGAAGCAGCCTTCAGGCTCTGAGACATCAGCACAGAGACCAACGCGGGGCTCGAACTCACGAACCGCGAGATCGTGACCTGAGCCGAACTCAGACACCCCACCGACTGAGCCACCCAGGCGTCCCTCAGCACTCCATTTTTTAGATTAGAAACCAGGGCTCAGAGAGGCCTAAGGCCTAAGGCCACCCACCTGGTGCCTGTGCCCAGAGTGGGGACTCAGTGGCCAAGGGCATGGCACGTGTGTCTGGACTTCCCTGAGGCCCATCTAGCGCTTGGAGTGCAGGACAGGTGCCTGGGCACACCCCCCACGCCCGGGGACCCAGCAGTGGCCTGGAGCTGCTGGTGTTCCTCACAACGTGGGACTCTTGGTGGAGAGGCCTATGTGAGGGGCTCCGGGGGTCTCTCTGCTGGGAGGCCTTTACCCCTGGGCTCCAGGGTCTGTCCTGTGATTGGATATCCTGACGGATACCTTGTGTTCCTCCCTCCCTCTCCCTGCCTTGACCGCACATCCCGGGGCCGGATGCTTAGGAAATCCTACGGGTTCTTCCCTCCCCAGGCTCCTGATGGCCTGGTGCCCAGGGCTTGGCTTTGAATCATGTGCTTGGGGTTTGGCGAGGCTGGGACAGGAAGCTCACGGCCCCTGGTGATGCCAACCTGGACCGAGACTTGGCTCCACCACCCCTCAGACCCACGGAGCACACCTGTGACCTGACACACGAGGACGCAGCCTATAACAGGACGTGAGGTGTCCAAGGTCACAAGGAATGTCAGTGTGGAAGTTCAGTCGTGGCGCTGCCCACTTTGGAACACGTCTGCTCGGTAGCAGAGACCGATGCCACTGCCCACCCAGTATTACAGGACCAGGGGTTGCATCCCAGCCATTTACTAGCTGTGTGACCTTGGGCAAAGCACTTCACATCTCTGAGCCTTATTGTTACTTAGATACGGTAGAGCCTCAATAAATATAGCTGCTAAAGAAAGGCAATAACAGACTAAGTGCAAATACTCTCTGAGCGCCTCAGTGGGCCCACAAACACACCACTATAGTAATTTACACACTGACTGGTGTGCACACCCACACAGGCACCATGCTTACTCAAGGGCTCGTGCAAGGGGTCCGTCGATTCACATATGGATGAGTGTGTCTGTGAGTTCATCTGGGCTGATTATTTTTTCCCAACAATGTACGCCATTCTTGGGGTGGATTTCCATAGGATTTTCTGCGCACCTGTCACAGGCAGGATAAACTAATGTGTTTATCTGAGCTAACATGATGTCTGGGTATCTACCAAAGATCCTATACTTGCCTGTGTCCGTGTGGACCTGTGTGTGGAGCTATGCAGAGGACCAGCGAACCCGCATAACGAATTCGTTGGTAGACTCTGGGGAGATGGGGGTTATTTCCGCGTCGATAGATGCCAGGGTTATGGGGCATTTTGAACCTGGACGGTTTGGGTTCAATGTCACCCATGTAGCCTTCGCAAGAGGCTTCAACACTCTGCTCAGTTTCCTTTTCTAGGAGTTGGGGTAGTGGTTACCCCGTCACGGTGGTATGAGGGCAAATCGCGTTTACGTGAAATACTAATTGCGCAGCATGGCACAGGCTGGCTCTGTAGGTGCTGCTGTCTAAGTCTCCCTGTGTCTGTCCTCTGTGATGTGACACCCCCGGTCCTTCAGTTGCAGCCCTTATTCTATTATACTGCCATTGTCTCTCTGCAGGACTGTCCTTTCCACTGGACTGTGATGGAGGCCAGGACCATGGCTGAGTCATCCATAATTATAACTTGTACATTGCCTGCTAATCTGAACCTCAAATTTCTCCTCTGGCATAACAATAGCTAGCATTTATCGGGCACTCCTATGGGCCAAGCTCATTAGGTCTTTAAACCATCCCAAGAGGTTGGTATTCTTGTGGTCCTCATTTAAAAAAAAATTTTTTTTATGTTTACTTATTTTTGAGAGAGAGAGAGAGAGAAGAGCCTGAGCAGGGAGGGGCAGAGAGAGAGAGAGAGAGAGCGGGAGACACAGAATCGGAAACAGGTCCCAGGCTCTGAGCTGTCAGCACAGACCCCGACACGGTGCTCCAACCCACGAACCGCGAGATCATGACCTGAGCGGAAATCAAGAGCCGGACGCTCAACCCAGCGATCCCTTGTTCCTAATTTAGAGGAGAAGAAACTGAGACTCAGAAGGGTTAGGGAATTGCCTCAGCGGACATAGGGACTTGAATCCTGGCCGACTGTCCCCCTCTCAGCCTGCTCTCAATAGAAGATTTGGGACAAAGAGTTGGGGCAGGAATGTCGCTGATGGTCGGCCTCACAGCCGACTCTCTCCCTCCACCTCCCACTAATACCATCCCCATCTCTGTCAATAGCGCTTTGTTTGGCTGTCTCGCCCTGCGGCATCTCCCTGCCCTGGCACAGCGCCCCCAGAGGCCAGGCAGTGGCCTCAGGTCACCTCTTCTCAGGCCCAGTTGGGGGTGAGGTGGAGGAGTCCCTCTGAAGCCGGGCTTGAGAAGTAACCTTGTCCCTGGGTCGGAAGGGGTGGGAAGGGTATGAAGGGCTCATCAGGAGGGAGGGGCAGCCCCCAGGGTGACGTGGGTTGGGTGCTCAGGTTCTGGAATTAAAAGGGGTGGGGCAGCAGGTGAACCTCCCCCACAAGCCCGTCAGTCCCTCCCCATCTCAGGTTCCCCACCTCAGAGAGGAGGGAACACCAGCTAAAGGAAGGAAGTGGGGCCGCCCTGAGAGGTAGGGGAAAGCGTCAACCGGCTGGGTTGCCACCACCTTGAACGAACACCAGAGGGCGCCCGAGGCAGCTGTGTGCTCTGTGTCTATTCAGTACCCCCAAGCGCCCCTTGGGTCTCCAGGACCCACAAAAGCCCAAGGCCTTATGTATTCCGCTCTTTGGGGGTGGAGTACCCTATACATACCCCAGACCCATATACTTGGCTGTGTCTGTGTGGATGCTTTATTAGCCAAGTCCCCTCCAATGAGCATTTAGGTTATTTCCAAATGTCTTCTCATACAAACAATACCGTAGTGTTCCTACCTGTGGGATTTAATCTACAGATATACCTGCACGAGAGAGAGGGAGGGATCAAAGGGCATGTGTATTTTCCATCTGGAGATTGCCATACTGCCTTTCTCGGAGTCGGCACGGGTTTACACCCAGTGTTAGTTTCCCAGGGCTCCTCTGCAAAGTACCACAAACTACGTGGCTTCAAACAACAACAATTTATTGTCTTACAGTTTAGGAGTCTGGAAGTCTGAAATCGAGGAGTTGGCAAGGCCATTCTCCCTCTGAAGTCTTCCTTTTTGGCTTCTTCTGGCTTTGGGGGGTTACAGGCAACCCTTGGCCCTTCTAAGGCTTATAGACAGACCCTGCCTCTGTCTTCCCAAAGCCCCCTGCCCTCTGTGTATGTCACGTCCAAATTTCCCATTCTTACTAGGACACTGGTTATTGGATTAGGGCCCATCTAATCCATTAGGACCTCATATTAACTTTACTATATTTGCAAAGACTCTATTTCTTTAAAAAAAAAAAAAAAAGATTTTCTTTTTAAGTAATCCCTACACCCAACCTGGGGTTCGAACTCACAACCCTGAGATCAAGCATCCCAGGCTCTACTGGCTGAGCCAGCCAGGTGTCCCACAAAGACCCTATTTCCAAATAAAGTCATGTTCACTGACTCCAGGTGGACATGAACTTTGGGGAAACTGTATTCTACGCAGCACATAGTTCCACGAGCCAAGTATGAGAATGGAACAGCCTCGTTTGACATTCTTCAAGGATTTACGTGACAGTTGGCATTGCTGGAAATTAACTTTGGTTCTTGGATGCTGTTTCTTCAAAATGAGATACTCTGTGGGGACGGGGCTCTGTGGGGGCCTGGGATTTATTGGGGTTACAGAGCAGGGTTGGCTTCCTACGTGGCAGCTGGGAAGAAACGCTAATATGACATAGATCCTGGGGTGGACGTCTACCTCCATTTCCCGGCCATTTTGTTCGCATGAAATTCTACCCCTGGTCCCGATCAGCTGTGAGCACTAACCCAGAGTATCCAGGCCAGAGGTCACACATGGCCACCCATGAATTGTCCCTGGGAATGTTTTGTCTTGGGCAGGACCTAGTCAACTTTTGAAGCAGATACAGATGTTTAAAAATGGATACATTTCATATAAAAATGTGTATTCTAACTTCTTTGGAAAGAAATATGGTTAACGCTGTGCTCACATTTCCACAGGGCAAGAAACCTTCCTGAAAACATTTATTGGCATTTGATATGGTCTCTCCAGCTCTGGGCCTTCAAACCAAGGGTCAGTGCGGTACGGTGGTGCAGGCTGTGGACTCAGGAGCCCGACTGCCTGTGTTTGAATCCCAGTGCTGTCCCTTGCTCCTTGTGCATCTTTGAGTAAGCTGCTCGGTGTTCCCAAGACTCATTGTGGCTCTCTATAAAACTATGATTTATTTATTCGACCCATTTTATTGAGTAGCTACTATGTGCCAGGCATTTTCAAGGCATTGGGATTTGCCAGTAAATGAGCAAAGATCCTCCTTCTTGTGGAGATCATTGTGGCAGGGGGTAGACAGTTGGCAAACAATAACGTAATAGGTAAGTTACATAGTAAGTATTCTGAAAGGTGATAAATGCTATAGGAAAGCAAAAACTGAACTCCAAAGTGCACAGGGAATAGGGAATGGGGGCATGGTCGCATTTTAAAACAGGCTGTTCAGAGAAGGCCTTGCGGAGAAAGGGGGCGTTTGTGCAGACTCAAAGGGGTTGAGGGAGTTGGGCAGCTGGTGAGCTGGGGAAAGTGTACCAGCAGAAGGCACAGCGATGCAAAGGCCTGGGGCGGGAGGTGGCCTTGATGTTGGAGGAAAGCGCCCATGATGTTGGTTTTACCGTGTGAGCTGCGAGCCAAGGGAGGTTCTGAGCAGAGAAGGGGCACCACCTAACTTTGGCCATACCTGGGTCTGCTTGGCTGCTCTGCCGAGGTCAGACTTGGGGGGTGAGGGAGCACAGAACAGAGACCAGGGAGAAGCTGGTGTAATAATCAGAGAGAGAGGCGACGACGGTGGCTCAGGCCAGGGGGAAGCTGAGGAGGGGTGGGGTCAGGCTGTATTTCCAAAGTTGGCTAGCCGCTGGGCTGCGCTGGAGCGTGAGGAAAACCAGGAGCCAAGTTCGCTGCTCCAGGGGTTTGATTAGAGCAAGCAGGCGATTGGGTAGCTCAGCAGGGTTGGGTCTGGAGGGCAGGGTTGACAGAAACCGTTTGGCGACAGAAACACACCGCCGGCGAATGCATCTGGAAATGCAAACCTGCAGCCTGGGAGCGGGTTTGGGAACAGTCCCCGGGTCATAGCCTGTTGTGAGGGTAAATGAATGAATGTGTGACTGTAAGGAGCTGAGAACGGCGCCTGGCCTCTCCTATGTGCCAGGAGGGGTCCGCTGTTCCCCTTGCCCAGCTTTGCCTCCAGCTCCCTCTCCCAGAACTCCCGGGCCTCACATCCCTTTCCGGGATGGGAGCAGTGAGGATGCTAGAGAAATGTGCTTCCCAGCAAATTAGCACGGAAACCCACCCTGGGGTCACTTCTCTGACCTTTAGTTAAGTCATCTGTAAAATGAAGAGTCCCCTTTCTCGAAGAATTATCGTGGGAAGCAAATGCCAAGTGGTGGGTTTAAGTGCCCAGCACACGGTAGGTGCTTTTAACCGTCCGTTTTCCCACGGTCAGGGAGAAAAGAGGCAAAGTCGGTAACCATCCCAGCTGTTTATTGAAAGGGAGGGTAAGATGAAAGAGGCGCAGGATGGGGAAGGGGCCTGGGGCACAAGGGCGGCAGTGCCTGCCGGGAGGGGGAGAACGGAGGACCCTCCCGGGAGACCCCTCCAGGCTGGAGGTGCGGGCGAGGGGGGAGGGCATGCGGCGGAGTCCATCGGCGCCTCTCTCCGGCTGTCTCGGAGCGCCCCCTAGTGGTAAGAATGGAGATGATGCGTCTGGCCAGAGCCGCTGCAGGATGGAGGGTGGAGGGCACATTCATTACAGGTGAGGGAGGTCAGGACCTATGGGTGATGCTTTCTAGATGAGTGCATTTTCCTCGGCAGAGACATCCCGGTTCTCCTCCCCCTGGGCTCTTAAAGACCATTTAAACGCACGTCCAAATTATCTTCTGAGCTACCTGGGACCATCAAGCCTCCAGCCAGGCTCTCTGGGCCAAAACTGTCCCCCACCCCTTGAGGTGTCCAGCAGGTTCCCTGTTCCACATGCAGCACAAGAGCTGGCCGGGGAGGAGGCTGAAGACAGGGGTCCAAATTCCTGCAGACTTCCAGCCTCCCTTGGTCACCTCATCTGTAAACTGGGGCTGAGAACAGCCCATGATGGGGTGGCCTCAGGGGCTCTGACACCAAAATGGACATAGAATACAGTCCGCAGGAGGTGACTGTTTTCGCACCATCCTGGAGGAGAATCCAAGTGAGCGTTCTGAACCATCCTCGGGCATCCTGGTGCGGCTGACAGATGAAGGGGTCAGGGGATAAAGACGACCTTACCACCCTTCCCCCCAACTTTGCATATGGAGAGTAATGCTTATATCTGGGTAGAATAGGGAAGTCATGGAACTCTAGAATCTGATCCAACCCCCTCAGAGTACGCAGACAGGAACTGACGGTCTGAAAGGGTGCGGGACTTGCCCAGGGTCAGAGTAGAGCGAGGATAGATTGAGGGGGATGGGTTCTACTCCTGAAGGGCCTTGGGAAGGAGGGGTGGGTGGGAAGTTTTGGGGGGACTTGGGGAAAGTTGGCATCTTGGATGAGTTGGGGCCCGATCCCCGGGGAGGGACACTGGGATTTGCTGGGTGTTGTGGGGACATAGGTGGAAGGGACCGGCTTCTCAGGGGGAAATCAGGAGACAGTTGGAGGGCAGGATGTGATGGGACAGAGGAATGGTCCAGACCCCAGGTCTGGCTCCTCCTCTAGCCTTGTGGGCAGCTTAAGAGTCTCGCTTCGGCTGGATGGTCTGCACAGAGGATCGCCCAAAGGGGCTGGCAGGTGGTGAAAACCAAGATTGGCCATTGACATCGCGGAAGATGGGGGACAGCTGCTGCTCTGGCTCGTCCCCGAAGATCTCCACGTGACCATCCGCTTCGATGTCCAGGGGTTCTGCCTTGGTGTCTTGGCTCAGCCAGCCGGCCACGGCCCAAACCAGGCAAATGGCCAGCAGGATCCCAGCCGCCACGCACAGCGCCGTGCCTGCCAAGCGGCAGGTGCCCAGAGCCTGGTTGTAATCGGCTGCCCGCTGATCCAACACCAAGAATTCCCCCTCTCCAATGCCCTCCAGCTTGGGCGGCACCGCGTAGCCAGTGGTCAGGGCCGCCACCCCCAGCAACAGGAGAAGGGTTCCCGAAGACAGGCTGATCTGGAGAGAGGCAGACAGATTGGGAAGTAGTCAGGGCCAAGATGATCCCAACTGGATTTTAAGGGAACTCCTTGGTCTAACCTTAAGAGACGGTAATCGCGCTGAGTCACAGAACATACCTTCTAGGACCTAACTGGTGAAGGACACAAGATGTCATGTTCTGTTTTGAATCTTGAGGCCCCTTGGTCTCAAAGTCCTTTCCAACTCTCGCTTAGGAACCACTTAGGTTTCTCCTGCCAACCTTAAGTTTTCCTTCATCATTATTTAGGTCCTGTCTCATCTCTCTGTCCCATCTACCCGCTATCTCCCTGTTGGGATAACTCCTATACATCCCTCAGATCTCATCTCAAACCTCACTTCCTTAGGGAAGCCTTCCAGGATGCTCCTGGACTCGGTCAGGTCCCCTGCTTAGGATTCATACAAACACTGCACATTTGTTCTTCCATGCACTCACTTTGGCGCACACTTGAACATGTACTGTCTTGCCTATTTCTTTATTTTTTAAAGTTTATTTATGTTGAGAGAGCGCACACCCATGTTCAAGAATGAGTGGGGAAGGGGCAGAGAGAGAATCCCAAGCAGGCTCCATGTTCAGTGAGGAACCCAGACTCGGGGCTTGATTTCAGGAACTGTGAGATCATGACCTCAGCTGAAATCAAGAGTTGAACCCTTAACCAACCGAGTCACCCAGGTGCCCCTTGAACTTGTACTTTCATCACTGTGTAAGTGATGTCTGCCTGCCCCACTTGAAAGGGAGACACTGGAAGGAGCCACTAGGGTGGCTTTACCAGCACAGTGCTGGTAAAGAGCAGTAGCTGAGGAAATGTTTGCAGAATGACTAAACGAACCACAGCTAGGAGCTGCTGGAGAACAAGGACCGCGTCTTAAATTTTCTGTGCGCAAGAGCCTAGCTCCCTGCCTGGCAATTAGAAGATGCTCAACATTTTAAACTATGGACCCTCTTTCTTCTGATCTTCCCTGATCACCCCAGGCACTGAGAGCACTTCCTCTCCCAGCACCCTCTGATCCTTTGGCCTGGGGCTGTGCGTTCACTGTAGATAGAGGGAAGCCCTTTGAAAGCAGAGGAGAAGGAACCTCTGCCTCAGTCTCCTTATCGCATTTAGCAGAAGCTATGCCCACTGTAGGGACTCAATTTACTGCCATCCCCACGCCTCTGCCCACACTGTGTGCCCTGATAGACCTCTCTCCCTGGTCATTATAGACACCCATCGTTTCTCTCATGCCATCCACTACCCTGGCAACCGTACCCCAATATATCATTGCGAAGCCACAATAAGATTTAACTGAGATGAACCCCACTTCCTGAGCCGGTCAGTATATACTTTCCCCCTGGCCATAGTAATTAGCGCAGAGACGGGCAAGTGACCGGGTCAGAGCCAAGGCAATGCTTGACGGGACTTCTTGAAATGAAAAGCATTGTTTTCTTTTTTTTTCTGAAGGAAAGACTAGAGGAAATTCTGATTTCCTGTGGATAGTGCAGAATGAGACACTGAGGGTCAGCAAGCTAGCAGCTCTCTGGGGGAACATGTAGGAAGATCCTGAAGCCAACAGGGGCCACATGGATGGGGGCACGATGGGGAGCCTGAGGACTGAGAGAAATCTTGAGTCCCCGGTGTGCTGGGTTGAACTGCTGGGCTGAACTTTACCTAAGTTGCTCAACCTCCGGTCTTTTCAATAAAAGGACTGATATTTCCCCTGTATTGTCTGAACCCATTTGAGGTTTTTTTTTTCAAGATTTTATTTATTTTTAAAAAAAATTTTTAATGTCTTATTTATATTTGAGAGAGAGAAAGAGAGAGAGCGTGAGCAGGGGAGGGTCAGAGAAAGAGGGAGACACAGAATCCGAAGCAGGCTCCAGGCTCTGAGCTGTCAGCACAGAGCCCGACGTGGGGCTCGAACCCACGAACCATGAGATCATGACCTGAGCCGAAGTTGGATGCTCAATCGACTGAACCACCCAGGAGCCCCTCAAGATTTTATTTTTAAGAAATCTCTACACCCAATGTGGGACTCAAACCTACCACCTGAAGATCAGGAGCCGCACACTCTACCGGCTGAGCCAGTCGGGCGCCCCAAATATGTATGGTGTTGAATGACTTATCAACAGTAGCCATTTGGCAATTTTCTTTAAGGAGGCTCCACACCCAACGTGGGGCTTGAACTCATGACACTGAGATCAAGGGTGAATGCTCTACCAACGGAGCCAGACAGGCACCCTCTAGTTGGATTTTTGTGGCTGTTGTTGTCGGCTGCACACGCAAGACACTTATCTGCTACACCATCCCTCTTCTTTCTATCCACCGATCCCATCTCCTCTTTGCAGCCCCAGGAAATCACATGAGTTGCTTCCCTTGGCCTTACCTTCCAGCACAGTGAGGGCCAGGGTCGGCGGGGACACAGGACAGGAGGCCCCTCAGGGTCATCGCCGAGGGCCATACCTGCACAGTCTTCATAGAAAAGGTGCAGATAGGAGCGGACCCCATACCATTTGCCGTCTTCCACGTTGGGGCCACGGCTACAGCCGCAGGAACGGTCACAGTTTGGCATCATGGATCTCTGTGGGCGAAGCAAGCTGCAGTGGGCAGAGGGAGGGGTCCGTGAAGACCTCCCAGGCCCCCCCCGCATCGTTGTGCCTCATCCACTTTTCCTTGCATTTTGGATAACCCGCACTCAGAACACAGCCTGCCTTCTAGACGCGCTGGCTTGTCTTTCCCCACGAATGAGCCAACGCACAGGAACTCTGAGAATCGCAGGTGCCAACGAATGTACTTGTTTAGTCTGGAAGCCACCCAGTGGTGGGGAGCGTGGGACCTGGAGCCTGTCTGGATTGGAATCCCGGATCCGCCACTTCCTGGCAGTGTGACCTCAGACAAATGCTTTTACCTCTCCAAACCTCGGTTTCCTCATCTGTAAAGCAGGGCTAGTAATCACACCCACTTCACACAGTTACTGTATCTGAGACCAAGAAATGGTAGCAGTTGTAGTTACTATTATTGTTATTTCTTCATTATTATTTTTATCTGACACTTTGTGAGCCCCGTATCTAAAATAAGAGGTTCTCACCCCTATCTCCTCGCAAAATCTTCCCCTTTTTTCAGGGTATGCTTGGGGGCGACTGTCATGGCTGACACTTTGTCCAATCAGGCCGAGCTCCCAAGGTGCAAGGCCCTAAAAAGTCCCTCCCTAGGGCTGCCCCTCACAAGGCAAGAGCCTCCACACCCCAGGGAATCTTGACTCCAGAGGTGGTGAAAGCCAGGGGCCCTCTTAGGCTCAAGGGTTGTTCGATTTCTAGGGAAACCCATCTAAGAACCCCTCTTTTTTGAATAAGACATTTTTATTGAGGTATAATGGACACATACCATCGTATTAGTTTCAAGTGTGCAACATAATGATCTGGTACTTGTAATGATCACCATAAAGTGTAGTTAACATCTGTCGCCATACGTAGCTACCGATAAATTTCTTTCCTTGTAATGAGAACTTTTAGGACCTGCTCTCTTAGCAACTTTCAAATACACAGCTCTGTATTATTACCTACAGTCACCAGGCTGTACATCATACCCTCATAACTTATTTGTTTTATAACTGGAGTTCGGACCTTTGAACCCCTTTACCCATTTTGCCCAGCCCCTACCCTGCCACTGGCAACCACGAATCTTAGGAATCTTTCTTTTCGCAGATGGAGACACTGAAGACTAGGTAATGGAAAGTACTCGTGTATTTACACACAGATAGGACTAAAAACCAAAGTGGGGGGGGGAGGGAGGGGGCTGAGGGAAGACGAGTTTGCGATGGGGAGGGACTGGGCTCCTGACCAGCTTTAAACAAAATAAAACAAGGCACTTCTACTGAAAGAGAAGACAAATTTCTTCTGGCCCTTCCCCCTAATTTCCCATCAATGTGGCCTTCAATTTCCTGCATATCCTGCATAGAGAGACTCGCCAGCACACACACACACACACACACACACACACACCAGAGACGTACACAGATTGACGCACATACACACACAGTACAAACACACACCTAACACAGATACACAAACATACCCAGGCAGGCACGCATATACCACACAGAGACATAGAAAGACACACGCAGGACATAGAAACAGACACGCAGACACACCGCACACCTAGACACGCCGCAGAGAAACACCAAGCACACAGATACACACACGTACACACACAGAGCCAAAGTGTGGGTTGGGCTGATTCTCGGAGTCCCCACGAATCCAAACAAAGCGCCGGAAGTGCTCTTTGTAAAGCCTGTCTATAACTCGCGGTTCTTCACAATCCCCCCTCACAACTCGGGGGAAACAGAGAAGAAAAGGAAAGGACCAAAAATGTTGTCTTTGGACAGAGAATGGGAAAAGGCATAGCCCAAAAAACGAAAGGCAGAGAAGGAAGGGGGCGAGTGGTCCCTGGAGAGAACAGGAATCTTCCTGAGAGGTGGGGGGCGGGGCTCCCAGGGGGTGTGGCCAGCGAGGGGCCCGCCCCCGGCCGCGGCTCTCGGGAGGCCCCGGGTGGGAGAAAGAATGCGGGCCAGAGGGGCAGTCAGAGTCAAGGCAGCGCCTGTTAATTAAAGACCCTGGGGGAAGGGGCAGGGAGGAGAGGCTCAGGAATTGTTGGTCTGGATTCGCTCCGCCCCTGCAGCCCTCACTGCCCCTCTCCCCCCAATATACCTAATCACTCAGTCTTGCTGGCAAAGGAGAAGGAAGGTGACCTTGACGCTGCTTCCCCGTCGGCCTGGCCCCTCCTCCTCCCCTGCTGAGGTTGCAGGGAGGCGGCCCGGTGGTCAGGGGGAGGGAAAAGGAGGATGCTCCGGACCCGGCGCGGGTACCCGGGACGTGGGTTGCCATAGGAAACGCTGGGGAGGTGTCCCTAGGCGGGAGGAGGGAGGAGCCCGGCGAGGGGGGAGCGGGAAGAGGAGGGGGCTACGGGGGGGGGGACTGCGGCGGAGGCAAGCGGAGGGAGGCGTCCGCGAGGTGACAGGCGGAGGGGGGGGGTGGCTGAAGATGGATGGAATGTCTTGCCTGCACGGCCTCCCTCAGTTCTCCTTCCCAGATCCCCCCAGACCCGCCCACTTCAGTGTCCGGCGCAGCCCAGGCTGGGAGAAGGGGCTTCCTCCCCGGGGCCAAGGCCAGCGAAATCCGGCCAATTCCTCCCTCTCCACCGCACCACTGTTTCTGGTCGAGGTTAACTGCATCCTTTCTCCCGGGGGGAAACCGAGGCACGGAGGGGTGGGAAGGGGTTTTAGTAGACAGGTGGGTAGGGCTCTTGTCCTCCGAAGCCTCCTCCCATCCTCTCAGCCCTGAGGGGTCTCTAGGCGACGGGGCTGGTGAGATCTCTGCCCCCTGCTACTTCTCTGGGACCTCACCTCCTAAAGCCCGAGGCACACCGAGGCTTGGGCGCCGCCGTCCGGTCCGAGGCTGGCCGTGGCCGTGCAGGGGGTGCGGGCGGGGTTCCCCGGAACCCGAGAGAAGGCGGGGTGGGGGGTCGGGCCCCTCGCGGAGCAGGGCTGAGCTCACCTCTCTGCCTGCCGTCTCCGCGGAGCGGGAGCGGGAGCCGGAGCGAGAGCCGAGCCGGAGCTGGTTCGGTCGGCGCCTGCGCCGCAGTCGGGGGCGGGGGTGATGTGAGGGTGGGAGGGGGGCGCCCGCCCGCCCGACCCGCGGCCTAGCTCTGCAGACTGTCTGCCCCTGAAGGACGGAGAGCCCCTGTCCCTTTCCAAGGCTCCCTTCTCTCTCTGAGACCCCAGACCCCTCGCGGACACCCCACGGCCCCCCAGGAACCCACCGCCTCCCTCCTGCAGTCCCTCAGACTCCGCATCTGCCTCTCCGTCACTCCCTCGATCACCCACCCGCCTCCGACTGAAGACCCTTGCCTTCTGAGCCGTCGTTTCCTCCTTGTATCCTCACTACCCTCTCTGGGTCTCCACCCCCTGCAGGGAGCCCCTAACTCCGTATACAAACCCTATTCTTGCTGAGCCCCCACCTTCTCCACAGACTCCAGCTCTCTCTCTCTCTCTCAGCCCTCACCCATGGCTGAGCCCCGACTCGCTCTCAGGAGCCCCCTACCTCCTAGTGGAGCCCGCACCTCTCACTCTCCCATCCTCTCTGAGCCCCTATCCCTTGCTAAGGATCAGCCCTCTCATCCTGAGAAGGGAGCTGGGCTTGGGGAGAAGGGGCTGGGAGAGAAGCTTCCTTTCCCCTCTGGAAGGGCCAATGAGATAGTCTCCCTTATTCTCTCTCCTAACCTGCCCGAGTTCCGCCCTGGGCAGTGTGTGCCTATGGCCCATCTCTCTGGAGAGCCAGGCCTTGGCAGCCAACTCTGTCTACTTCATTCCTTGCCATGTGCCCACAGCCTGGGTTTTGTCCCGCACTTGCTGTGTGCTCTTAGGAAAGCCACTGCCCTGCTCTGAGCTTCTCCAGGCACCATTGCACCAACGTGCCTTCGTGCCTTGAGCGTAATTCTCTCTCTTCATGTGCTGGGGGCAGGGACACAGGGGTGGATGAACTCTGAGAGAGGAGGCCAGATCTTTTTCATTCACTGATGTATCCCAGAGCCTCACGCATTGCTCGGCCTTGAGCAGGCAGCTCAACAAATATTTGCTGAACACAAACTAGTGATAATAACACATCTGCGCTGTTCCTTATGTGTAAAGGGCTTGTCTAAGTGCTTTACATGTACTACTCACTCATTTAACTATGTGAGTGTGAGAGACAGAGGCAGACAGACAGAGACAGAAAGAGGAAGTCCTGGAGCCCAGAACTAAAGGCCTCAAACAGTGACAGGAGGGGCAGCTGGAGAAGCAGGCCATCCATGAGACCCTCCAGGCCTCATAAGCCAAGGTGAGGAGTTTGGACTTCAACCCAAGAGTAGTGGGGAACCATGGAAGGATTGGAAAGAGGGGAGGGGTGTGATCTGAATTCCACACTGAAAAGATCCCTCTGGCTGCTGGTCCCTTGGGAGACCAGGATAGAACGTTCCAGAGTGGCCCAGAGAGATCAGTGAGGAGGCTCCACGTTGGAGATGACTATGTCCTGGTCTAGTGGGCTTACAGAAAAACGAATGGATCCAAGAGATGTTAGGGGGTAAAATGAACTAAAGGGATAGCAAATGATTGGAAACAACCTGTCTGTTATTTTTAATTTTTTAATGTTTATTTATTTTCTTTTTTAAAAAATTTTTAAAATGTTTTTATTTATTTCTGAGAGAGAGACAGCATGAGCAGGGGAGGGTCAGAGAAAGAGGGAGATACAGAATCTGAAACAGGCTCCAGGCTCTGAGCTAGCTGTCAGCACAGAGCCCGACATGGGGCTGGAACCAACGAACCATGAGATCATGACCTGAGCAAAGTCAGACGCTTAAATGACTGAGCTACCCAGGCGCCCCACCTGTCCTGATTTTAAAACATGGCAACAAATTCTTTAGCACACCTCCTGTGGAGAGATGGGATCCACGTACCCTTTCTTAGTATCTTGGGTGAGCCGGTGAGTGCATGGGCCAAGTGATGCTGTGACACAAAAGGCTAGGACATAAAAGGGCGTGCACTATCCCTGGAACTCTAGCTCTTGGAGCCATGAGGAGCCACCCAAGAAGTCTGTCTACCTTGAGGCTGCCATGTTGTGAGGAAGCCAAAATCACATGGAAAGCCCATGTGAAGTTACCGTTCCCAGCGGACCTTGCTCTTTCAGTCATCCCACTTCAGACATCAGACAAGTGAGTGAAGAAGCAACCAGATGCTTCCGGTCCACAGCTGTTTGAATCCGTTTCTGCTCCAACGGGAGTGGAGAGGGTTCTAGAAGTTCTGGAGGTAATAGGAAGGGATGAGGTTAAGGGTGCAGGAGGATGGGCCGGCCTTGAGCCGACACAGGAAGGATCCAGTATTCTCTGAGACCCGGGGTAAGGAGAGAGGGGGGCCGCTGAGAAGAGATACAGGGTGGTGGTTGTGAGTTGAACTCTGGAGTCAAGCAGATCCAGGGTTGAATCTTGGTTCTGCCACTCGATTGTTCCATGATTTAACTGCTCTGAGCCTGTTTCCCTGACCGAAAATAGGCGTAATGTTAGTAGTTGCCTCTCAGAAGGGTTGTAAGAGTGAAATGAGGTGTGCACACAAGGCCCTCAGTGAGGCACCTGGCACAGAGCAATAACTCAACAAACTTGTTGCTAATATTAGTATTGTTACCTTGGTTTATGGGTGAGGAGGATAGGAAGTTGAGTGATAAGACATCTGAAAAGTTGAATGCTCTGGAGAAACACAAGAAGTATCATCTATTAAGAGGTAGGTTTATGGGGTCCCTGCGTGACTCAGACAGTTAAGCGGTTAAGTGTCTGACTCTTGATTTTGGCTCAGGTTATGATCTCACAGTTTGTGGGTTCGAGGCCCACCTTGGGCTGTGCACTGACAGTGTAGAGCCTTCTTGGAATTCTCTCTCTCTCTCTGCCCCACCCTTCCTTGCATTCTCTAAACAAACAAACAAACTTAAAAAAAAAAAAGAAAAGAGGAAGGTTTTAGGAGCATCAGGCTGGCTGAGTCAGTGGAACATGGGATTCTTGATTTTGGGGATGTGAGTTTGAGCCCCATGTTGGGTTTAGAGGTTACTTAAAAAGTAAAATATTAAATAAAGAGAAAGAGAAAGTTTTAGTTCAACAGGAGGCTTAAAAAAGGTGGTGAAGCAGGCACAAAAGGCCATATATTGTATGTTTCCATATATGTGAAATACCCAGAGTCTGAAATTCCAGAGACAGAAAACAGATTATTGATTCCTAGGGGTGAGGGGAAGGGAGGAATGGGGAGTGACTGCTTAATTGCTTTCCTTTTAGAGTGATGGAAATATTTTAGAACTAAATAGCGGTGAGGGATGCACAACAGTGTGAATGTACTATCATTAATGATAAACTTTATGTTACGTATGTTTTACCACAATCTTTTTTTTTTTTACAGATAGTTTATTGTCAAATTAGTTTCCACATAACACCCAGTGCTCATCCCCACGAGTGCCCTCCTCCATGCCCATCCCCCCTCCCCCCTACATCCCTCAGTTCTCAGTTTTTGTCAGCATTCAAGAGTCTCTCATGGTTTGCCTCTCTCCCTTTCCCCCACCATTTCCCCCCTTCTTTTCCCCCTTGTTCCTCAGTTAAGTTCCTCCTAATCCTCCCATACGTGCAAACATATGATATTTGTCCTTCTCTGCCTGACTTATTTCGCTCAGCATAACACCCTCAAGGTCCATCCATGTTGCTACACATGGCCAGATTTCATTGTTTCTCATTGCCGTGTAGTATTCCATGGTATAGATAAACCACATCTTCTTGATCCATTCGTCCGTGGATGGACACTTAGGCTCTTTCCATGTTTTGGCTATTGTAGAGAGCGCTGCTATGAACATTGGGGTACATGTGCTCCTATGACTCAGCATTTCTGTATCCCTTGGGTAAAATCTTTAAAGGGTGGTAAAGATTTGGAATAATCAGTAGTAATGATGGTGGTGGTGGGGACAGATCTCACTTACTGAGCGTTTACTATGTGCCAGGGTAGTTTATCTTCTCAACAACCTTATGAGGTCACTTACCTCGGCAGGTGGGGCAGGAAGAGGGGTGACTGGGGATGCAGAGAGCAGAGAAGAAAACAGACCCCACACGGAACCTCAGGACAGATCCTGGCTCAGTGAGGAAGGACGCCAAGGCGGCTCAGGAGCAGAGCAGATGGATCTGGAGAAGATGCAGGGATTGCAGACGGAGGAGCTCAATGAAGTCCAAAAATAGGTGGATAGGAAGAAAAGGAGTCTGAGGTCACAGTGTGGGACGTTGTAGATTTTCAATGTAGAACCTGGTGAGAGATGAGAAGGTTTACTAAGCCAGTGCTATCCGATAGAAGTTTCTGCGAAAAAGGGAATGTCCTAGATCTGTGCTGCCTGAACAGGCCATGTTTAGCTATTAAGCATTTTGAAGTGTGGCTAGTGTGACTGGGGAATTGAATCCTAAGTTGTATTTAACCTTATTTATTTATTTAAATGTTTATTTTTGAGAGAGCGCAAGTGGGGGAGGGGCGGGGGGAACAGAAGATCGGAAGCAGACTCTGTGCTGACAGCAGAGAGCCCAATGAGGGGTTCCCATTCATGAACTGTGAGATCATGACCTGAGCTGAAGTCGGACGCTTAACCAACTGGGCCACCCAGGTGCCCCTTTATTTATTTACTTTTAAGTAGGCTTTACACCCAATGTGGGGCTTGAACTCATGACCTGACATCAAGAGTCATGCGCTCTACTGACTGAGCCAGCCAGACGTTCCCTAACCTTAATTACTTTATTTTTTTTCTAATGTTTTCTGTTTATTTATTTATTTTGAGAGAGACAGAGATGGCGCGAGTGGGGGAAGGGCAGAGAGAGGGAGGGAGAGAAAGAATCTCAAGCAGGCTCCCAGTGGCCAGCACAAAGCATGATGTGGGGCTTGAACTCATGAAACCGTGAGATCATGACCTGAGCTGAAACCAAGAGTCGGTTGTTTAACCGACTGAGCCACCCAGGCGCGTCCCAACCTTAATTACTTTAAATAGCCACATGTGGCTAGTGGCCATCATATCTGACAGTCAGGTGTCAGTGGACAAACTTGTTTCCAGGGCCCTGCTTTGAGCGTGGCTGCCATCTCAGACTCCCATCATCCATCCCCTTTCACCGAGTGCTTTTGCCCTGCCCCCTCGTGGGTCCCTTGTCTACACTGTAGCCACCATGATCCTTCCAGCATGAGTCAGATTCTCATAGGGGAGTCTCACTCCTTGTTCCAAACCCTGTAATGGCATGTCCTCTGACTCAGGGTAAAAGGAGAAAACTGTGGTGGATTAAAGATGGCCACGAACTCTTTGTCCCTCTGCCCTTCAAGAGGTGCCCTTCAATCTGAGCTGGCCCCGGCGACCTCTTCAACCCATCCAGTGTGGCGAAGGCAATGCCGTGCCCCTTCCGGACTGAGCTTTCAAGAAGACTGGCTTCCTCTTCTCCCTCTTGGAACACTCACTTCTGGAAGGCTCCTTGCACTCCAGTCCCCACGCTGAAGAAGCCCAAGCCACGTGGAGAGGCCACACGCTGGTGCTCCTATTTGGCATCCCCCGGACAAACTTCCAGCCCACGGCTCGCACCAAACACTGTACTGAATGAACAGCATGGTGTGAGTAAGTCATCTTAGACAAGTCGGCCCACTCGAGCTCCTAGGTGACATCACGCGAACAGAATTATCCCATTGAATCCCGTAAACCCACAGTATCTTGGGAGAGAATAAAACAGCTTAGGCCCTTAAGTTGACCAATGGGTCTGTTATGCAGCAATGACTGCCAAACCAGTTCTTACTAGGACCTATGCTTGCCCCTCCCCCCCACGACCTTACTTCCCTCCTTGATCTCATCTTCTTCCGTTCCCTTGCTCACTCCCCCAGCCACACTGGCATCCTTGCTATTCCTACAATGAACCAAGCACAACAGGCAAACTCCTTTCTGGAGGCTTCAGAGCCTTTGTCCTTGTTTGTTTCTCTGTCTTGACTGATCTTTCCCCAGATAGCTGCATGGCTAGCTTCTGGCTTTATTCAGATCTCAGCTCGTAAGTCACCTTGTCAAAGGGGTTTCATTTAAAGCCTGTGGTGGAGACATGGACGGCTCACCAAATTTCCATGTGTTTCGCATATATTTCCCAGGTCCCTTGAAGTTAGACAAAGCTGTGTGATGAGTTCTGGCCAATGAGATCCAGGTCTCCAAAGAGAATCCTTGGCTGCAGAATTTCTTGGAGGAGAAAGAGCAGAACTTAACATTCATTTAGTTAACAGGAAACCCTGAAAACAACCGAGGGTGAGAAGCTGGGTTGCTAAGAAACCTTCGAGAATGGGGGAGACGGTTGGCATCCATTGCTAGGCAACCTAAAAGAAGCTAGACGGGCAGGGTCGGCTGCAGGCAGCTTTCCCCCTCTTTTTCATAGGCTCCCTGAATGCCAGACTGGATATACTCTTAGGCACTTCTGGTCCAACCCCCTAGCTGAATAGATAGGGAAACTAAGGCCTCAAAAGGCAAGATGATTAGCCCAAATTCCCTCTAGTTTCTCAACAAGAGCAAAGACAAATGGCATTAGGAGGGCATTGTCGTGGGGAGTGACCTGGCATGGCCGAGGCGGAGTTTCAGGGTAGAGCTGACTGATAGCTGAAGAAGAGTCTATAAAACAATAAGGAAGTCAACTGTAAAAGGCCTTGAATGCCAGGCCAAGAATCTTAGACTTGATCCTGAGGGGAATGGAGAGCCACTGAAAGGTTTTCAGCGATGGTCACATTTGTTTTCAAAAGACCCTTTGGGGGGCGCCTGGGTGGCTTAGTCGGTTAAGCGTCCGACTTTCGCTTGGGTCATGATCTCGCGGTTCGTGGGTTCGTGCCCCGCGTCGGGCTCTGCGCTGACTGCCAGTTCAGAGCCTGGAGCCTGTTTCAGTCTGTGACTCCCTCTCTCTCTGACCCTCCCCTGCTCGCGCTGTCTCTCTCTCTCTCTCCTAAAAATAAATAAAACATTAAAAAAAAAAAAAAAGACCCCTTGGGGGGCGCCTGGGTGGCTTAGTCGGTTAAGCGTCCGACTTTCGCTTGGGTCATGATCTCGCGGTTCGTGGGTTCGGGCCCCGCGTCGGGCTCTGTGCTGACTGCCAGCTCGGAACCTGGAGCCTGTTTCAGAGTCTGTGTCTCCCTCTCTCTCTGACCCTCCCCTGCTCATGCTGTCTCTCTCTCTCTCCTAGAAATAAAAAAAATTAAAAAAAAAAAAAGACCCCTTGGGCTGCAGTGTGGAAACCCAGGACAGAGCCTCAAGGTCCTCAAGGCCTTTCATGCTCTTGTCAGTCTGTCTCCAGTCTCCCCACCCCCCCACCCGCTCCAGCCACAGCCAACTCCCTTCCATGCGGTCTTCTCTTGCAGAGTCTTCCCACTTGCAGTTACTGGTGTCTGGAAAGCTTTGTCCTTCATCCAAATCTGCTTACTGTCACTGTTTTAGTTATAATTGCTTCATGACAAACTGTCCCCCAAACTTAGTAGCGCGAATAACCACCCTTCCATCATGGCCATGGACTCTGTGTGTCAGAAATTCAGACAAGGTGAGAGGGGGTGGCTTGTCTCTGTTCCATGGTGGCTGGACCTCAGCTGGGGAGACACTGCTTCAGCTGGGAGTGACTTGAAGGACTCTGGGCTAGAATCACCTGGAGACTTCTTTGCTTGCTTGTCTGGCTACTGGACAGGTGCCCACATCTGGAGCACCTGCACGGAGTCTCTCCCTAGGTTTTGGGCTTCTTTACTGCATGACGACTTAGGGGTGCTAGACTTCTCATCCGGTGAATCAGTGTAGAAACCTACAGCATCTTTCTGCTACATCTTATTGGTTACAAGTGGATCACGAAGGCCAGTGGAGACTCAAGAGGAAAGAAATGTATGGAAGGAATGTCAAAGAACTTGTAGCCACATTCTAGAATCGCAACAACCTATGGAGGTGTCAGTTACAGCTTAAGCATCACCTCCTCCATGAAGTGATCTGACATGCCCTGCTCCATGTCTGGATTAAGTGTCCCCCGTGTTCCCCCAGACTCCCTGTCCATCTCCAACAATGCATCTCCATCCCTCTGTTTATCCTCCTCGGGACTGTGAGTTCAGTAAGGACAGACCATGTCTGTCTTTTTCACCTTTGTACACCCAGCACCCAGCACAGAGCCTGGCAAAAGCAGACCCATAATAAACGTTTGTTGAATGGGTGAGCAAATGAGTGAGCGAATGAGCTAAAGCATGGAGTCAGATGCAGCAGTCAATCCTTCTTGTGAAGCTGACATACTAGTTAGAGAGAGATACAAAATCAAAGCTGTATATGACAAATACCACAGTGATAAATGCTATTAAGAAAAATCAGGCAAAAGCAAGGGGATAGCGTAAGGGGGTGGGTCGGTGATACTTTACAAGAATGATCAGGAAAGACCTTTTTGAGGTAGTGACACTGGAGCTAAGATCCAAAGAAGTGAGGGAGTAAGCCATGGGGGTATCCGGGAGAAGAGCGCTTCCAGCAGAGTGAACAGCAAAGGGCTAGTCTAAAGGGCAGAAGGGGGCATGTGCTTGGCAGCTCTGAGGAAAAACGAGGAACCTGCGTGGCTACGGTATGGCAAGGGAAGGAAAAAACAATAGGAGATGAATCCCAGGACGGACCAAGGGTTACAGCCTGCGATTACATAGGGCTTTGCTGGCTGTGCAGAGGCCTCTGGCTTAGTCTGAATGAGATGGGGAGTTTTGAGCAGGGGCAGGCCATAGTCTGATTTATAGTTTAGCCAGATCCTTCTGGCTGCTATGTGGACAAGACTGTGATTGAGGCAAAGGAGAAAGCAAGGAGTCCAGTGAGGAGGCTGGTTCATAATAACCAGGCAAGAGATGGGGTGGGGGTGAGGGGGACGAGGAACATGAGGATAGCCATTGAAAAGGTGAGAAGTGATAGTGACACAGGAACATTTTGGATGTATGGTCAACAGGGATAAGGAAGCTATGGGGGGAAAGAGGAGCCAAGGATCACCAAGAGGTTGTTGGCCTTTTAGCCAACAGAGATGTGGGGTGCAGAGCAGGCTTGGGAGCACCATGGAAACAAGAATTCATGTGTAGCTAGGCTAGGTTTGAGGTGCCAATTAGATATCCTGGTGGAGATGACAAGAAGGCAGCTAGACTGGAGTCTGGCAGCATCAGGGTGGAGACGCAGGCTTGAGAATCCACAGCTTTTCAGTAGAATTCTAAGATGGCCTCAAGATTCCCGCCGGCAGGTGTGAATGTCCAACAAAACCAGCTCCCCTCTGTGCAGGCGAGACCAGGGAGCACAATGGATGTCACGCTTCCGCTTTGGTTACATTATGTGACAAAGGGGAAGGGATTTAGCAGATGTGATTTAGGTCTCAAATTAGTTGATTTTTTGATTCATCAAAAGAGAGGTTTTCCCGGGTGGGCCCAACCTCATCAAGTGAGCCCTTTGTTTTTAACGGTTATTTATTTTCGAGAGAGAGAAACTGTGAGCAGGGAAGGGGCAGAGAAGGGGGGGACCAAGGATCCAAAGTAGGCTCCATGCTCATAGCAGAGAGTCCAAAGCTGGGCTCAAACTCATGAACCATGAGATGATGACCTGAGCCAATGGAACCACCCTGGAGCCTCCTCAAGTCAGTCCTTTAAAAGAGAGCCTTCCCTTAAAATTAAAAAAAAACAAAAAAACCAAAAAACAACAACTAAATAAAAATAAAAGAGCTTTCTCTGGGATGTCTGGCTGGCTCAGTCAGTAGAGCATGTGACTCCTGACCTTAGGGTCATGAGGTCGTGAGTTCCAGCCCCATGTTGGGTACAGAAATTACTTTAAAAATGAATGAATGCGGGGTGCCCGGGTGGCTTAGTTGGTTAGGCGTCCGACTTTCGCTCAGGTCATGATCTCGCAGTTCGTGGGTTCGAGCCCCGTGTCGGGCTCTGTGCTGACTGCCAGCTCAGGGCCTGGAGCCTGTTTCAGAGTCTGTGACTCCCTCTCTCTCTGACCCTCCCCTGCTCACGCTGTCTCTCTCTCTCTCTCTCTCTCCTAGAGATAAATAAAACATAAAAAAACAAACATGGAATTCTTATAAAAAAAAAATGAATGAATGCATGGATGGATGGATGGATGGATGCATGGATGGATGGATGGATGGATAAGATCCTTCCCTGGACCAACCAACTAGAAGCTGCAGGAAGATTCTCCTCGCTGTCCTTGGCAAAATAAGGTGTCACTCTGTGAGAACACCTGGGAAGACAGAAACTGTGAGTGGCCCTTAGGATTCAACAAAGGCACCAGCAGACAGCCCAGAAGAACACAGGGACTTTGACCCCAGGGAACTGAACTCTGCCCAGTACCAGGTGAATTTGGAAGCAGATGCAGAGTTCCATAAAGGAATGGAGCCCCGGCCAACACCTCCTCACTCAATGCAGCCTGGTGAGATCCTGAGCAGAAGGCCCAGCTAAGGCTTGCCTGGCCCACGGACACTCAATAAATGCATGTTGTTTTAGACTGTTTGTGGCAATTTGTCACCCAGCGATAGAAAACTAACCCATCAGGTGTTTTTAAAACCTTGGAACCAAGATGGTTCAAATAGCCCAGGCCTGGGACCCCACGGAGACGAGTCAAGCACTGCATGGACCGAGTGAGGTTAGAGGGGGACACGCCCCGCCCCTCACCCTCAAATGCTTCTTACTCCTTCCAGCCTCTAGGTGTCCCCAGAGTCCACATAAGCAGGTCTCTCCCCACCTTTTACAGGTCAGAATCCATTTCCTTCAGAAATGGAAAAACCCAAATAACATAACAATAAATGGTCTCTCTTCCATTCCTATTTCCCCCTCCCCAACTTTATGTCTGGGAACTAAGGCTGCAAAGGAGCCCTGCCCAAGGTCCCACAGTGATCTAGGACTGTCCCCTGCCGGCCACTTTACCCTCTCCAGCATTCTGAAGGGCAAGGAAACAACCTCCCACCCTCCAGCTTTGACTAGGGGAGAGATCTGGAGGGGCTGGTGGGCGGAGACTGCAGTTTCTAATTGATGCCAACAGGATGGGGTGTGGTTTTGAGGTTGGGGCTGCCGGTGTGTGTGGAGAAGGGAAGGGACCCCTCCTGGGGACAGAGCCATCCGAGGTGCCCAGCTGCGGTTACAGGACCAGTGGCCCAAGTCTGTCTAGCCCCTCGCACCCTTCCTTGCAGACTGAGTTCCCCAAAAGCAAACACTGAGACCGAGTCTGGGGTGCAAGAGATTTATTAAGGATATAAACACCTGTGAAAAGAAGAGGGAGGGAGCAGGATTGGGTTCGGGAGGTCAAACTGCCCTGCAGACCTGGCAAAACCTCCGCCACCCCGGAGGGGCGGGTGGTACAAGTACTGCCTGTCAGGGTCTGTCCCCACACTGGACGGGAACAGCCAGGCATTTGTACCTGATCTCCCTGGGACACCAGACGCAGACTGTTCTGGGGCAAATAGATCCAGGCTGCTGGAGGCCAGCCACTGACCAGATTCCTCACAGCCGGGGAGGTGCTTGCTCCTTACAAGGGGTTCAGGGTGACACCTACGTCTTCCTCACCTTCTCAACTCTTCCCAGAGGATTTTTCCCCCCATCTTGCTTTCAGAGGCTGAGCGAAAGCAGTCACTATAATTCCTGCACCTCCCCCAACCTGACACCCGTTTTCTGTACTCCCAAACCTGCTCTAGTCATTTGGTACCCCAGTCCCCAAGTACCCTCTCTCAATGAGGTTTGCACTCTTGGCCTTCATTCTTAACAGGCTCTGTCCAACCTCAGGAATCCACTGGATCTGGCAGTGGAGGAATTAGGGGGAAGGGGAGGAGGTCAGGGGGACAGTGTTTCAAAAAGGCCTGCCTCGGTTTCCAAAACACGCTGGTAAGAATCTCAAGGACAGGAATTGCTGTGGCTTCTGTTGGGTCTTCTTGAGTCATTCAATAAATCTACACTGAGGGCCAACCGTGGGCCGGCTCTGGGACCCAGCCCGCCAGCCCAGGCCCTGCGCTAACAGCCTAATACCATCTGCGGACTGAAACAGGGAAGGAGAGGCAGCACTGTGACCCCGACACTCCACCAGGGCAGAGAACCAAGGTGTGGGGCCCTGACTTTGACCTTGGCTGCCTGCAGGCCCTCCTGCAGGTTCCTGCACCACTCTGACCTGGACTCCTCCTCTGGACAATGGAGGAAGACACTTCGGGGAGCACCTCATTCAATGCGGCTCACCTCAAACTTCAGGTCACCCTGAAGCAGGTACTGTTACCGTGTTACTCATATGGAGAGGAGAGTCGGGGTGAAGTGCGTTTGCTCAAGGTCACACAGATGCTCAGTGCTGGTGGTGCTGGGGCTTCTGCGCCCAGACAGTGTGGCCTGACCCTTCTCAAGTCTCATGAAGCGCGGGGGCAAACTGGCCCCCTCGGACCAGGTGTGCCTGCCACACTTGTTTCATGTGGTCCGCGGGGATTTAAAACAATTTGCGTCACAAAAATAAAGCAAATGAAAATAAGTAAATAAAAACACTTGAGTCGGCTTTCATTTTGCAGTCCAGATGTTCACAGCAACATCCAGAGTTCTACCTCCTCTTGAAAACTCTGGCCACGGTGGCCTGCGTTCCCACAAGGTCACGACTGGCAGGAGGAGAACAGCTGTCCCCGCCGAGTGTCCGCCCAGACTCTCTCACTGACATTACCTGCCTGGCCCTGTGGGGACGAGTCTGTCATGCTTAATGAACACCAGGGAGGCCTGAGACAGAGGGAGACCAGCCTAAAGGAGGCAGGTGCCTTGCCCAGGGACCCCCAGCTCGTCCTGCACGGGGCTGTCTGGGGGAGGGTTGAGGAAAGGCACAGACATGTAGAAGCACAGGGCAAGGTCGGGGCAAATACACTTTATTCAGTCCTGGCATCAGACTGGCGGAAGTCTTGCTGTGGGTGCCAGTGCCCCAGATCGGGGGACCCTCCCCTCAGCTACTAGACTAGTTCTCCAAGACCACAGACAGTGACATCTCTCCACTCACATGACGTTTTCTGGGTTTTTTTCATTGTCTTTTTGTTGTTGTTGTTTTTCTTAAAAAAAAAAAAGAGAGAGAGAGAGAGAGAGAGAGAAAGAGAAAGAGAGACAGAGAGAGAGAAAAAGAGCGCGAGAAAGGCCCAGAGCCGGAGCACCAAGCTTAAAGGAGGCAGCTGGTGGCTTTGTCAGCGACGGGAACGCGTGGGGCAGAGACCTGCGGAGACCCTGGGCAGGGGTCCAGGACTCTGGGACCGTTTGTTCCTGAGATTTGTGTGTGTGAATGAGAGTGTGTGCACACCCGGGAGGGCGGACACACGCCGGTGAGATACAGGTAGTGAGGGCAAAAGGGAGTATGGGGAGGCCGGAGGGGCGGGACTTGGACGGAGAGGTGGGGGGTGAGAGGGGGAAATCTGGGGCAGGGGTCCCCCGAGGGCACCCCGAACTGGACACAACCTCCTCCGACAGCAGCGCTATCCCGATTTTTCACACGGAAAAACAGGCGCAGACGGCCCACCGCCACTACCCCGACCCTCCCTTCGGTGTCACTGGCCCGGTCGATGGTCTCTCTCAGGCCAGCTGTTCAAAAGCGGGTCTCTTCTTGCCACTCCGTCTGCTCTCGGGCCTCGGTCTCGGCACCCCCGCCCCCAGACCAACGTGCCTCGGTTTCTCCCACTGAATACTGTCACCGTGGGCACAGGACTTGATTGATAGAAAGGGGCGGTGGGCTTAAGGGAGGAGCCCAGGCTGGGAGTGTGCCTTAACGTGATGGGGCACTTGGGGTGGGGGAGGGGGAGAGCAGCAAGGACCTTGTCCCCAAATAGACTGACAATTGCCTTGGTTCAGAGTTTTCCGGGGCAGTCCTCTCGTGGTGCAGTTCCAGATGAAGAAGACCCTAGTCCCAACTCCCGGATGGGGGGGGAAGAAAAGGCAGGTTTCTGGGGAGCAAGGTAGACCGTAGAGGCGATGTGTGTCTAGCAGGCGGGAGGTGGGGGTGGGGGTGCACGTCAGTCTGGGCAACCCCGCAACGAAAAGGGGCTATGCCACTCAGGGAGAGTTCCAAGCTCCAAACCCAACCCTTCCGGGCCAGCTAGTCTTTCTCCCCCTTCCTAGTGCTCCTCCCATTAAGGCAGAGACGCCCCGTCGGGTTGAAAGGAAGCCGCGGCTCCCGGATCAAAAGATTTCTAAGGATCGTTCAACGCCCGCCCCACTTCTTCCCGGAGCGGGCCACGGAGGCTTGCGGTTCAACTGGGACCGGCCCCCTCCTCCGAAGGAGCATTAAGCATGCGCGAGAAGGGGGCGGGCCCCAGCGCTCGGGGGAGCGGAGCGAGGGGGGTATGGGAGGAGCGCGCGGTGCCGCCCAGCCGCAGCGCCCCCCTAAACCAGAGAGGAGGCGGGCTGGGCGAAGGCGGAGGGATTCGGGAGCAAGGGCAGGGGCGTGTCCTCCGGCCACGAGGAGGGGCGTGTGCGAGGTGGGGGAGGGGTGCAGGTCTGTAGGAGTGGACGGGAGGTGTAACGGAGGGGGGCTGGCTGCTGGTGGCTGTGCGGGAGGGGGCAAGACGGGGCGGGGCTTCGATGTCAGGGAAAGAGTGGGGGTTGGGCTGCCTTGGGGTGTGTCTGCGGAGGAGGGGCATGTCTGGGTTTGAGGGGGGATGGGCACGTCTGGGAGGGGGGAGGCTGCGCGGGAGATGGGGTGCCAGCCTCGGCCTCCGAGGGGCCCCAATACCTGATTCCTGTATGTAAACAGCTGGTTTGGGGGCGTGCGCGCCCCGCTGACGGTGGGCTCAGTAGGTGAAAACCAGGTCGGCGATGCTAGACGGGCGCCAGTCCCCCGCGATCATCTCGGTAACCTCGGGGGTGCAGTAGTCCGGGAACTCGAAATGCGACGTGCCCGAAGGGGGCGGCAGGTCCGGGTCGCGGTCCAGGGCGCTGCAGTCCAGGCCGGCGGGGCCGGGGGGCAGTCTGGACAGAAAGCCCAGCGGCTCCTCCCCCGACGCCACCGTCTCCTCTTCGCCTTCCTCCACCGCCGCCGCCTCCTCCTCCTCTTCCTCTGGCTCCTCGTCCTCCGACGGAGTGGGGGAGGCGGCAGTGACAGCCGCCCCCTCGCCCGACGGCCCCTGGGCGCGCTCCGCTGGTCCCCGGGCAGCCCGCCCCGCTGGGACCATCCTCCACAGCTCTCTCCCTGGGGTCTCGACCAGGCGCACTTCCAGCAGCTCCTCGTCGTCGTCTTCGTCGTCGTCCTCGGGCGCCGCCGCGCTGCCCCCCAAAGGCCCGCCCGCTGCTCGGCGGCCCCCGCGGCTAGGCAGCTGCGGCCCGGGCTTGAGCCGGCTGCCGCCGCCGCCGCCGCCGCCGCCGGGGGGGCGGGGCCGCGCCTTGGCGGGCGCCCCCTTGCTCTTTTTGCGCGGCCGGTACTTGTAGTCCGGGTAATCCGCCATGTGCTTGAGGCGCAGCCGCTCCGCCTCCCGCACAAACGGGATCTTCTCCGAGTCCTGCAGCAGCTGCCAGCGGCGGCCCAGGCGCTTGGAGATCTCGGCGTTGTGCATGTCGGGCCACTGGTCCATGATCTTCCGCCGCTCGTGCTGCGACCACACCATGAACGCGTTCATCGGTCTCTTAATGTGGCCGCTCGGCGTCTTGCACCAGCCGGGCTCACGCGCCCCCTCCTCGGCCGGCCCGGGCCCCGGGGGCGGCGGCCCGCCGTCCCGCTTGGCCCTCGCGCCCCGCTGCTGCACCATCGCGCCTGGGCCCGGGGCCGCTAGACGCCGCCGGGGGCCGTCCGCATCCTCCGCGGCTGGGGGTGGGGGAGGAGGCAGCAGCGACGGAGGGGCGGCCCCGCCCCGCAGCTCGGCCCGGCCCCCGCGAGCTGGGGAGCGAGGAGCTGGGCGCTCGGGCCCAACGGACGGCGGGGGGAGAAGGTCAGCGGCGCGGTCTCAGGCGGGCTCGGCGCGCCCCCGCCGCCTCCGGCAAGTTGCGCCCTGCCGCACGCTGCACATTGTTTTGCGGGGGCGGAGGAATCGCACCCTCCGGCCCCCGCGGGCTCTCCTCGCAGCCTCCTGCTCCGCCGCGGCCCGCGCGCGCCTCTCCCCGCCCCGCCGCCTTCCAGTGTCTTTCTCCCCGCGCGGCCCCGCCGGCGCGCGCGCCACCCCTCCCCCTCGCCGTCTGCGGGCCGCTGCGGCGCGCGCGGGGCCGCCCCGTGTAAACACCGAGGTGCCCGCTTGGGCTGCGGCCGGGCCACGCCTCGCGCTCGGGCGGCGCGTCACCCGTTGCTGGGCAGAGAAACTGGTATTTGCATCTCCCAATCGCTGGCTGCCGGGGCGGGGCGGAGCTCGGGCTGCGGGGCTGGGCGGTCTCGCTGGGTTGGAGGGTGTCGGATGAGGTTGGTTTCTTTTCTTAGGCTGGAGACTGGAAGGAGGGTGGGGGAGCGCGGAGCGTGCTTCCCATCTGCCTCCGAAAGCTTGTCCCGCCCCACGTTGCCTTTGAAATTTTAGCTTATTCAGTGACACCTGCCGCCAGGTGGGACATCCGCCCCCTCCTCCTTCAGGAGCGTCTTTCTGGACAGTCCCAGAACAGGAGGGGGGGGGGCACTCAGACTCGGGAAAGCTCTTCAAGAGGACAACCCTCGTTTCATAGATGTAGCCCCTGCCCAGGACCCATCCTCACAGGGGCTCGACAAAAGCTTTTGAACCCATAGAACGAAGCTCTTTCACATTATCTTAAATCTCGTTCGAAGAGACCCAAGAAAGGAATATGACGCCCATTCTCCGGATTCAGAACAAGAAAGACGCAGACTAGGACTCAAATGAATCCTAGGCTCGCAGTCCCAACCCTCTCTTCCCAGCTTAGCGCATCTCGCTGGAGCGAGTCGCTGGGTCATCTCGCCTGCCAGCAGAGGCTCCTGAGCAGGGCTGCCTAACTGATTTTTCACGGTCCTCGGGCTAGGTTCGAGGATGCGTGACTGTCCTGTCCCCGCGCCCCAACCCACATAGCCACCCGCCGGGTGCGGACTAGGGCGCGACACCCCTCCTGGGTCTGGGGAAGCGGGCGCGGGCGCGGGGGCGGAGCCAAGCCGAGGGGCGTGTCCGCGACGCATGCTCCAGGCGCGTGGCGGGGAGGGGCTGCGCGCTCCCAGTTCACCACGTGTGAGCCGGCTCGGGAACCGCGGGGCCTGTGCTGCCCCCGGGGGAGGTCACCTTCACGGCGCCATGGGCCTGGGCGGTGGGAGGGGGCGCAGAGGCCTCGCCCCGCAGGAGCTGGGAGGGGTCGGGACCAGGGCCTCTAAAGTGTCCTTCTGCTGGGGCGTAGTGGGCACTGTCCGGGGTGGAGAGTGAGATCCTGGCGACAGACCTCACCCACCGCTGGGCGGGTTGGGGCACGGAGCCCAGTTGGAGGGTGTCGAGCGGGGAGGAAGGGCTGAGGTGCGGCTCCGCAGACGCGGGGGGCGGGGTGATGCTCTGGGTTCCCGGGAGGGAAATGGGAGCGTGGCCGGTGGGAGGGGGCGATTCTTAAAGGCGCAGGGCTCTCAGAAGGAGCAAGCCGTGCTCCCGACCGAATGGTCCTTCCTCAGACTTACTGGACGCTGAGATTTGGCGCTTCCCTGAGTTTGAACCTTCAGAACGGGAGCCTGGCTTCTTCAGGCCTCCATGAAGTCAGAATTCCTGTATTCGTATCCCAGTTCCTCCTCCTTGTCCTTGAAATGGTGTAAAAAAAAAAACATTTTCCCCTCGTATGGCTGTTTTACAAGTTAAATGGGGATACTGGCTGTGAACAAATCCGACATCTAGTAAATGCTCAATAATTACTGGTTATTTGGGACTCCGGGTACCAGCGACGTAGGGAGGCCAACATAATATTTAAAAATTGGCGAGGTGGGGATAGGTTTATTTCAAAAAAAGCATTGGGTCACCTGGGTGGCTCCGTCAGTTAAGGCTCAGGTCAGCACAGAGCCTGCCTTGGAGTCTCTCTCTCTGCCCACGTGCTCGTGCTCTCTCTCAAAATGAAGAAACATTAAAAATAAAGTGTGCAATGCAATGGCATATTCACAGAGGTGTGGGACCATCACTGCAATCCGTTTTAGAATATTTTGATCAACCCTCAAAGAAATTCTTTGCTTGTTACAGAGAAATTCTGTGCTTGTTATCCATATCTCCTCCACCTCCATCTCAATGGATTTGCTGCACCATTTTACATTCCTTCCTACCAGCAGTGTGTGAGGGGCGCGATTTCTCCTCTCTCATTTTTGAAAATACAGGGGTTTTTAAAATGTTTTATTTATTTCTAGGAGAGAGAGAGACAGCGTGAGCAGAGGAGGGTCAGAGAGAGAGGGAGTCACAGACTCTGAAACAGGCTCCAGGCTCCGAGCTGGCAGTCAGCACAGAGCCCGACGCGGAGCTCGAACCCAGGAACCGCGAGATCAGCGAAAGTCGGACGCTTAACCAACTAAGCCACCCAGGCGCCCCGAAAATACAGTTTTTAAACATGTATTCTCTTGGGATGCCTGGGTGGCTCAGCCGGTTGAGCGTCCAGCTTCGGCTCAGGTTATGATCTCACTGTTTGTGGGTTCCAGCCCCGCGTCGGGCTCTGGGCTAACAGCCCAGAGCCTGGAGCCTGTCTTCGGATTCAGTGTCTCCTTCTCTCTCTGACCCCCCTCTGCTCACGCTGTCTCTCTCTCTCTTAAAAAAAAAAAAATTGTTAAAAAAATAAACATGTATTCTCTTGGCTGTTAGCTTTGTCACAAAGGTATCATGCTGTTAAATATCCTGCTATTTACTTTCTGACTCAGTATTATAGTGCCGAGGTTCATCTAAAGTATTGCACCTGTGTGGGGTTGGTTCATTTTCCACTGTGGGGAAATACTACAATTTTCCTATCTGTTGTTCTGTCCACTGACAGTTGGATTATTGCCAGGCTTTTGCTCATATAAAGAGTGTCACTGTTAACAATCCTAGATGTGTCCCTGGAGTTCCAGTGCAGGGTCTCCAGGGTATATCGTGGAAAGTATGATGGCTACAGCTAAGGACGTGTGAATGCTGATTTTTACAAGGTAACGTCAAACTTCCAAGTTGCACCAATTTACTTTTTCACTAGGAGCAGAGATTCTTTTCATCCACATCTTGTCCAAAGTTTGGTATTGTCAAACACCTTTCTGTTTGCTTGCGTTATGCTCTCTTGTCCTCATTTCTATTTGCTTGATGGCACTTTCCACGTTCTGGAATTATTTTATTTGTTCAGTTGGTTTTGGCCCATCTGATCTCCACTAAAATGTAAGATCCACGAGCGCAGAGATTTTTGTCTGTGTTGTGTAAGGCTCTATCCCTAGGAGGGTGCCTAGCACATAATGGGTACTTATTAAATATTTACTGAGTGCATCAAAGTCAGTGTTCTATCAAGAGTACACTCAAATTCCTATGGGAGCCCAGAGAAGAAAGTAAAATTTTGGAAAAGAAAACCCAAACTCTGGTCTGCCACTGAGATGCAGGAGTTATCAGTGCATACAGACTACTACCCTGAGTCCCGTCAAAGGGGCACCCCGGAGTCTGAATCTTGCAGACCACAGGTGTTCAAGGCTGAGCCCACCATCAGGCTGTTCAGTGTAGACTGCAGGAGGAAGACAATGAGGTCCTTGGAGCGATGCTGACCACCACTACCCAATGGTCCAGGCCCCCATCACCTCTCATCTGGGTACCTGCCCCACCTCCTTTCTGGTCCCTGCACCCACCGGGTCTCCTTCCATTTCATCCTCCTTCCATTTCATTCAAGCCAGAGCAATGGTATGTTCTACTCAGATCTGATTGTGCGTCTTGCCTCTTTAGAGCCCTTCAGTGGTTTCTTCGTTGCTCTCAAGATGAAAACCAGGCGTTCACTGGGCCCAGCAGGCTCGGTCTGACCCCTCCTCACCAGATCCACCTCCTCTCTTGCTTTCTTTGTCCTGAGCCAGTTGCCAGCCACACTGGCCTCGTGTTTGTGGAACAAGCTGGAATGCCTCCCCACATAAGGCGTTGAGAAGTGCATTCCTCCACCTTTCTGGCACTCCCACCTCTGTCTCCCACCTTGTAGCTCACCTGGCCCCATGGCCCTTCCTTCAGGGCACCAGTGGCCTATCCAGCTCATGTGACACTTGGGACAGATAACTTTTTAACACCTGTGTCCTCTCAATGGCAATATTTTCAATAACAGTTATAAAATACAATAAATAATATTAATGATAATGGCCAAAAAAGACGTGTAGATGGTGAAAATATTCTTTGAACTTTTTATATGTAATCATGTCAGCAAAAATCAACATTACAGGACAAAAAAGGGAAAAGAATATTGAATCAATAGTTTTCAATTGCATTAATATATTTCTTTGAAAAATAACATAAGGGACAAACCTACATAGTGGTCTATTGCAATGATAACTATGTTACATTACAGTTTAAAAACAAGGAAAGACTAAAAATAAGAATCAGGGGCGTCTGGGTGGCTCAGTCAGTTAAGCATCTGACTCTTGATCTCAGCTCAGGTGTTGATGTCAGGGTCGTAAGTTCAAGCCCTGTGTTGGGCTCCATGTTGGGCATGGAGCCTACTTAAAAAAAAAAAAAAGATTCCATTTTAAGATGAAACATATTATTCAAATTCAGTAAAACATAATTTTATCAGGGACACCTGGCTGGCTCAGTCGGTAGAGCATGCAAGTCTTAATCTCAGAGTTGTGAGTTGAAGCCCCGTGTTGGGTAGGGAGCCTACTCAAAAAACCCCACCAAAAAAACACATAATTTTACCAAACGAAAATTATAATGTAAGGTAATATAATTTTACTAAATAATAAAATTTGCAGTTACCACACCGCAGTTCGCTCTTTGTTTCACTGTTTTGGCTTAAATACAAAAGCTTCAAGTGGTCACAGAGGATGACAGCATTGAAGGAACCCAAGCTTCATAATCACCGTGCTATCATTGTTTATTTTGAATCTATTGTTTATTTTTTAAGTTTATTTTTTATCTTTTTAACTTTTTTTAAATGTTTATTTATTTTTGAGAAAGACAGAGCATGAGCAGGGGAGGGGCAGAGAGAGAGGGAGATGCAGAACTCAAAGCAGGCTCCAGGCTCTGAGCTGTCAGCCCAGAGCCCACTGTGGCGCTGGAACCCACAAACTGTGGACTGTGAGATCATGACCTGAGCCAAAGTCCGAGGTTTAACCAACTGAGCCACCCAGAAGCCCCTGAATCTATTGTTTAGAGACATATGTTGTACCAAAGGGACTCCGGACAAGTGCTCAGGAACTGGCTGGAATAATTCTGTACTGTTAGGAGCTTATTTCCAAAACTAACATGTGTGGCTACATCTGACTCAGCATGTGTCAGGGGCTGACTGAGCTGACAGTGCTCTGAATTAACTTCCTTGTAGACTATAATGTTTATTAGTGCACAAGTAATTAAAGTAGGCTGATTTGAAGCTTACAAATATATTAGTAAGACTCAAGTTAGACCAACAAATTGATCTTCCGGGAGGAGTAGATTACCACTGACAAGGTTTAGAATGGTGGGAACATGGAGGAGATACTAAAAGGCAGGCTAACCTTCAATCAGTTTTATGATTGTTTTTAAATTCTCTGCGGACAACACGCCCTCTCGGTGCCTGCACAGCCCCACTTGGAACACTACAGCAGAGCAGAAGTTCCATGAGATCGGAGGACCCCTCGAATTTCCACTCTCACCATTCAATGTATCCCCAGCGCCTAGCAGATCTTGACACAACGGAGACTCTCAATTATCTGCTCAAAGAAGGGAGGAAGGAGCCAACCCCGACACCGTCATGCAACTCCACGCACCCCAACTGTATCTTGCTCCAAAACATCGTGTGCGAACTGGCATGATCATCAAGGACATTTCTAATGAAGAGAGAGAACAGTAAGAGCAAGGTAATTCGCCTTTTTAAAAAAATATATATTTTTATTTATTTCTATTTATTTATTTCTAGGAGAGAGAGAGAGACAGCGTGAGCAGGGGAGGGTCAGCGAGAGAGGGAGACACAGACTCTGAAACAGGCTCCAGGCTCCGAGCTGGCAGTCAGCACAGAGCCCGACGCGGGGCTCGAACCCACGAACCGCGAGATCATGACCCAAGCGAAAGTCGGACGCTCAACCGACTAAGCCACCCAGGCGCCCCAATCTCTGAATTTTTAAAGAGGACACTTTGAGAAATCAAAAGGCAAATTACCGGGGCGCCTGGGTGGCTTAGTCGGTTGAGCGTCCGACTTTCGCTTGGGTCATGATCTCGCGGTTCGTGGGTTCGAGCCCCGCGTCGGGCTCTGTGCTGACTGCCAGCTCGGAGCCTGGAGCCTGTTTCAGAGTCTGTGTCTCCCTCTCTCGCTGACCCTCCCCTGCTCACGCTGTCTCTCTCTCTCTCCTAGAAATAAATAAAAACATTTTTAAAAAAATCTTAGAAAACATAAAAATTCAGAGATTATGATTGTGTGTGTGTGCGTGCGTGTGTGTGTGTGCCATGTCTCTTTCTTTCACCAAATAATAGTGTAGAACTGCACATGGGGCTCTTGATCACTTAAAAATGGCTAGTGCAAATCGAAATGTGTGATAGTGTAAAATTTTCACTGGTTTTCAAAGACCGCATAAAAGATGTAAAATAGTGCCTTAATATTTTTCTGTTGTTCTTGTTGAGATTATAATACTTTGTATGTATTGGTTAAATAAAATATGTTAAAATTAATTTCACCTTTTTTTTACCTTGTTATTTCTTTATGTATTTCTTTTTAATTAATTAATTAATTGATTGATTATTTATTTTTGAGAGAGAGTGCAAGTAGGGGAGAGGGGCAAGGGAAGAGGGAGAGAGAGAGTCTTTAAGCAGTCTCCACACCCAGGTCAGGGGCTCAATATCACGACTGTGAAATCAAAATCAAAGACAATAGGTATCATGGGACATGATAAAAGGTTCAGTGAATGGTAGCTATAACATAAGCAACAACAAATATACTCTTCTATGAAAAAAGACACAAAAGGCAAAACTATAAAGATAGTAAAAAGATCTATGATTGTCAGGGCTTGAGCAGAGAGGGTTGAATAGGTGAAACACAGAAGACTTTTCAGGGTGATAAGACTTCCGTATGATACTGTAATGGAGAATACATGATGCATTTGTCAAAACCCATAGAAGAGCAAATCCTAATGTGTGAGAATATTAAAAAATAATTTTAAGCATCTGGAGAATCTCAAGATGGAATGAAGAGCTCTACAAGACATTTGAATTGTATTAGAAAATGGTAGGTCTCTCACTGTTGGAGTGGGAATTTACAGATAAGCCAGGAGAGAAGGCTATAATGACTCATGTGGTAATGGATTAGAATTGGAAATATAAATATGAGCTCATGTTTAATTTAATACAGATGCAGCTGGTTACATGCAGAAATATTTATAGATGTGTGTATACTCACAGGTTAGTATGTACACAATACTTCTTTGTTCTGTTAGTTGAGAAGGCTTAAAAGAAATGACACCTCAGTAGCAATGAGCACCCTAGCATCCCAGTCTTGGGTTCTGATATCATTCTCCAATTGGAGGAATCTGGTCTTTTGAGAAACAGCTGACTTTAGGACTGGGGCAGGGAATATGAAAGATAAGCCTGGGGCATCATGTAGGTGCCAGAAGAAGACAGTGTCCCAAAACAACAACGGTATGAAGGAAAGACACACGAAGATGGGGGATATGTCAAAGGGACACAGGAGTCAACTAAAAGAGCCCCCAAAGGCCAAAGCTAGAACAATTTGAGCAACAAAATTAAGTAGTATTACATTATAACCTAATGTAGGAAATAAATATCTATGAGTCCATACTGATATAAATAAATAACTGAATAAATAAATAGAAAAGACAAATCTTCAGTGCAGAAAAATTCCAAATAATTTATGTAGATACTTTATCTACTCTCTCTCTCTCTCTTTTTTTTAATATTTGTTTACTTTTGAGAGAGAGAGCCCTAGCAGGAAGGTGCAGAGAGAGGGAGAGAGAGAGACAGAGGATCTGAAGCAGGCTATGCACTGACAGCAGAGAGCTCAATGAGGGGCTTGAACTCACGAATGGTGATATCACAACCTGAGTTGGAAGTTGGGCACTTAACCGACTGATCCACCCAGGTGCCGCTAGATACTCCAGCTTAAAGGGGTGGAACATAAATTCCCACCCTTAGGTGTGAGCTGAGCATAGTCACTTCATTCTAAAGAGGATAGTATGAAAGAGGGTAAAAGTAGCTTTCCAGTGGAGAAACCTTGACAAACTCCTCTTCACCCAGGCGGTCAAGGTCAACACCAACAGTGATAAGTCATGTTGATGTCTGAGAAACTGCAGCAGCCCTGAGGAACCTAAGGGGTCGTGACATAAATGTAAAGTGGCATCCAGATGGGATCTTGGCATAGAAAAAAGTAATCGGGTAAAAACTAAGGAAAATGGAATAAACTATGAACTTTAGTTACTAATAATGTATCACTATTAACAGATCTATCATGTTAATATAAAATGTTAATAATAGAGGAGAGAGGGTGGTGGGGGTAAAGAATTTTGTATTATCTTCACAGTTTTTCTATAAATGTAAAACTGTTCTAAAACATAAAATAGCACAAGGCTTTAGAAACACATTTAATTTCTTTAGACTTTAGAGTCTCAAAGCCAGTACACTGCCTACCTTGAAAATGGAATTTCTTCAATGGATTAAAATAATCATTTTATCCTACAGTTTTAGGATAATAATCATTTATCCTACAGTTTTAATACGTTTTGAATTCAGGAGTTAAATTGATCAATAAAAGTTGGCTACCAATTACTTAGGTCAATGTCTCATGAACTCAGCATCAAAAACGCGGCATCTTTAATTTGTGTGTATTTGTAATACAACCAAGGAAAGGTGACCGGTTCCTTGACCATTTTAAATTAGATGAAAATACCTGCAATAAAAGAAATCCACATAGAGCAGATATCAATCCCAATGCTTGCATTTTCATTGCCTAAAATTGTTTAGTACAGAATGACCTGTATTGTGGAAATGGAACAATTTTGTTCTCCTTAAGTAAAATACCAGCCAAAGAGCATTCGTCTGCAACTGACAAGAGGCGTTACTACTAGTTTCTTCCAATTTAGAGAATCCCCTTCTTCCTTTTTTTTTTAAATCGAGAGTCTTGTTGCTACATTGAAGCTAAAGGGAGAGCGGGGTCGAAGCCCATTGGTGGTGTCCCTGGGCCGAGGGCAGGACTCTCAGCCAAAGGGCCTGCCCATTGGTGGGCTGCCCGGCAGCTGCGGGGCGGGGGCGCCCGGGATGGAGCTCGGACCCCATTGGCTGCGTCGCTGGAGGATGGTGTAATGGACCGCCAAGGCCCGTGCAGCCGGTTTCTACGGCAACGGAGGCTTGAAAGAGCCACTCAGATTTCGGCGTTCACCCCCGACTCCCCCTTCCGGAGGGGGCAGGGCGGCCTGGATTTGAGGGCCGGAGAGGGAGGTATGGGGGCTGGGAGTTAAGGGGACAGAGCTTTCCTCCGACCAAAGCTACCTTGCAAAGCAGCGTTTGAACTGGGTTCGAGGAACCTGGCCTGCGTGTTCACTGGGAGAAAAAAAAAATCTGCCAAACAGAAAACCATAAAGAAGAAAGCGAAAAATGACATATAATACCGCCCCTCCCTGATTCTTTCCATTGGTGATATCGTGCATGTGAGCGAGCACAAAGCCTGGCACAGAGGAGGAACTCAATACTTTAATGGGAGGGAGGAAGAAAGGAAGGGAGGAAGGAAGAGAAAGGGGAGACGGAGGGAGGAGGATCCATGATGCGGGCAACGTGGCGTGAGACGAAGTGCCCGCCCTCTTGGGCTGAAATTTCCATAGTCAGACCCCGAGAACTGAGGGGGGACGACGGCCTTAGGCATGAGGGCTTGAAGGAGAGAGGGGTCGCCGGTGCGCTGGCGGAGGGAGCGGGCGGCACACAGGCTCATGACTCTGGGTATTTGGAAGACCTGACTCTGCAGTAAGAATCCCTGGGTCCACATTCCCGCGGGGCTCTGTCACTTGCCAGCTGCCAGCGGTTCAACTCTCCAGATCCCAGTGTCTTTGTGTTTGGGGAGTAATAATACTTCATTGAGTTGGCGTCGGGACCGAGTGAAGATAATGCATGTCAAGTTCTTAAAACAATGCCTGAAACACAATAAATATGCCATCACTGGTAGCTGTTTTCATAATTAAAGAGGGGTGGGATCTGAGTGGAGAGAGCGTGGCGGTTATCATTGTTGGGTAAGGAGGGAGGAGCAGTGTGGAAATCCTACAAAAGAGACCCGTTTGAATGTCATATAGAAAAGCACAGGAGAGGGCAAATAAGAAAGAAAAAAACAAACCCACAATAACCCAAAAAACAAGGATGGTAGCTGCTGTTAGCTGGTTCTGCCAGATCCTCTGCATGAATTGTTTCATTTCATTTTCTCACCAGCTCTGATGAGACAGTTACCATGAAACCCAGTTTTCTGGTAAGGAAACAGGCCCAGAGAGGTTATGTGGCTTGTCTGAGCTAAGAAATGCCACAACCAAACAAGGACAATTGGGGGACCCAGGACAAGAGGACAATTGGAGGTCTGTATGTCTCTAGTTAGAAGTTATGCATCAAGCTAATGTGCTGAGCAAAATATGTTTTATTCTCCTTCTTGATGAATATACTTGCAGAAAAACCTGGAAGACCAGGTTCCAATTAGAATTCCAGGACCGAGGGCACCTGGGTGGCTCAGTGGGTTAAGCGTCAGACTCTCGGGTTTCTGCTGAGGTCATGATCTCAGGGTTTCGTGAGTTCGAGCCCCGAATTGGGCTCTGCCCTGGTGGTACCGAGCCTGCTTGAGATTCTCTCTCTCCCTCCTTCTGCCCCTCCCCTGCTCATGCTGTCCCTGTCTCTCTCAAAATAAATAAGTAAATAAAAACGAGGGTGCCTGGGTGGCTCAGTCAAGTGTGGGACTTCAGCTCAGATCAGGATCTCATGAGTTCAAGTCTGACGTGAGGCTCTGTGCTGACAACACAGAGCCTGAAGCCTGCTTAGGATTCTGTGTTGCAGTCTCTCTCTGCTCCTCCCCCACTCACACTCTCTCTCCTCCAAAAATAAACAATTTTTAAACATTAAAGAAAAAAACTTAAAAAAAAAAAAAAAGAATTCCAGGACCTTTGGAATTCTGTGCCAGAATGTGTTGGCCCAAGGAGAGCAACTGGATCCTGCGTCCTGCCCTTGTGCGGCGACCTCCTCTCCCACCCATCCCATCCCAGCAAGGGACCCAGCATGCGTGAGTGGGCAGCCCAGCCCCCACATCCAAGCTGCCTCCCGCAGACAGCTACTTTGAGAACTCAGCCTCAGGTCTATAAAGTGTGCATGAGGCAGTGTAGTTTGCCCTCAGCTGAGCCGGACCCAGGGATGGGACCCCCCCCCCCCCCAAGGATGATACCCATGAAGGCTCTGTAAATGAGCTCAGGGATATTTTGGAAGGGAATTCTGGGGTCGCGGGAAATGTTCTAGAAAGGGAGGGCACAGACTCTGGTGGGCAGTTCCTCTTGGGCCCACGAACCCTCACCCCTACCTCCTGGGGAGGAGCAACCTTGCTTGTGATAAGGGAGCCTTGAAGCCAGGCCCTTGGAATCCAGGAACCGGGTGCCCTCCCTGGGCCTCACTGTGTCAGGGGACAGACAGGCTGTCTCAGTGACATGCCCTCAGAGAAATAGGGGAGGAGGGGCCAGAGCTCCAGGCTGATGGAAACTTTTATCAAAGGTGAAGACTGAAGGAGTGAATTAGCCTTTTAAAGATGAAAGAATAAGCCCAGGGGTCCCTGGGTGGCTCAGATTGTGATCTCACCATTTGATTTGTGAGTTCGAGCCCTGCCTCGGGCTCTGTGCTGACAGTACAGAGCCTGCTTGGGATTCTCTCTCTCTCTCTCTCTCTCTCTCTCCCTCTCCCTCCCCCCCTCCCCCTCCCCCATTTGCTCTCTCTCTCAAAAATAAACAAACATTAAAACATAAATAAGTGTACTCTTAGTCCCCTTTACTTATTTCACCCATTTTCCCCACCCACCTGCATACTTCTAAAAAATAAAAAGATGAAAGAATAAGCCCTTTTTTCAGAAGAGCGTCAGTGCAGGTGTGCTAAGGGATACTTCGAGTATCGTTAAAGGACACGTAGACACAATGTCTTGATCTGTAACCTCAGCCAAATAATTTCTAGATCATCCATGCAATAAATATTTATTGAGCTTTTCCTGTGTGCCAGACACAGTGTTAAATGCCGGGCTACAACCAAGAGCAAAAAAAGTCATGGTTCCCGCCCTCTGGGAGCTCAGCACTGAGAGGCAGATGCAGATATTAATCAAACCGTGGCATAAACAAACATCTCATTGTACTTGCGGGAGCTGCTGGAAGGAGGGGAGTGTTGGAGGGTCCGGTCTAGAAGGTTCGGGAAGGCTGCAGTTAGAAAGTGGCGTTAGAGCCCAGCTCTGGGAAAGGTAAGGGTTAACCGTGGGTCGGGTCTGGGAGGATGAATTCCTGGAATGACTAGCAGGAGCCTAGCCAGGGTAGGGGGTGGGGGGTGAGGCCCAGAAGAGGCAGGACTCTAGCAGGGCCTGGTGGGCCCCAGGGAGAGGACACAAAGCCTTTGAAGGTCTTTAAACCAAACCCGGGAGTAAGGTGATCAGATTTCATTCTGGGGACCGTCGCCCTGGATTGAAGGAGACCCTGCTAGGGAGCAAAGAGACGAGTCCGTTGGCTGCTTTAGAGGCTTAAACTTTCCCAGCAAAATGTCTTACTTTTAAAGATAAAGGAAGTGGACTCCAGGCTTTTTAGCGTCTACAGGAATTTCTTTGAAGTCTTGTGTTGTATTTTGCATTTATTTTTGTTCCTTTCTTTCTCTTTTCTTTTTGCCACAGATAACATGTGAAATACTTAAAACAAAGCCTCCAGGGATGTACCGCAGAAAATTAGTTTTCCTTTTGTCTCACACCCCAAATATCCTTTCTTCTCAGAAAGCACAATAATGACCAATTTCATTAATATCCTTCCAGAGTTAATTCAGTCGATAATTTTAAAATAGGTGTATCAAATCATGACCACTGCGGACTTAAATCTTACAATTTTATGGTCAGTTATAAGTCAATAAAGCTGAAAAAATATTAGAAAATATAAAACGGTAACATACCGTATCTTGCTTTGTTTGCTTTAAAATATGGGTCAGAGGGGCACCTGGGTGGCTCAGTCGGTGAAGGATCCGACTTCAGCGTGGGTCACCATCTCCCAGTTCGTGGATTTGAGCCCCCACGTCGGGCTCCGTGCTGACAGCTCGGAGCCTGGAGCCTGCTTCGGAGTCTGTGCCTCCCTCTCTCTCTGCCCCTCCCCTGCTTGCATTCTGTCTCTCTCTCTCAGAAATAAATAACCATTAAAAGATTAAAACAAAAATTTTTAAATGTTTATTTACTTTTGAGAGACAGAGGGAGACAGAGCATGAGCAAGGGAGGGGCAGAGAGAGAGGGAGTCACAGAATCTGAAGCAGGCTCCAGGCTCCGAGTAAGCATTCAGCATAGAGCCCAATGCGGGGCTCAAACCCGAGAACTGTGGGATCATGACCTGAGCCGAAGTTGGACCCTTAACCCGGACTGAGCCGCCCAGGCGCCGCTCCCTTCTCCTTTTCTGGCTGTCCTTTATTAGTGTGTCATGATTTCCTTTTCCATCAGGTGAAACTCACATGTCAGGGCTGCTGAAGAAGGTATGAGCCAAGTTGCTATAATCTTCCTCCCGTATGCTTTTTCTCATGACCCATTAGGAGACTGTAAAATCAATTTAATGGGGCATGTAAGCATTTATAAAAGAATGAAGAAATAGGATGGAAAATGTCAGGGCACACTATCCACAGGGTTAATATTAGTTCTTTATATACGTATAAACTTGTTTCTTTATAGGTAAGTGCATATACATATATGTCATGTGGCCACAATATGAAATGCATATCTTATTATGGGATGTTGTTAAAGAGTTTGAAGGCCATTGCTAAAGGACTCCTGTTTATGTCTCTAGCCCAGAACTCTCCTTAGAATTTAAGACCTTGTATATTGAACCACCGATTCCACACCTTCTCTTACACATTCTCTATGTTCCATATCGGACTCAAGATCTTCATCTCAAACGTGAATTTTCTCCTCTGTTCCACATCTCAGGGAATGGACCCACCATCTATCCACCTGCAGAAGCTGAAAACCTGGGAGTGGTCTTTGGTCCTTACACCCACCTCTAAGTCTTGATGATTTAAACTCCTAAATATCTGTTTACCCTGCCTACTTTTCTTTAAAAATTTTTTAATGTTTATTTATTTTTGAGAGAGAGAGAGAGACAGAGGATGAATGGGGGAGGGGCAGAGAGAGAGGGAGACACAGAATGTGAAGCAGGCTCCAGGCTCTGAGCTGTCAGCACAGAGCCTGATGCGGGGCTTGAACTCTGAAACAGTGAGATCATGACCTGAGGTGAGTCGGATGCTTAACTGACTGAGCCACCCAGGCGCCCCTCCCTGCCTATTTTTCTCATTCTGGCTTCTTCATCCAGGTCCAAGGTACCCATATCGCTCACCTGGGGAAACTGGCCCTTTTTCTACCTGGGCTCCCCACTGACTCATTCTCTACAAAGTATCCTGAATGATCTTTTATTTAAATTTATTTTTCCTTTATTCTAGAGAAAGAACTAGCAAAAGCACGAGTGGAGGAGGGGCACACAGACAGAGAGAGAGAAAGAATCTCAAGCAAGCTCCATACTCAGCACAGAGCCTGACCAAGGGCTCTATCGCACGACCCTGGGACCACGACCTGAGCCAAAATCATGAGTTGGACACCCAACCAAGCCACCCAGGCACCCCATTTTTTAAAAATACAACCATGGGAGCCTGTGTGGCTCAGTCGATTAAGCATCCAGCTTCGGTTCAGGTCATGATCTCACAGTTCATGGGTTCTGCCTCAGGCTCTGTGCTGATAGCTCAGAGCCTGGAGCCTGCTTCGGATTCCGTGTCTCTCTCTCTCTCTCTCTGCCTTTCTCCCTCTCGCGCTTTGTCTCTCTCAAAAATAAATAATGAACATTAAAAAATTAAAAAAAAAATACAACCCTGATCATGTCACTTCCTTGCTTAAAGATCTTCCAGGGTCCCTCATCATATTTTTACACTCAAATTCTAAGCATGGCTGACCAGACCCCAGGATCGTTGGCCTTATTTTGTATCATCTCCCTCCTTTCTCCGCACTGGCCACACTGGCTGTTCTGGATAGGTTAGCTGGCAGACAATATCTATTCCCACTGGGTTTTTTTTTTTTGTTTTTATTAAGTAAACTCTATCCCCAATGTAGGGCTTGAACTCACGACTCCAAGATCAAGAATCCTATGCTCTACCGACTGAGCCAGCCAAGTGCCCTGATTGCCGCTGTTGATGTGCCTTCCTGTGCTAAGCACACTGGGAAGCTAAAACATTTTCTGACTCCCTTGCACATAGAGCTCCGGCAATTAGATACGCTTGCATGAGGTGTGCAGGTGGAAGTAAAATCGTTTTGGCTGTTCCTGCTCATAAGTAAGGTTGTAGAGACACAAGTATCATGTCTCTGGCTTCAAAAACTCATTTCACCGTCCTGGCAGTAGAATTGGCAGTGATTTTCTGGTCCCAGCAGCCTGTCCTTGGCTGGAAGCTTCACAGTAGTATGTCCTCAGACTCCACCTTTCCAGGGATGGCTTCCTGGCCCCTTTCTCTGAGAGGCAGCAGCTCCTCTGGTAGGTCAGTTCGGTAGCGTGCAGGAGCCACTGCTGATACCCAGCCTGGGTCCCATTAGTTTCTTCAATGCCTCGAGTGCTTTCTGTTTCTTTTTCTTCTTTTTTAATATTTCCTTTTGAGAGAGGAGGGGAAGGGGCAGAGAGAGAGAGGGAGACAGAGGATCCGAAGCAGGCTCCATCCTAACAGCGGGAGCAGATGCAGTTCATGCAGGGGCTTGAACTCACGAACCGTGAGATCGTGACCTGAGCCAAAGTTGGAGGCTTAACAGACTGATTAACAGACTGAGGGCAACCCCCCACCAGACACCCCAAAGTGGTCTTCTAAACCTGGACTGATACTCTGCGTTTCCTTTGGTTTCCGTCATGCCTCCTCTCGCCATAGGGTTGTTACACTTCTCTCTCTTGCCTAAACTGCTCTTGACACCAGTTAACCACCCCCATCTCTCAATTACCTCCTTATGTATCCTTTTGATCTCAATTCAAATGTGATTTTGGGGAGTTATTCCTGACCCTGACCCTGACTCCTAAGACCAGATCAGTCTCTGTATGTTTCTTGCAATGCTTTTTACCACACTTTGTAATTGTCTTTGTGTGCTTCTAGAATTTGAGCCCCAGGGAACAGGACTATGCTGCTGTATTCCATTTCCTAGAAAGAGTTGGTGGTTAACAGGCATGCTAAATAAGGGAATGGACTGGAGGTGGCCATCACTTCTCGGCCTTTGGGCTAAGATCAAGTGTGGAATAGAGGTGGCCCTACCTGGGGGGTGGGGGAGGGGTCAGGACAAAATAAAGCCTCTGAGGTAACCTTGACAAGCCCTGGGTCACCTCCTCTTGGCCTTTTCCAGCCCCATCTTTCTAGGACTCTGGAGCTGGCCTGAACATCCCAGGTGCTCTGGCCTCCATGCCTTCGCACAGGCTTTTTCTGTTGCTTGGGTAGGTCTTTCCTCCACCCGGCTTATCCATCCTGCAGATGTCAGTCAGGACATCATCATCTCTTCTGGGAGACTGTACTTCAGACAATTTTATACTCTTTGTATCTTTTTCAGAATATTAAAAAAAATATTATTAAAAAAAAACAAGCCCTGTTCATTACTTATCTATATCTCCTTCTGCAAGTAACCCACTCATTCCCGGGTGTGTGCGAACTACCCTGCAGAAGGGCTTGGCTCTAACGGCCCTCGGTATCTGTTGAAGGCTGAATGAAAGAATGTCAGCTCCTCAGCCAGCCTCAGTCTGGGGGTCTCGGCCCACTCCCTAGGAGCCCATGAACAGTGAGGGATTGTAATTTGGGGGGAGCTAGATCAGGAGAGGAAGCTGGGGGAGGTTTGTTCCACTCCAGCCCAGGACTCCGACCGCCAGGCAGGCCCTGGAGCGGATCCTGTGGGGGATGGGCAGGGAAATAGTTTCTTCCTCTGCTCCCTCCAGGAGAGTTGGAGGGGGGAGAAGGCAGAGAGGGAAGATTCCTTCCAAGGAGGCTCCCTGGCACAGTGCCTGCTTGTAGGGAGGGCGGATATGATGAATGCAGGCTTTCTCTCCGCCTCCAACCCAGTGAAGGAGGGAAACCCAAGGCAGAGAAGGGAGAGCTGAGGGGGGAGGGGCAGGACAGGAGGGAGGGAATGAGGAGGGAAGGGTCTGTTTGCTTTGGGACACAGGAGGGGCTGAGCTGGCTTGGCAAGGCGGGGCTCTTAAGAGCCACCCAGGCCTCAACTACACCGATCAGCTCTGGAAATATCCTCAACTCACTCAATCAGTACCCTGAGAACTTTCATTCTTAGCGCTGAATCATTTCAACCTCTCTGAGCTGCAAATCCCTCAGTCAGTTGTGTCTGGGGTCTTCAGGGCGGGCTTGGAAGAGTGAGTCAGCTCCCTGGGAAGTTTCCCAGACTCTTACTCCCTTAATACCTGGAAGAGATGGCATTTTTTTTAAAGCCTAAGAACACACTGCATCCAATTTGTGGCACTTCCCCGTTGTAACCGGAGGGCAGAATCCCTCTCTCTCATTTGAATACCATTCAGAAGTATGGTCTCAAACCTGGCTGCCAATCAGAATTGTTTGGGGGGGGGGGTGCTTACTAAAAATATTTTCACTCACACCAGTGATTTTGATTCCCCGGAGCAAAGTTAGGACTTAGAACTTGAGTTGTGCTGAGTGTGACGTGTACATAGGGTTTAGGAAACAACTGCAGAGGGTCTGGCAAACGCAGTAGGTGCTGCAGCAAGTGCTACGCGTTGCCCACAGGGCGCGGTGGAAATGTTATGTGCAGGGTAAACAGCGGATGGGTAGGAAGCATGGACTGAACCGGAGTCTGGGCACCCTAGCGTCTTACGCTCTGAAAGGAAACAGGGCAACAGGGTTAGCAATACAAAAGATAAATATTTATTCAGAACAAAACTTTTAACAATCGATTTTACATTCTAAGCCACGAGGAAATAGCAAAACATAAAGCAAAGGAAAAACAAAAACTAACTGAAAAGCAGTGGACTGTCTTTTCTACTTTAACTTGATAACACTTAGTTGACCCAATGCCCTCTTGCAAGTGGCCTATTTTGCAAGTACATTTTAGAGCTAACAGCTCACTTATGATTACAGGCTAAAGTCACCTTTCTCCTGTGAGTGAGGAAGTCGAAGATGAGCTCCAGTTCGATGCTTCTCCGGGGTCTCTGGCTACTGAGGCTAAGGTGCCAGTGTAAACCTCTGGCAGGTGTCCTTACTGAGGAGCACCCCCATTTCGAAGCGGTGGCAGTGAAAGGTGAGGTCCCAGAGGATCTGGCGCTTCTATCCAGATACAGGACCCCAGGGAGCAGTAAGTGCACCCTGGGTTATGTTCCTCTGTCCCTTCCTGGTCTCCCAAGTATTCAGAAGTCCCCGCTAATCCCTTTCTGTCTCCTCCCCCAGGTGATTTCTTAGCATTCCTCTGGGCTCATCATTCTGCAGAGATCAGCCTTTCTGGGCCCTCAAGTGTCGAGGAAAATGTTGTGAAGTGTGAGAGGTAGTGGAATGAGCACCGGGCTTGGGGTCAGGGAACTCTACTCTAGGCTAGCTCTGGAACCGGACAGCTCTGTGATTTTGACCCAGTCACCGAACCTCTCTGGGCCTGCTGCCCCTGTTGGGAAATCCAGGGGATTGGCCGAAACCAACTTTTAGGTCCTTTCCAGCAAGAAAATTCGAAATTCCATGATTCTGTGAAAAATGGCTCCTGAGCCATGGAACAGCTGTCCCAAAGTCCATGCATTTTAATGCCAGCAAGAGAAGCCCTTGGCCACCATTCAGAGCTTACTGACTCAGTTTACATACACTTCTAACAACACTGTTTTCACAAATTCTCAGACCACATAGATTAGAAGCAACAAATTAAAAGGGGAGGGGAAGAGCTGCACACGGTGGACACCCTAACGGAAGCCACAGTCAACAATGGTCTGGATTCAACAAACACTGAGGAGTGCCTACCGCGCCGGGTGCCCTGTACCTAGGGCTGGGGCACAAAGATGAGCAAGGCAGCCCAATGGGTGAAAATCCTGGGAGAAGACAAGGCGTGGGGAGTAAAAAGTACAAACAACAACAACAACAACAAAACAAACCCACACGAAACCCCCAAAACCCCCAAAACAACCCAGGTACAAAAAACGAAAGGGAAGAGGCGACACATCTGCACACGACAGTTTTCTCGGTAGTTACTGATGACAGAGCCATCCGTTCAGAAGAGGCTGCAATGGAGTAAACTCGGTTTCAGAAGGCAGAGAGAGAGAGAGAGAGAGAGAGGTCTCTTGTACGTCTAAGAAAGAGCTCCTTCAAAAACGATAAAAAATGGTTTTAAAAAAAGTTTTGGCACTTAAGAGGGGGTACGCTGGCTCTGGGTTCAGTGCCCGGCCACCCCGGTTAGCTGAGCTGCCACGGAATTGTGAACGGCTTTGGGACACTGGGCAAACGCGTGTCCTCGCTTGCCACAGAGGTTGCAAACGATGCCCTTCCGACAGTAAGGGCTCAGGTGCCCCTCCTCCCCGCACCGGAAGCACCTGTCCTGCGTGCAGCTGCCGCTCATGTGGGTCCGGGAACCACATTTGAAGCACGTCTTGGGCTGCCCCTTGTACCAGCTGTAACCCCTCTCGGCGCCCAGGAAGAAGGCCCCGGGCAGGTGCCGGACCCCGCCCTCCCCCTGGCGCAGCTCGATCTCACACTTGTACTCCCCGGTCCAGATCCCAAACCTGTCGGTCACTTTCACGGGCACGGCCAGGACGTCGCAGTGGCGCTTGAGCCAGGTCACGATGTCCTCCACGTCCACCGTCTCGTTCCGGAAGAGGATGAAGAGCGTCTTCAAGCTGGCCTTGCTCCGCCCCAGCACCACAAAGTTCTCCCAGCAGTCCTCCTGCTCGCGCTTCTCCTCGTAGACGCGGAGGAACAGGGCCAGCTTCTCGGCCGAGCGGAAGCTCACGTCGAACTCGCGGCTGCCCGGGATCTGGATGACCGCGTAGATGTCGCTCGGGTCCATGCCGATGGAGCGCAGGATGAGCGCGCCCACCACGAAGTCCCGAGTCGGGCAGGCGCCCTCGTCTCCCTGGAAACAGATGCGCACCAGGAAGCGGCCTTTGCCCGGGCCCGCCGCGGGGCCCGCCGCCGCCGCCGCCGCCTGCTCGTCCTGAGCGGGCCGCTCGGCCGCGTCCTCGGCCGCGCCAGGCCGGGTCGGGCCCGCCATGGCCGCCGCCGCCGCCGCCTCGGCCTTCTTTCTCCGGCCCGCCTCGGCGGCGCCCTTCTTCTTGCGCGGGTCGGCCGCCTCGCCGGCCGGGTCCCTGCGCCGGCCCTTCGGGTCCCCGCGGCCGGCCGGGGGGAAGTCGCCGAGGCCCGGCGCCGCCAGGCCCGCGGGGGCGCCGAGCCCGCCGCCCACGCCGCTGCCGCCCTCCTCCTCCCGCCGCGGCGGCCGCGACTCGCGGAACTCGCCCTTCTTCTCGGCCAGGTTCTTCACCACCTGGGCCCAGCCCATCTTCTCGCGGCCGCCCTCGGCCTCCTCGCCGCGGGCCGCGGGCCGCGCGGGGGGCAGGAGCTGCGGCCGCCCCCGCTTCCTCTCCTCCTCCGCGCCGCCGCCGCCGCCGGTGGCCATTTTACCTCCTTCCCAGCATCCTCCACTCGCTCCCGCAGCCAAAGGGCGCCCATCCGCGCGCCCGCCCGCCCGGGGCTGTGGGGGTTTGGTGGGTTTTTTTCTTTCTTTCTTTTCTTTTTTTTTTTTTTTTTCCGAAATTCGACGCCTCTCTCCCCCGCCCCGCCGGAGGTATCTACCCGCGGCGCGCTGCGGCCGGAGCCCGCCCCGAGCTCTCGGGTAACGGCCCGGCCGCGTCTCCGCCCGCGCGCGCTCCGGCCCCTCCTCCCGGGCGCCCAGGCGCGAGGCGCCGCTTGGAGCGCGTCCCTGTCCCTGGCGAAGGCCTGGCGGCCCCGGGCCGCGCTTTCGAGGATTCGCTCTTTCGCCAGCGGTCCTCGATGATTTCACGCAGGCGGCATCGCGAACGGCCCCCGGCCCCCAGACGAGCCCCTTTTGTGTTCTTTTCCGTGTAACCGGAAACAAACGAAACTTCGCTCTCCCTCCTTCCAGAGCATACAACGGTGCGTTGTTTTTCCAGCCCTGGGTCATGGACGTTTTCAAACATAAAGTTGAAAGAATGTCGCGGTGAACATTTTACCTTTAACTTTGGAGGATTTTTCTTCATTGGAATTTGTACCGCGCCGTACCACGCTACACCTCTATTCATGCGTCCTTATCTTTTGATGCATTTCTAAGCAATGCTTATTTTTAAAAAAAGACCCATTATACTCTTGATGACAATGCTAATATATCGAGCTCTTCAGTGCTGGGTACTGTTCTAAGCTCATTCGCACATTTCAAGCTCTAGCGCATGGAGTCTTCCAAAAACACGCTGTAATTACATCCATTTCACAGGCGGCAGGGGCTTGGAGACCGGGTTAAAAAACGCTTGGCCAAGTGTCAGAGTACTAGGCGACCCCATGTGTAGGTGCCTTATATTTCAAAAAACTTCTTTGCTCCTGACTTTGTGGATCAAGGTCTATTTGTTTGCATCAGACTCCGCAGAAAATCTGGCTAACACAAAGATTCTGCGCTGAAGTTAGCACTGGACAGAATTTCTATTCCTCCATCTGTCTCAACTGGGGCTTTGGAAGCATGGGTAAAATCTGGGTGTTTGAGGGGATGGGTTAACAATACCCTTTGTTAGCTTTGTTTTCTTTATGCAAGTCCGTGTGCATTTCAGGGTGTTTCAGTGACCATGGTGACCTTAGTGAAAGAAGAGGTGGATTGGGGAGTCAGGGAGACCCCAGTGTGAATCTGACTGCTTTGAATCTCAGCCTTGCCACATGGGACCAATGACCTCAGTTTTCATAGGTTCAGTTTGCTCATCCATAATAAAGCGATATTAATGTCTACTCTCAAGAGGACTAATGTTGGGGTTGGAGGAGGTAGACTGTCCAAGAGCTCGGTCCCCAGTGGGTTTCCAAGAAAGCCTATTCTTCCTCTGTTGATGTTTATTCTTTCTGCTTGACAGCTCAAGTCTTTCCACTGGGAGGACATTTACAAAACCAAAGAGAACCTATGCAATTTTAAATAATCTCTTCCATTCCTCTTACCCTAACCTCTCACCCTGGGCAACTGTCATACAGGTATCTACAAGGATCAGCAGGCACCTTAAATAAGGACAATGTGCTGGGTGAACTGGAGACCAGGAGTTCTATCCCAAGGGGCGGTTGCTAGTCAAATCTAGCTGATTATAGCTCTCCATAAGTAAGGGCTCACCATAGCCAGATATTCCAAATTCTAAAGAGAAAAGCGAAGTCTGTTTTATTTATGGGAGACAGTCTTCCTTCTCCTTCTACAAGGCTGTCTCAGCTATATTTGGATCCTCTCTACAAAATTTAGAACCAGCCTACTAAGTTCCAAGAAACCACTTTTTTGGGATTTCAGTTGGAATTGCATTGCATTTGTACAGAACTGCCATTTGATAATGCTAAATCACCCCATCTATGACCTCATTGGATTTCTCGTTTATTTAAGTCTTATTTTTATAAATTTTAATAACATTTTATAGTTTTCTTCAGAAAGTTCTTGAGTAATTAAAAAAATTATTTTGGGGTGCCTGGGTGGCTCAGACAGTTAAGCATTCGACTCTTGATCTCGGCTCAGGTCCTGATCTCACGGTTTGTGAGGTTGAGCCCTGCGATGGGCTCTGTGCTGACAGCTCAGAGCCTGCTTGGAATTCTCTCTCCTACTCTCTCTGCCTCTACCCCACTCACGCTCACATTAAAAATAAATAAACTTGAAAAAAAAAACCAATAAAAAACCAAGAGAATACAATTGATTTTGTGTACTAACAACAATGATGACATCTTTTAAAATTTCCAATGGTTTTTAGAATCACCTTTAAAAAAAAATTTTTTTTTAAGCGGGTGCCTGGGTGGCTTTGTCAGTTGAGCATCTGACTTGGGCTCAGGTCATGATCTCACAGTTCATGGGTTCGAGCCCCATGTCGGGCTCTGCGCCAACAGCTCCGAGCCTGGAGCCTACTTCAAATTCTGTCTCCCTCTCTCATGAAGGTTTTCCTCTTTCTCTGCAGATCTAACAGTTCCTGGCTTACTACACTAGCCAGCATCTCTCATCTAACCAACATATATTAAGCATTTTTGTCTTATTTCTGGTTACAAAGAAATGTTTGTATTTTGAAAAGATTCGACCTGTCGATTGGGTCCTGGGTCCATCTGAAATTTTACCAACCACATCTTATATTGTAAGGTTTTGTTGGTATGTGTTTGGCCATTCCTTCCATCAGTTCTGTTTTTCTCTGGTCAGATTTTGCAGATTCCAAGATTTCTGTATTCTCTCTCTCTCTTTTTTTTTTTTTTTTTTGCCTTATTTCTCGTTGATTATCACTGTCAGCAATTTTCCCTATGAGCTGGGTAAAAGACTGACGATTTATATTTATTTCTCCGTGGAAATTGTCAGCCATTCTCCTTAGTAGTCAGATTGGCCTCTTGTAGAGAGCATTGCACCAGGAGCTACAGGGGCCAGGCAGGTACTCTGTGAAAAAATCAGTCCAGATGTTCACTGAGACCATTTACGAAGGGGAGCCTTTGCTCATTTCTGGCAAATTATTGCCATGGAAGATATCAGAATTGGTCAGTTTGGCACCTCAGTCTGGGTTCTTATTGACAGACTTCTGGCATTGCACTTAAAAATTTTTTTTAAATTTATTTTTTATTTATTTCTGAGAGAGAGAGACAGCACGAGCAGGGGAGGGTCAGAGAGAAAGGGAGACACAGAACCTGAAACAGGCTCCAGGCTCTGAGCTAGCTGTCAGCACAGAGCCCGACGTGGGGCTCGAACCCATGAACGATGAGGTCATGACCTGAGCCGAAGTCAGATGCTTAACCAACTGAGCAACCCAGGTTCTCCCCCCCCCCTTTTTTTTTACAGACTAGTTAGGAGACTTTGCCAGAGGCATGATTTGAGATGGACCATGGTAGAAGCAGGTGTTGGAGAGGAAGACAGAAAAAAAGATATGGGGGCCAGAATTTGGCAGGCCTCTCTATGTTGCAAGGGTGTAGACTGAGTGTGAGAGGAAAGTGAAGTGTGTGTATGTGTGGGCAGTGGTAGTAAGCAGTATAATTCCAGATATACTTTGAAGGCATTGCTGACAGACTTAAGCAATGTGGGGTGAGAGGTGAATCAGAAAATGAGTGGGGGGTGGGGTGGGTGCATGGGTGGCTCAGTCAGTGAAGCATCAGACTCTTGGGTTTCGGCTCAGGTCATGATCTCAAGGTTCTCAAGGTTCGTGAGTTCAAGCCCTGCGTTGAGCTCTGCGTAGACATTTGGAGCCTGCTTGGGATTCTCTCTCTCCTTTCTGCCCCTTCCTGTGCTCTCACTCTTTCTCTCAAACACAACACAACACAACACAACACAACACAACACAACAAACTGATGAGTCAAGGATGACCCCAGGTAGAGAGCTGCCATTTTGAGTTGGGGGAAGGAGTTGCGTGTCAGAGTTGCCTATTAGGCACCCAAGCAGCAGTGCTGAGTAGGCAGTTGGGCGTCTGTGGCTGGAACTCAGTGTAGAGGCCGGAGATAGGAGTCTGGAAGGCATCCAGGTAGAGATGACATCTGAAGTCACAAGACTGGAAGGGAAGGGGAACGGAGTCTGAGTGTATAAAGGAAAAGAGAGGGCTGGGTTCTAGCTCCGAGACTCTCTAATAATAAAGGGAGAAGAGGAAGAACCAGCAAAGGAGAAGGGGTCAGGAAGCCTCTGAAGAGAGTGGTTTCCTGGGCACCAAGTTTAGAAAGTGTTTCAAGGCAAGAGTGATCTGCTGTGTCAAACTCTGCACATAGGTCAAGTAAGATGAGAAGTGACGATGATGTTTAGCACAGGGCACTGGTGGCCTTGACAAGGGCGGGTTCAGAGGAGAGGTGGAAATTACTGGGGCGCTATCTCCGAGAAAAATGAGGGAGGGTAGGATTCTGTGCACAGCTGTAGGAATCGGTCTTAACGGGCAGTTCATACAGCCATAGGAGGGAGGCGATTACGTGGGGACATGAGGTGATATGAACCTGTGAGTTTACTGATCCTCACGATTTTCTTAGTGAAATAGGAAGCGAAATCATTAGCCTAGAGTGAGGATGGAGAAGAAAGTGATGGAGGTTTGATGAGAAGAGAAATATGACATAATTCTCTAGGATGATGGCTGGGGCCAGCGGGAGGATGGGATTTAAAACCCAGGCGAGCAGAACCGGGCGAGCTACGTTTCTCCTTGAGAGATTAGTCCCTCTAGGCGCTCGGTAGCCGGCGTCCGTTTCCTTGGAGACGAGACGGCCCGGTCTCGCTGGGAAATCTGAGCGGCCTAGGTTACCACGTGGTCCACGCTCAGACAAAAAAGCCGGAGAGATCTGGCATCGTAAGAGATCAGGGCCCCGCGGACTCACGACCCTTCTTCCATTTTCCCCAACGGCCCTTGTCTTTCCAAAGTAGGTAAAAGGAGCATCGATGGGCGGTGAAGTGCGCATGCGTGTCCCTCTTTCATTTGGTCCGGGCCTCATTGTCTTTTGGCCCCGCCCCCCGCCCCTCCCTCGCTCCGCCCCTCCCTCGGGCTCTCGCAGCTCCGGCTCACCCGCGTTCCAAGGGTAGTTAACTAGGTTGTTGAGACTCTGTTTCGCGTTTGCTGCTTACAGTCCCTGGGTTGGGCGTGATGGCAGTCCTTTCCCGCTCCAACCCTTTGCAGACCCAACCGGTCTGGGATTTGCTCCACAATCCACAACTTTCAGATTCTGGTGAGTCGGTGAGGCCTAAAGAGCAGATGGGGGCTGGCTGACCGCCCCCCACCCCCCACCCCCCGGGCTTGCAGTCCTTCTGCCCTGAAGCCCCAGGCTGTGACCGTCTCGGGTGGTAGAGTCTGGAGACCTGAATTCCAGGCCTGCCCGTGTCACACGATTGCTGTAGGATCCAGGGGCAATTCTCGGAACCTGTTTTTCTTACCACTTATCTCAACGTGAGGGTATCTTATGCTACTCTCTTATTTGCCTCTGATTCTGGTTTTCTATTGGGTCTTTTCCATGCCTTCTGTTTCTCGCAGTTCTTAGCACCTCACAGCCTGGATGTGCTTAGTAAGTTCTGGCTGGCTGATAGAAAAAAGTGGTAGCTGACATACCGCATGCCTCACAAATGCCCCCTGGATAGCTTGCATCAACCTGTGGAGGTAGGTTTTATAGTTAGACCTAGTTTACAGACGAGAAAATTGAGGCTCGGAGAGAAAGTCGCTTGCTCCGGGTCACAGATATCTGTAAGGGGCGAAGCTGGGATTTGAACCCATCAGGCTGTGTGACGGATTGTGTTGTATCTGGTAGGATTATGTTCCATGGCAGTGGTCCAAGCAGATACCCAGCCACCTACTCTGCCTCCTGGCCTACAAAGCAGAGATCACAAGAAGAGCAGAATGGAGGCTTTGACTGGTGATCTGCCAGGTGGGCAGAAGCCCTTGAGGGCTGGTATGGGGATGGGAGACAGGACATAGTGTATGCCCTTGGCCTTTGGTGACATCAGCTGTATTAGAGTAGGGTGATCACGGTAACAAACAATCCGCAAGTTTCAAGTATTAATATTCAAACTTATTTCTCATTTGTATCGAAGTACATATGTGGATCCGCAGGGGAGGAAGGCATCTTTTCCACACGGTCCTTCAGCATCCAGGCTTCTTCAGCCTTATGGCCCTGACAGTTAGTAAGGCCTTGAACTCCTCTGCTGGAGACTTCTGCATCCAGAGAGAGAGAGAGCAAGAATATGGGTAATTTTGTGGACACTTTTTTTTTTCAGACTTGAAGTGGTTCATACCGCTCCCCCTCATATTTTGGTGGCCATAAGTGAGTCGAATGACCACCCTTAACCCGAAGAGAAGATGGGAAATGTCCTGCTGTGTGTCCAGGAGGAAAAGAAAACAGGGTTTGGTCAACTCAGGAAAATCTCTGCCACATCATTGTCATGAGGGAGTTCTCAGGCCCATGGCTCAGACAGACATGGGTTCACATCTTGGCTCTGCCCTTTACTGTCTTGGAAAAGCCATTCATCTCTCTGAGCTTTCGTTTTCTCGCTTGTAATATGAGGACCTGATAGGATAGTTACAAGAATTAAATGTTTATTTTTGAGAGAGACAGAGCACGAGCAGGGGAGGGCCGGAGAAGGAGAAGGAGACACAGAATGCGAAGCAGGCTCCAGGCTCTGAGCTGTCAGCACAGAGCCTGACGTGCGGCTTGAACCCACCGACCGCGAGATCATGACCTGAGCTGGAGTCGGATGCTCAACCAACCGAGCCACCCAGCTGTCCCAATAACAAATATTTTGTAATATTCCTTTAGTATCTGAAATAAACTTCATAGATAATATAATTTACCTATGTATATAATTTAAAAAATTAATGTAATGCCCTCAGTGTAAAGGACACGTAAAAGGAAAGCCATATATAGTTAAATAACATCTATTTTAGTATGTAAATATGCAGGATAAACTCCACTAGAAGACATGACAAAGTGGTCAGGAGCTTATTAGTCACAGTAAAATGTAACAGTTGCAAATGCAGACTGACGGTGGCTGGATACTGGGGACTCAAATATCCAGAGGGATTTTATTCATTGCAGTCACGATTTCCAAAGTGACACCCATCTCTTGGGAAAGTTCTTAACCCGACAGAGCACAATCTTCCCTTGGTTGTAGCTGCTCTCTTGAAAATTCAGCGTTACCATAACCCTCTACAAACTTCTCTTTGTGTTTATAGGTGAAAGAGAGTCAGGTTCTGGGATCAGATTGTTACGAATAAGGTTTTCACCTACAGCCGTGTCTCATAGGGCTTTGGAAAGGCGTGCAGGACGTAGGAGAATTCTGTGTTCTGCGGGGTGTCCTATTCTGGGGCTATCCAGCGTCCCTGGCCCCCACCCACAGATGCCCATCGGGACCCCCAGTGTTTGTGAGAACACAAATCCGCCTTGCCAATGTATCTCGAACACCGCTGTCACGCTGTCGAGAGATTTGGATGTAAAGTGCTGCGCACAAGGCCTGGTGGTAGTGAGAGAATTTTTGTGTTTGGGTTTAGACCCTGTTCACCCCGCATCTACAGGGAAGCTCTTTCCTTCTTTCACGGGGGAGGCAGTGAGATGTGTAACAGGTACAACAACAGTAAGAACCCGAGTAATTAGCACATGCCAAGCACTCATTATATGCCAGAGACTGTTCTCAGCACTTCATCTGTACCACCTCATTGAGTCTTCTCAACAGCCCCGTGAGGTGGGTGCTGTGATGGTCACGTCTTCTTCTAGATGAGGCGTGGCCAAGTGTAACTTCCAAGGTGACCCAGGTTGGAGGGGGCAGGGCCAGGCTGTGACCTTTGGCAGTTTGTCTCCAGGACGCACATGCTGATGGAGAGTGTGCGGGCACTGGAGGAACAGGGACCCGGACTGGTATTCCAGCCTCCCCTCTTGCACTTCCCTGCCATGGCGCCAGTCTGCAAAGATGGCCTGCTTCGGGCTGGTGAAATCATCTGTGTAAATTATGATGATGAAAAGAGTGACCACTTGCTGAGGACTTATTTTATGTCAGGCTCTGTTGCAGAGGGTTTATTCATTCATTCATGTGTTCATTCAGTAGCATCCATTGGCTGAACACCCACGTGCCCAGCATTGGGCTGAGTTGTTGACTCAAGGTCAAGTAGGCAGGGTGGGTTTCATAGTCCCAACCTCAAACATGTAACTATACAAAACTTAAAAAATTTTTAAAATTTTTTAAATGTTAAAAAAGTCAGCCATGCATATTTATGTGGCTATATTTCTGATTTTTGAGAAGGGTGAGCAAAAACAGCTCCGTGGAAGAAAAGAAAGCCTTTTCCACAAATAGTGCTGAGCAATTGGACATCCACAGGCAAAAAGAAAAAACGAAAACAAAAAAAAACAAAAAGAAAGAAAAAAAAGAAAAAGAACCTTGACTTAAGTTTTGGAACATAGACAAAAATTAACTCCAAATTAAATATAAAATGAAACAGAAATGAAATGTTTCATGGAAAAGTGTAAACCTTTTTTTCTGGTTTTATTTAATGTTGAGACAGAGAGAGACAGAGCATGAATGGGGAAGAGGCAGAGAGAGAGGAAGACACAGAATCTGAAACAGGCTCCAGGCTCTGAGCTGTCAGCACAGAACCTGATGCGGGGCTCGAACCCACAGACCGTGAGATCATGACCTGACCCGATGTCGGACTCTTAACTGACTGAGCCACCTGGGCGCCCCAAATGTAAACCTTTTAGAAAAAAAAATTAGGAGAGAAAAAATCTTTGGGACCCAAGGCCACGTGAAGAGTTCTTAGACTTTATGCCAACAGCTTGATCCATAAAAAAATGAAATAAATGGATATAAGTTGGACGTCATCAAAAATAAAAACTTGTTCTATGTAAAACCCTGTTAAGGGGATGAAAAGACAAGCTACAGGGGCACCTGGCTGGCTCAGTCGGTTAAGCATCCGACTTTGGCTCAGGTCATGATCTCACAGTTCGTGGGTTCAAGCCCCGCATCGGGCTCTGGGCGGACAGCTTGGAGCCTGTAGCCTGCTTCAGATTCTGGGTCTCCCTCTTTCTGCCCCTCCCTTGCTCATGCTTTGTCTCTCAAAAAATAAATAAGCATTAAAAAAAGAAGAAGAAGAAAAGAGGAGCTACAGGCTTGGAGAAAATATTTGTAATCTGCATCTGACAAGGACTGCTACTACGTAGAATATGCGAGAACTCTCAAAACTCAACAGAAAAACAATGCAGTTAGAAAATGGGCAAAAGACATGAAGAGACATTTCACTGAAGAGGATATCCAGATGGTAAATAATCACATGAAAAGATGTTCAACATCATTACCCGTCAGGGATGTGCAGGTTACACCACAATGAATCGTCACTGCACACCTATCAGAATGGCTAGAATGAAAAATAGTGGTAACACCAACTGCTGGTAAAGAGCACAAACTGGACCACGCATACGTTGCTGGTGGGAATGTAAAATGGTAGAGCCGCTCTGGAAAAGACTTTGGCAGTTTCTGATGAAACCAACATGCAGTTTTCATCACGATTCAACAGATGCACTCTTCGGCATTTATTCCAGTGGAATGAAAACTTACGGGCACACAAAAACCAGTGCATGAATGTTCCTTAGCAGCCTTATTCATAATACTCGGAAACTGGAAGTAATCCTGATGTCCTCTAATGTTTCATGGTTAAATAAGCTATGGCACATCCGTACAATGGCATACTATTCATTAATCAAAAGGAAAGGATTGTTGGCATAGTCATAACTTGGATGAATCCATGGAGTTTTGCTGAGTGAAAAAAGCCAATCTCAGAAGTTCTATGTTCTACGAATCCATTTACATAGCATCCTGGGAATGGCTACATTGTAGAAATGGAGAACAGATTAGTGATCGCCAGGGGTTAGGGACACAGGCTGGGGGAGGAGGGGAAGGGGAGGGGAAGAGGCAACAGGAGTTATGCCTGTGGTGATGGAAACATTCGGTATCTTGCCCGTCTTTTTTTTTTTTTTTTTTTAATAAAGTTAACAGTTTTTTTTTTTAAATTTTTTATGTTTTATTTATTTCTGGGAGAGAGGGAGATAGTGTGAGCAGGGGAGGGTCCAAGAGAGAGGGAGGCACAGAATCTGAAACAGTCTCCAGTCTCTGAGCTGGCTGTCAGCACAGAGCCCGACGCGGGGCTCGAACCCAGAACTGTTAGATCATGACCTGAGCCAAAGTTGGACGCTTAACCGACTGAGCCACCCACGCGCCCTGTATCTTGCCCGTCTTAACGTCAGTTTCGTGGTTCTGATATTGTAGGTGGTTTTGCAAAATGCTACCATTGAGAGAAACTAAGTTAAAGATACAGATGATTTCTCTGTGTTCGTTTTTCTTAAAATGTTTTGTTTTATTTTTGAAAGAGTGTGAACAAGAGGGGCAGAGAGAGCGGGGAGTGGGGGATGCAAAGTGGGCTCTGTGCTGACAGCAGCAAGCCCAATATGGCGCTCGAACACACGAACCTTGAGATCATGACCTGAGCTGAAGTCCAATGCTTATCCAACTGATCCTTGCATATGCCCCTGTTTGTATTATTTCATAAAACTGCATGTAACTTGAACTTATCCCAGAGTTATAAGTTGTTGTTGTTGTTTTTTTTTACCTCATTTTACTTATTTATTTAGCGCATGAGTGTGAGTGGGGGAAGGGGCAGAGAGAGAGAGGGACGGGGGGGGGGGGGGGAAGGGAGAGAGAGAGAGAGAGAGAGAGAGAGAGAGAGAGAGAGAGAGAATCCCAAGCAGGCCCCACACTGTCAGCACAGAGCCTGACATGGGACTTGAACTCATGAATGGTGAGATCATGACCTGAGCTGAAGTCTGATGCTTAGCCGACTGAGCCACCCAAGTGCCCCCATAATAAGTTTAATTAAAAAAAAGAAAAAGATAAATCAGGGCTACTACCACTAATGAAAATAAAGTTATTATTAAAGCTACAAATCTCCCTAAGTATTTAAGTTCAACTTACTAATCTTAGAATTTTTACAAACACTTATAAGGGGGATTTTGGAAGTTGGTTAATTAAGTTCCTCTAATCCTTTTAAGCCACAGTAAAAAATTTCATATATTGAATTTTCATTTTCAAGTAGTTCACTTGTCTGATTAACAGAGACCATCGAGCATTTAAATAATTCTTGTACACCTAATAAATATACTTCTAGGTATGGCTAATCTTATGTCCTCTTAAATTTCGGTAATATATACACATTTAATAAGAATGTCTTCAACCTTTAACTTGAAATAAATCAAAATCTCATTTACACATTTTAAATTAGAACCACAATATTAATCTATTAATTGCTCCATCTTTATACAATACAGTTGAATACCTGAGGTATACAGATAATTCGTAACTTCAACACAAAATTAGTTTACTTTACTTCTGTAGTTAATGCTGTCATCTTCCAGGGTTAGCTGCATTGATCCATTGATGAAATAATATTTCTCTGAATTGTACTGGGTTGCACCTAGAGCAGGGATTTTGGAGGGGGGACGAGAATGTCGCCACAGCGTTCATGATTTGGGTGTTTTTTTTTTTTTTTTAAATTTATTTTTGAGACAGAGAGCAAGTGCACAAGCAGGGGAGGGGCAGAGAGAGTGGGGGACAGAAGATCTAAAGCGGGCTCTGTGCTGACTGCCGAGAGCCCGATGCAGGGCTCAAACCTGTGAACCATAGCTCATGACCTGAGCCTAAGTCGGACACTAAACTGGCTGAACCCCCTCTCCCCCAGGTGCCCTGACTGGGGGATTTGTCTCAGGCTGGCCCATGACACGCTATGAGGAAGCAGGGCTTCTGAGCACATGCCCTACACATGTCATGTCCTGAACTGCACTATTTTCACATACTCCGTATCCGGCAGGACCACAGCTATTAGAGGTGTTCCAGACAGCCAGGTGGGAGTTTTGCACGGCTCTGTGCCTTCGGGTGGTGCTGTGGTCCTAATGCCAATCCTCGGGTCACCAGTAATAGATAGCAGTGACAACTAGAAATGCGTATTCAGCCCTGAGTATGAGTCAGGCACTCCCGCAAACACTCTAAGGTAGAGTGACATTTAATCTTTAAAAACCCGATGAAAGAGGCATGCTAATTATACCTATTTTATAGGTGGGAAACTGAGGGACAGAGAGGTCATGTGACCTGCCCAAACTCACAGGCTAGTGGAAAGCAGCGTCTGGATGTGTACCCAGGCTGTCTGGCCGATTGGTTTTTGCCCGTCACCCCTGCCCTATCTGACTTTGCTACCAGCCAGGTTGGTGGGAGAGATCGCGGGCACCTGGCTGTCTCCGTTGCTTCTCTTCTCGCTCCTCCGCTCCTCCCCGCTGTCCATACCCATAGTCACGTGGAAGCCCCCTGTGCTTCTCTGTCCCTTCTATCAAGGCCCAGAGTGGGGCCTGGGAGCTTCCTGATAGATGTGAGTTCTGTGATCTGCCTCACTGTCACATATGAGGTGGAGAGTGGGTGGGGGCGGGGCCGGGGCCGTCTCAGTGGATGGTACTGGGACCCGCCCCTAGGCCTGCTATACCCTCACTCCCTCTCTGCCCTTTCCTGTGCCCTAGGATTGCATTCCAAGCCCACCACGTCGATGACAAGCAAGCTGAGGAAGCCACAAGAAATGCACAGAGGGAGGTCGAACTCTGGGAAGCCGCAGGCCAAAATCCGGCTCATGGGGGTATGAGCATCCCCCCATAGGCACCGGGGCCCGGGATGGGGGCGCAGGGCCAGGGGGCCAGCAATAGCGAACACGCCCTGAACACTGGGTGGATCCTGGGCTCATTTATTCCTCAACAAGGCCGCGGGCAGGCTTATCATCACTCCCATTTTACAGATGGGGGAACTGAGGTGCAAGGCGAGAAAGGACCTGTACCAGGTCATGTAGCCAGAAAATGGTAGTACCAGGGATTGGAGCCACTTAAGCAGAGCGTTTGCCTTTGCGTTTACGACTAGGAACGTGATCGGAAGAATCACTTTTTATTTCACTGCATTAGGAACTCAGCCTGGTGGGTTGTCTGTTTAGACGTTTCCAGTAAATTAACCTTTCATGGGACACGATGGACCTCGAAGCAGAGCTTAGAAGCTCACTATTATATCTTTCACACCTCTGATACAGTTTTAGAGAGTAATTTTCTTCCCATCCATTGTTTTCTATATTTCTCAACAGTGTTTTAGGGTATTTGAAATGACTTAAGGGTCTGTGTCCACAGAAGAAAGTAGAATACTAAATACTATTTAAAAAAATTTTTTTTTTAACATTTATTTTTGAGAGACAGGGTGTGAGCAGGGGAGGGACAGAGAGAGAAGGAGTCACAGAATCCGAAACAGGCTCCAGGCTCTGAGCTGTCAGCACAGAGCCCAATGCGGGGCTCGAACCCATGAACCATGAGATCATGACCTGAGCTGAAGTCGGCTGCTTAGCCACCCAGGCGCCCCAGAATACTAAATACTATAAATACGACAAAATACTGTAGAAGAATTATTAATTCCTTCAAGAAAGTTTTTAAGAGCTCAGTGAACAATTACTAGATAAAGAAATGGGGAAGAATGCTTTGAAACCTTTTCTTCCCTCTAACCTTCAAGTTTGCAAAGTGGTTCAGAGGCGGCTCAGCGTTCTTAAAAGAGAAACTCATATTTCTGGGGTTATTTTTATTTGTTTTATTATTTTATTTTTAAAGTTAAAAATTTTTATATTATTTATTTATTTTTGAGTTTATTTTGAGAGCGAGAGAGAGAGGGCAAGTGTGCTCACGGGGAAGGGGCAGAGAGAGACAGAGAGAGAGGGAGAGAGAAAGAATCCCAAGCAGGCCTCATGCTGTCAGTGCGGAGCCGGATGTGAGGCTCGAACCCATTAACTGTGATGCGAGATCACGGCCTGAGCTGAAATCAAGAGTCCCAATGCTTAACTGACCGAGCCACCCGGGCACCCCTGTTTTTATTTATTTTTAGGGGGTGGTGGTGGGGCAGAGAGAGGGAGAGGGACAGAAGATCTGAAGCCAGCTCTGTGCTGACTGCAGAGAGCCCAATCCTGGGCTTGAACTCACGAACCATGAGATCATGACCTGAGTGGAAGTCGGATGCTTAACTCACTGAGCCCCCCAGGCTCCCCTCGTGTTACTTTTGTCCTGAGTTTAGAACTCAGACAATTTCCCTCTGACACCTGGGCTTTTGAACAGTTCCTAATGTTGTATCCTGTAGTCATTTGTTTAGTCAATAAATATTTATTGAATGCCTCCTGTGTGCCAGGCTCTGCTCTAAGTATAGAGGATTCACCAGTGATATGGCTGGCATCTGACCTTGGGGAGATCATATTCTACTTTGGGAGACAGACAAGAAACAAGGCAGATAAATATATAATATGTGCCGTGATGATAAGAGGCTTGAAGAAGCCCAAAGATTAAGGTTAGGGGCCAGAGAGGCACAGAGGGAGAGTGGCTGTGATAGGGTGGTCAGAGAAGGCTGCTAAAGTGGTGCTCTCTGAGGGAGAAATGTATCTAGATAGACGAGCCGCAAGTGCAAAGGTCCTGAGGTTGGTATACCTGGAGCAGGTGATGGGGAAAGATAGTGGGAGTGGGGGTATAGGTGATGGCTTGTGTGCGGCTCTGCGTTGGGCTTTGTGTTTCTATGCTGAGTAAGACAGGAAGGCCCTGGAGGATTCTGGGTAGAGCAGGGACATGATCCGACCTAGGTTTTCACTGGAGTCCTTGGGCATGGAGGAAATTCCCAGGAGACCATGGAGACAAGGCAGAAACAGGAAGGGAGCAGAAACTACCCAGCTGATTTGCTCTCGGAGACACAATGGGATCCTGACTCTGCCCCTCAGTCTCGGGATAGTTACTTATTGCCTCTACAACATTTGAGAGAGTGCCTCCTAGGTGCCAGGCGCCATGCCAGGTGTTGGGGACACAGCCGTGGACAAAGCCCTCAGGTCTGTTCCATTATGGAGCTTCCGCTGTAGTGGGGAGCCCTATAATAAACGAATGAAAAAAACCCCAAAGAATAGTTACTCATGTTTATTCAACCCTTACTTGTGGAGACCCAGTAACTGTCCTCTGTGCTGTGCCCTATGGCTGTGCGGAAACATGGCTTCCCCCACCCGCCCTCCCAGCTGTGACATTCTGTGTGTGTGTGTTGGGGGGGGGGAGGCGGGGGGGAAGAAACAAGAAAAAGAAGAAGATAATAAGAAAAATGTATAATTAAAGGTTGGGGTGAAGATCAGGAAGGAAGCAAAGCAGGGCTTCCGCACCAGATCTGGTGGTCAGGGCGCATCCACTTCGAGAGCAGAGATCATGAATTCTGTGGTTGATCCGAATCCCCTGGGAGCCCCAGCGACCTTAGCTCGGCGGGCTTCTGTGAAGCGAGGCTGACGGTAGTACCAAGCGAGGTAGGGTGTGTGGAGTGCTTTGCACAGTTTTGGGCACCTAATAAACATTCTGTGCGTTCGCACTATTACTATATGAGGAATATGGGAGCTGAAGGCCAGGAAAGGGAAGTTTCTAGTAAAAGAGAAACGAGGAAGAACAGAGGAAGAGAGCAAGCACGGAGGTGTGGCGGGGGTGGAGGGCTCAAGCCAGTGGGAATCATATCAGCCACTGCTCCTGAGTCACACTGAGTGTTCCCAGCACTGCCACTAAGTGGCTTGATTGTGAATATCACCTCCTGTGTTTTCTACAGCGGCTCTCGGAGTCAAGTATGCTTCCTGACCTTCAGAAAGAGTATGTATAGCAGGGTTCTTGGGAGGCTAGAACCTCTGAGATTCTATTTGCCCAGATTCCCTGCGGTGGTGAGTGGCAGAGCTGGTATTTGAACCAAGTGTGTCGGGGCCTTATGTCCACAATTTTAATCACTATGGGGTTCAGCCACATCTGGTGGCTTTAAGCCCACTCACTTCCTTGTCTTGGTGCGGTGAGAAGCCAGACATCGGGAATCAGAAGGCTGGCTTTCCAGTTCCGGGGCCATTACCTTCTGGCTGTGTGACTTTAGGCAAGCCACTTAACCTGGCTGAGCATTTGTCAATAAAATAAGAGTTAGTTGGGGGCGCCTGGCGGGCTTATGGGTTGAGTGACCGATGTTGGGTCAGGTCATGATTGGGCTTGCTGCTGTCAACACAGAGCCCACTTGGGATCCTCTGTCCCCCCTTCCTGCTCCTCCCCCACTTGTGCTCTCTCTCTTCCCCTCTCTCAAAAATAAACGTTAAAAAATAGCATGCGTTTAAAAAAAAAATGAGGGGCGCCTGGGTGGCTCAGTCGGTTAAGCGTCCGACTTTGGCTCAGGTCAAAATCTCACGGTTCCTGCGTTCGAGCCCTGCGTCGGGCTCTGTGCTGACTGCCAGCTCAGAGCCTGGAGCCTGTTTCAGATTCTGGGTCTCCCTCTCTCTCTGACCCTCCCCTGCTCACACTGTCTCTCTCTCACTCTCTCAGAAATAAGGAAAACATTAAAAAATTTTAAAAAAATGAAATAAGATTTAGTAAACATAGGATAGTGCCTTTGGATGAACCGATGCCGTGAGCTGGGTTCAGAGTGAGGCACAGCGCCCAACACACAGTAGGCCCCCAACAAATCTTATGGTTGTTACTGTAGATTTGGTGCACCTGCGACCCTAGGCAAGTCCCTTGACCTCTCAGGCCCTCATCGTTGCCATAGAGACCACGTGTGAAATGAGACAGTAGTCGTGCAGCTCAGCGATTTTTCTTGCCTCCCCGCTTCTCCACACATGGCCCGTCACCTCTGCTACCTTCTTCCCTACCTGGGGTGGTTTTCTATTTTTATTACTGTTCTTATTACTGTATCTTATTGATTCAAAGAAGCCAGCTATCATAAGGTGCAGCTTTATCCTATTTACCCACGAACAGAATTTTGTCGGTTAGATCGTGGCACCCCTATCTCTGAGACGTAAGGTTAGGGGAAAATGGGCGTTCCGGAAAAGAGATGAGGTTGTCCAGCGGCTCTGACCTCAGACAATGGGGTCGCATTGACCAGTCGCGACCACAAGGGGGCGTGCGTGCGGCGGGAGGGAAGCGGTCCTGGGGCTCCGGGAGGCCCCCCGGCGTCCCGCGCGGCGCCGCCTCCCATCTCCACCCCCTCCTCCGCCCGCAGACGTTGCTCAGGCATTGGCGGAACTCACTCCAGGAGCTCTGCAGCCATGAGGTCTTCCTCACCAAGCTCAACTGGGAGCTGGTCGAGGCCATCCAGGACATGGAGGAGAGCTCGGCCCTGAAAGCGCACGCGATGCTGCAGCAGCAGGACCTCCTAGCGGTGAGGCCGCGCCCGCACCCCCCTCGCCTCCGCCCCGCGCACCTCCGTCCGCTCTCGGCGCCGCCCCGCTGCGCGCTAGGCTGCCCTCTCCCGGCCGGTTGCGCAAGCGGCTTCCTTCTGGAAGATGCGTCTCCCACACTTGGCCCCACCTGCCTGGCCTTTGGAATCAGACCCAGATTGGGGCTCATCCCAACGCCAGCACTTATGAGCCCGGGGGTACTTGGAGTGAACCTCTGAGCTCTGTGAAATAGGGCACAGAGCACCCGCCCCAGATGGGGGCGGTTGTCCTTGGCACACAGTAGGTGTGCAAGAGAAAGTGGCTGCAATCACCACCCCAATCGGCAGATACTTACACAGTGTAATACTGGGTGCTCTGTCTACACTCACATAATCCTTACAACAACCCCCTGGGGGTGGGCATTATTATCTTTATTTTACGTAGGAAAAAATGGAAACACAGAGGCTTGGTAACTTGCCCAGGGTCACCCTCTTTGGGTGTGCCTTCTCTCGGTGTCCCCAAATGGCTTTTCCTCTTTGCTCACATGGAGAGAGAGGTCCCTCGTGTCCCCTCCTCTTGTCACAAGCACACTGGCCTTATCGCATGAGAGCTCCACCCTTTTGACCTCATTTGACCTTCATAACCTCCTTAAAGGTCCTATCTCCAAATACAGTCATATTGGGGAGTTAGGGCTTCAGCAGGCGAATTTGGGGTGGAGGGGACCCAATTCAGTCTCTAACAGAGGCCAAGGACCTGCAGAGTTATTTGTCCCAAACTTAGTAGAATATTCTGGAAACTTAGACGAAGTCATTGTTGACTGTCTGGCATTAATCCGTTAATACATTTGTCGTTCAGCCTGAGGGCTTCCTGTGGGCCCTTGGGACACAGTGACCCAGGGGCCACGTTGTCTACATCAGGCTCTCCTTGTAGTGGGGTCTCTGGCACTTAGAAAGCTGTGTGTACTGCCGCAGGGATGGGGTGTGGGGAGCTGAGAGGGGCCCTGTGGAGAGCGGGAACGTGGCCAGCTCAAGGAGCCACATGTTGACCCAGGCCAGGCCAGGGCCCTGTCAGCCTAGCTACTGAGTTTGGACCTTATTTATAGGGCAGAGGGGAGCCACCGGAGGGGTTTAAATAGCAGAGGGATGAGGTCAGCTTTTTTTTTTTTTTTTTAAAAGAAACATCATCGTGACTCTGTGTGGAGCATAAATCCAAGGACAGCCAGGCAGGAGATGAAGACACTTAAATAAGACAGTGGCAGCGGGGCTGGAGAGAAGGACGCAGCTTTGGGGGCTGTTGGGTTTTAAATCCTTAGCACTTGGTGGCATCTCAAAGGAGGGGGGAATGGGGACCACAGCCTGGGTTTGGGCCGTGCCATCGGCCTGGCTAGGTGGGTGGTCGAGGGGACCGTGTGGAAGGGGTTGGCGAGCCTCTGGGCAGGTTGCTGGGTCTGGGAGTGGGGCTGGATCTGAGGACTCCTCCGAGGAAGTGCCGGGTTTGACCCTGCCCCTCCTGCAGACCATCATCGACATCTTGGAGTGGTCCAACCAGAAGAAGCTGCAGCAGCTGACACGTGAACTTAAGGAGTGGGAGGAGAAGGAGGAGTCCAAGATAAAGTGTGAGAATCCGGGGGGCGAGCTCCCCATCCCCTCTCTGGCTCCTGGGAGGTCAGCAGCGCACCCACCTTGCACCTGCCTTTTGGAAACCAGCAGCCCCATCATCTCCCTGCTTAGGCAGATGGGACGCAGGGACTGTTCACCCATTTTGCAGATGGGAAAGCTGAGGCTAAAGAAAGTGAAAGTAGCCCGCCGAAGGGCAGGGAGCGGGGAGCCGGAATCCAGCCCCAGCTTCCTCCGTTTCCTGCCAAGGTCGCTCTGGGAGTCAGTGGCTGGGCCTGGTCCCAGGTCTTCCATCATGTTGAGCCTGTGGTTTCTTTCCCGGGAGCAGACTGGAAGCCCTCTGCGGGACGGGGTGGTGTGTCAGCGAGCCTCAGACCCTGGGACGCCACCCCCCACGGAGGGCAGCAGGACAGACTTTCTCTTCCTGGTCATTTTATGGGCTCCTTGCCTTGGGAGCAAGTGTGTGAGGAGGCCGAGGTCCAGGGAGGGACAGTCTTGGCGAGGGTCGCACAGTAAGTCAGCTGGGACTAGTCTAGCGATGTTGCCCTGAGTGTCACTTTCCTACCCCGTGCTGCCTCTCCTGCCGGGGGTAAAAGACTCTCTCGGGACTTAGCTTTTCACCGCCTCCCAGCCTTGTGTGAGCTCGCTTCAGCCAGAGCCACTGGCCCGTGGAGAGCTCTGCCTCCCGGATCTCCTGCGAGGGGTCCTTGAGGGAGGATCCTGCCTCCTGTCCCCCCCGATCCCTCCAGACCTGGAGCAGCAGGTGGAACAGCTGAATGCCAAGATCGAGAAGACCCACAAGGAAGTGAGCTTCCTGAGCACGTACATGGACCACGAGTACCCTATCAAGGTGGTCCAGATCGCCAGCCTCATGCGCCAGCTGCAGCAGATGAAGAACGCCCAGCAGGTAGGTGGGTCCTTGGCCCTGCCCCGCTGGGCCGCGCTGGAGACAGGGCTGGTGGCCAGACGCCCTCCTGCCCGCCCCTAGGATGAGCTGGATGACCTGAATGAGATGCGCAGAAAAGTGCTGGAATATTTGTCTGAGCAGCTTCAGAAGAAGCAGAAGAAGCTTCTGAGCTCTCTGGTGGTGGTGAGTAGCCGGCCGCTGGGCCGGGGATCCCAGCCCTGCTTTCTTCCCCGCCCTCTGCCTCCGGGCCCCCTGCGCCAAGCACTGTGGGGCCAGACCTCTCCTTCCTCCCCAGAAAAGCCAGCAGCCCCATCAGGAGGCTCTTCTGCACAAGATCTGGGAGGGCCAGCAGATGGTGAAATATATGGACAAGTTCAGAGAAGTGAGTGGCCACGGAAGGTGATGGTCCCTCTGGCTGGGAGCGGAAGGGAGGGCGGTCCCCACGGTCCGGATCTGGCGCTCAGCAGGTCTCCAGCCCTGGTGCCAGCCTCCCTCCTAGCTAGTGCCGGTCCTGTCACCTGTCATTCATCTTAGGAGGAGGTTAGTGCCCGCTGAAGCCTTGACTCGTTGACCAGGGTAATCACCAGACGTTGTCTGCTCAGCCATCATTTTACTTTTGTTACCGCCCCCTGTATTCATGCTTTAATTTTTGTCACTCCCCATCACCCGTTAGCCCTGTGAATGAACTTCACTGTCAGCCCCCTCTCGCACTAACTTTCATTATCCTCCTCCTTCATCTGCTGTCGGCGCCAGGGGCCTTCGCTGCCAGCCCCCATTAGTCCTCATTATCAGGTACTGCCCCCTCTGCCACCCGTCTCCATTCTCCGTGATCTCCTGGCCGCTTTCAGCACCACCAGATGGTGGCATAAGTCGGGAGCCCAGGAAGCCCCCAGGTGTCCTCACTGCACCTCCGTTCTGCCCTGTTCTCCCTGTTGCTGGGGGACATTGGGCTTCTCACTCTCCCCCACTGGGGGCCTCTCCCCTCAGTTTATCAGCCAGTTTGAGGAGGAAATACCCATGCTGAAGGCCGAGGTGGAGCGGCTCCAAGTCCAAGTCCGGGAGCCCCGAGAGATCGTGTTTGCGGATGTTCTGCTCCGGAGACCCAGGTATGTGATCCTCTCGGCGGCTGCCTCTTAACCCACCGCATCGGGGGCTTGAAGAGGCCCTCTGATCCCGGGGAAGGCGGAACCCTGTACAGGGGGCAGGGAGACCGGGGTCTCGCCTCGGCTCTGCAGCTGACCACGTGGCAGACGTGACCTTCCCCGTCTGGGCCCATGTGTCCCACCAGTGCACAGGCAGCTGACTTATGTAGTCTCTTTGGATCCCCTTCTGGTTTCCTGATTCCAGGCTTCCACCACGTGGGTGCTCCCCTAAGCTCCTGGGTTGTTCGGGAAGATGGAGTTGAGGGGGGCAGTTGGCTCTGGGGAACAACGGCCGGAAGACACTGTGGGGAGAGAAGGATGTCCTCCCTGCCGGGCAGACTGCTGGGCTCCAGAGGAAGAAGTTCCTTCCTTCCACAGCCAGTTCTCTGCCGCCTTCCTTGGGTCTGGCCCTCTGCGGGGGGGAGGGAGCTTAGGGGTCCCGCTAGGCCAGGCCTCTCCGTGATGGCACGCAGGACCCGGGGCACCTCCATGTGGAGCTCCCAGGTGCCCCCAGGTAGGCAGCTGACCTCAGAAGACAGATCCTGGCTAGAGATGGAAATTTGGGCATTGCCAACATAGAGATGCCTTTTCTCCATCTTCTCTTTCTCCTCCTTCCCTTCCTCCTCCTCCTCCTCTTCTTCCTCTTCCTCCTCCTCCTCTTCTTTTTTTACTGTTTATTTTTGAGAGAGAGACATACAAAACATGAGCAGGGGAAGAACAGAGAGAGAGGGAGACACAGAATCTGAAGCAGGCTCCAGGCTCTGAGCTGTCAGCACAGAGTCTGACGTGGGGCTCGAACCCACGGAACTGTGAGATCATGACCTGAGCCGAAGTTGGACGCTTAACCAGCTGAGCCACCCAGGCGCCCCTAGGGATGCTTTTCCGTTGTACCATTATCATGAAACATTTCAAACATACAGACGGTAGAGAGGCTATTACGAGGAATGCCCAGTTGCACGTGTAGTTTTAGGAGCTGTTATGTTTTTGTCACATTGGCCTCATCTTCGCTCCTTCCCTTCTGCCTGTGACATGTTGTGAGTTGCGGGCAGCCTGACGTTTCACGCCTAAAGACGTCCGTGTGTGCCAGGAAGATGAGGGAAGGCGTGAGCGTGGGTGGGAGAGCCGGGACGGGGTGGAGGGAGAATGCCATGTGTGTGCCCTCGGGATGCACCGCGGATGCAAACCCATTGCTCTTGCTGCTTTGTGGAGGGAACGACGCCTGTCAGTTACTGAGCGCTCTTTCCGAGCCGGCATGGTCTCGCTCAGTCCACCTGCCAATGACAGGTTGTGAATGTCACCCCCGTTTGACCAGTGAGGAGGTTGAGGCCGCTCTGGGGTCTGGCACGCGTGAGTGCGTGGTACAGAGGTGCCCACGGAAGGAGCAGGGCCAGAGGGGAGCAGTTTGCTCGAGGGGACACAGAGCCACGTTTCCAAGCCCGCCACTCTGACTGTAAAGGGTACAGAGTGCGTCCTGGGGAGCCCGCAGCATCTCAGGGCTGAGTTCCTGCTCCCTCTTGACCTCAGACCGCGGTAGGGGACATTAGTCGCGCCAGACCCTTTCGTTTGTCATTTCTGGCGTGTGTGTGCGCACGCACCTGCGCCCACACGCATACTTGGGCTGCAAGGTCACAGGTGTTTTGGGATGGGACACAGCCAGGTACCCGTGTTCTGAGGAGCAGGGCTCCCGAGGGCCTCCTCCCCCTCTACAGCGCTGGTGCCCTGTGTGGCTTCTCACACCTTCTTTGCTCTTCTGTACCAGGTGCACCCCGGACATGGACGTCATCCTCAACATCCCCGTGGAAGAGCTGCTCCCCTTCTAGATGGCGGGCCAGGGGCTACCCTTCCCTCCCTGCCCTTTCCCCCTGGGGCCTTGACTTGTCTCCTTCCATGACCACGTGTCCCCTCAGACCCTGGTCTGCCCTGCCTCTCTCCTTCCTCTCCCTCCCTTCCTTTCTTCTTCTCCCTCCTTCCCTCCCTCTTCTCCTTTCCCCCTCCCTCCTTGCCCCCTTCCTTTCCTTTCCTCCCTCTGTCCCTCCACCCTTCCTCTCCCTCCTATCTCCCTCTACCTTTCCGCTCTTTTCCTCCCTCCCTCTCTCCTTCTACCCTTCCGCTTTTCTTTCTGGTTGGTTCTGCTGGTTGGGCCAGATGGGCGTTCCCAGTGAAGTGTGCCACTCCTTCTTATCAATAAAGCTGGCTTTGCACTTGCTCTTTGGCCTGGAGATCTCCAGCTAGGCCTGAGATGTGGCAGGCATGGATCGTCCTAATGTGAGGGGTGGGTAACTGCCGACTGTGTCTGGGGGCACCGCAGGCCCCGAGAAGTGTCGCATGAGCCCCTGCCTGAATCTCCGTGGCTCCGGGCTGCCTTGTCCCAGGGGTGGCGGGAGCCCAGCTTTTCCCTCCTGATTTGTACTCAGACCTTTTGAGGCCAGTGCCAGGGTACAGGGGAGACCGTCCCCGAGTCTGACGCCCCTGGGGACTTGCTGGGCTTTCGTGGCCTGTGGCCGTTTGTGTTCTCGTGCAGCTGTCTGTCCAGTGCCTGTGCCCCAGCTGTGCGTGGACGTGACACCCCCCCCCCAGGTGCGTAGCTGGGCACAGCCCCCAGCGTGTGCTCCTCTGCGGCCGGCCGGGAGGGGTGCTCCTGGGACCCCCTCCGTGCAAGGACTGCCCTCAGGTGTCTGGGAGCGCCACTGGCACGCATCCTTCCGCCGCCGGACCCTGGGGCGGCCTCACCCGCAGAGGCTGCTGCGTCTAAGGTCAGCTGCCGCCCCACATCCCATCACCATGCCGTGTGCAAATACCACAGGCCCTGCCGTCTGGGCCACACCCGGGACGACTCTGAAGGCGTGTTCTGGCCTGTGTTCTGACCCGGAACTCCCTGTGGGGTCAACTGAAACAGTCCCGGTGGCGGCCTTGCAGCTTGACCTCTCCCTGCACCCAGCCCCGCCTGCCTCGCCCTTCCTCGGTGGACTGACTCCCAGGTGCTGCTTCATGAATGAACGTCCTGCACTTGACACTCCGCCTCAGAGTGGCTCCCCGTCCCGACCGAGACTCTGGCTGCTCACCGGTCCTCTGTGTCTGCAGAGACTTTGGGCTGCAGATTATGGACCCCTGACCGAACTGGCCTAAATGACAAAGGGCTCAGGTAAGTCAGTGTTCTAGGCGAGGCCAGGCTTTATCCAGGACTCAAGCAAGGGCATCAAGGACCCCGTGTCTGTTCCTCTACTTTGTTCTCCAGAGTGTTCCCCTCCCCTGAGGCTGGCACTCCTGCGGTCACGGCGGCGTGGCTCCCAGCAGCCCCTGGGGGTAGCGATTCCTTGGTCACATCCTCTCTGTCGCAGAGCTTCTAGCCGAAGTCTTCATCGTCCCTGCACGGGACTGGCTTAGAGCGCCTGCCCGCCTAAAGCTGTCCAGGAGGTGGAGACCGCCTTCTGGTTTAGTCCCGGGGGTGAGCCCCACCCTTGGAGCCGGGGAGGGGTGGTCGGGGTGGAGCATGTGACCTAGGCTAGGCCAGTAGACGCTTCCAGAAACACACGGATCGCCAACTTGAAAGGGATAATGTCTTTTTTTTTTTTTTTTTTAAGATTTTACTTTATTATTATTTATTATTTTTTTAACATTTAGTTTTGAGAAACAGAGCACAAGCAGAGGAGGGGCAGAGAGAGAGGGAGACACAGAATCTGAAGCAGGCTCCAGGCTCTTGAGCTGTCAGCACAGAGCCCGATATGGGGCTTGAACTCACAAACTTCAAGATCATGACCTGAGCCGAAGTCAGAAGCTTACCCGACTGAGCCACCCAGGAGCCCCCAAAATCACATAGATTTTTAGCCAGGAGATAGACACCGTACGGTAAAGGAACAAACGAATTCTGGAAAGGAAAACTAAGAAAGGCAGATTGAACGTGAGATTCCCTCACATCCCACACAGCCATCATGCCTCCAGATGTGACAGAGTGACCCCCCCCATGAGCACTGCGGTGCAGGGACCTCTCCCCGTGCACCGGGGCTGTGCCTGTGCCTCCCTGCATGTGCACACGGATACACACAGGGCTGTCATTGTGAATAAAAGGAGGACCTAGTGACATGACTTGTTAGGGATTCTACGCACCGGTCCGTTTTAGCCCCAGTAACGAGGCTGCACGAGCAAGGATAGCAAAACTCACCGGATTGCGGCACGAACAGTCTCTTCCTCAGGGTCTGCAGGTCAGTTGTTTGACTGACTTCTGCTGGGTTGGTTGGGTGGCTCTGCTTCTGGCTCTAGGTCAGCTGGGCTTGGTTCCAAGCTGTGGGTTAGGCTCAGGGGTGCGCCTGAGTTCTGGGGTGACCTGGAGCAGGCTTTTCTCAAGGAGGGCCGCGGGAGCAAGAGCCCGGTCAAGCACGTAAGACCTCTGCTTCATACGTGCTAGCATTTCACGAACTGGGCAAAGCAAGTCACAGGCCCAGGCTCCGAAGCTATTAGGCGTGGAAGTACCTCCCGCACCGCCTCTCTGGGAGGGTAAGAGGAGTGCATATTTGCTGAACAGCAACCCAAACTATCATGCTTTTCTGCCTGTAGAGCCAGGGACTGAGCTCTGGTATTAGTTGTGTGTCGCTGCTGTAACAAATCATCACAACCTTCAATTAAACGATGCACATTTTTTTTTTTTTAATCTTGCAGTTCCGTAGGTCAGAAGGCCGATACAATCTCAGGAGGCTGAGATCAAGGATGTCAGCAGGACTGTGTTCTATGCTAGAGGCTCCAGAGGAGAATCTATTTTCTCCAGCGTCATGTGGCCCCTGCTCTCCCTCCAGGACCAGTAACTGTAGATCAGTTTGTCTCCTATCGCTCTGGCTTCCTCTTCTGCCCCTTTCCTCCACTTTTAAGGGCTCTGTGATTACATTGTATCCACCATCAGGCTAATCTCCTGTTTCCAGATCAGCTGATTAGCAACTTAATTTTATGTCATAATTCCTTTATGTTTGTTGTGTAACATATCACACTCCCAGATTCTGGGGGTAGGATGTGGGCACCTTTGGGGGCTGTATTTCTGTCTACTACAGATGGCCTTCTGGACCCCAAAGATTCAAGTCCGTCTCATGTGCAAAGAGATTCACCATGTCCCCAGGCCTCATCCCATAAGAGCACCAGCTCAAAGTGAAAAATTCCCACCTGAATCTCATCAGCTCAAAAGTCCCAAATCTCATCATCTGAACTAGCTAGAGGAAGGCTCTGAGAATAATTCATCGTTGGGTACAATTTCTTTCCATCTGTGGATCTAAGAAACTCAAGGAACAAGTTACCACCTCCCAAAATACAATGGTGGGGTGGACATAAGGTACCTAAAATTTATAGACTTTTCCATTCAAAATGGAGGACATGAGGAGCAGGGTGCCTGGGTGGCTCAGTTGGTCAAGCGTCTGACTTTGACTCAGATCATGATCTCTGGTTCGAGAGTTCGAGCCCCTTTTTGGGTCCCTGTGCTGACAGTACAGAGCCTGCTTGGGATTCTGTGTCTCCCTCCCTCTGCCCCTCACCCGCTCGCAGTCTCTCTCTCTCTCTCAAAAATAAATAAACTTGTTTAACGTTTATTTTATTCTGAGAGGGAGCAGGGGAGGGGCAGAGAGATAGGGAGATACAGAATCCAAAGACAGGTTCCAGGCTCTGAGCTAGTTGTCAGCACAGAGCCCAATGTGGGGCTCGAACCCACGAACCACGAGATCATGACCTGAGCCGAAGTCAGATGCTCAGACAGCTGAACCACCCAGGTGCCCCAAACATTTTTTAACAATGGAGAAAATGAAAGGAAAAAAGGAGTTGCTGGTCTCAAGCGGTTTCAAAATGCAGCTGCTGTCCAGGCCTAGGAAAATCCTCTGGGCTTGAGACTTTACCTCCTTAGTCATTTTTCCTTTTTGATGCCAAGTAAGTACCTTTTGTAGCTCAGTAGTTCCATCAGCCTGTTTCCTGCCGAGAGAACTTCGGAGGTTGGCATCCCACTTTCATTTTGTCTTCTTTAGTCTCCGTTCCTTTCCTTCTAAGCCGGCAGTGTTTCTGCTGATCGGACACCCTCCAAAGCTTGTGGGACTCCTGTGTGTGTCTTTAGGGATTCAACCCCATTTACTCCATTACTCTCCGTGTGTCTGTCCTAGAGACCCCATTCCCAGCGTTGACTTCTGCTCAGCTGGCTAAGGCGATCGGTGAGTCACATGCTTCAGCTCTTCAAAGAGCCTTTAAAAATCGTGGTAAAGGGGCGCCTGGGTGGCTTAGTCGGTTAAGCGTCCGACTTTCGCTTGGGTCATGATCTCGCGGTTCGTGGGTTCGAGCCCCGCATTGGGCTCTGTGNTCATGATCTCGCGGTTCGTGGGTTCGAGCCCCGCATTGGGCTCTGTGCTGACTGCCAGCTCAGAGCCTGGAGCCTGTTTCAGTCTGTGTCTCCCTCTCTCTCTGACCCTCCCCTGCTCATGCTGTCTCTCTCTCTCCTAGAAAAAAAAAATCGTGGTAAAATAGGGGCACCTGGGTGGCTCAGTCGGTTAAGCGTCTACCTCTTGATTTCACCTCAGGTCATGATCTCACGTTTTTGTTTTTTTGTTTTAACTTTTTAAATGTTTTATTTATTTCTGAGAGAGAGAGAGAGATGGCATGAACAGGGGAGGTTTAGAGAGAGAAGGAGGTACAGAATCTGAAACAGGCTCCAGGCTCTGAGCTAGCCGTCAGCACAGAGTCTGATGTGGGGCTTGAGCGCACAAACTGTGAGATCATGACCTGAGCTGAAGTTGGATGCTTAACTGACTGAGCCACTCAGGCACCCCCTGATCTCACGGTCTTGAGATCAAGCCGTGTGTCAGACTACCAAGTGCAGAGTGTGGAGCCTGCTTGGGACTCTCTCTTTCTCTCCCTCTCTCTCTGCCCTTCCTCTCTGCCCTTCCTCTGCTCATGGCTTTTCTCTCTCAATCAATATTTTAAAAATCATGGTAAGATATATATCACATAAAATTTACCATTTTGACCAGTTTAAGTGTTCAATTCAATGACTATAAGGACACATGCAATGTTGTGTAAGCATCACCACGATCCATCTCCAGAACGTTTTCATCTTCCTAAAGAGAAACTCTGTGACAATAATAACTGCCCACCATTCCCTCCTCCCCCTCCCAGGCGCCTGTAAAGTCTGTTCTACTTTCTCTCTGTGACTTCGCCTGTTCTAGGTGGCTCTGTGAAGTGAAACTGTGCAGTAGTTCTTTTGTGTCTGGCTTATTTCACTCAGCACAATGCTTTCAAGGTTCATTCCTATTGCAGCACGTGTCAGAATGTCCTTCCTTTTTAAGGAGTAATAGTGCATTGTATGCATACACCACAGCTTGGTTTTTCCTTCATTTCGTTCATTAACCGGACATCTGGGTTATTTCCACCACCTGGCTGGTGTGAATAATCCTGCTATGAATGTTGGTGTACGAGTATCAGTTTGAGTCCCTGCTTTTAGTTCTTTTGGGTACATTCCTATGAGTGGACTTGCTGGGTTATATGGTAATTCTATGCTTAACTTTTGAGGCAACACCAAACTTTCCCACAGTGGCTACACCTCTTTAAGTTTCCTGAAGCAATGCATAGGGTTCCAATTTCTCCATATCCTCATCAACATTTGTCCGTCTGTCCTTCCTTCCTTCTATTCTTCCTTCCTTCCTTCCTTTTTAAAAATAAGAGTCATTCCTAGGGGCGCCTGGGTGTCTCAGTTGGTTGAGCATTTGACTCTTGATTTTGGCTAAGATCACGATCCCAGGTTCATGAGATCAAGCCCTGCATTGGGCTCGGCGCGGAGCCTGCTTAAGATTCTCTGCCCCTCTACCCTGCGCATGCTCTTTCTCTCAAATAAAATAAAATAAAAACAACAAAAAATAATAGTCATTCTAATGGGTATAAAGTGATATCTCATTGTGATTTGATTTGTATTTCTCTGATGACTAATGATGCTGAGCATCTTTCATGGGCTTACTTCAAAGCCTTTTGTGTGACTGAGTACTTTGAACTTTTGATCTTCCTGAGGCATTTATTAGCAAAAGTTTGTACAACCATTGTACAGCCCCAAACTCTCTCTCTCTTTTTTAATTTATTTATTTCTAGGAGAGGGTGAGAGAGACAGCATGAGCAGGGGAGGGTCAGAGAGAGAGGGAGTGACAGACTCTGAAACAGGCTCCAGGCTCTGAGCTGGCAGTCAGCACAGAGCCCGACGTGGGGCTCGAACCCACGACCCGCGAGATCATGACCTAAGCAAAAGTCGGACGCTTAACCGACTAAGCCACCCAGGCGCCCCCCCAAACTCTCTTTTTAAAGTTTATTTCTTTTGAGAGAGAGAGAGACAGCATGAGTGGAGGAGGGGCAGAGAGAGAGGGAGACAGAGAATCCCAAGCAGGCTCTGCATTGCCAGCACAGGGACCCAATGAGGGGCTTGAACTCACAAACCTCAAGATCATGACCTGAGCCAAAATCAAGAGTCAGACGCTTAACTGACTGAGCCACTCAGGCGCCCCACAGACAAAAACTCTTAGCGTTTTCCCTAGAACATGTTTTCCTTACAGTGAATCTCTTAATGTTAGTATCCTCTGCCATTGCTTAGTGTACTTCCCAAAGCAGCAAGTCCTGGTTGCTTTTGGGTTGACAGCTTTCTCCTTAACTTTATCTCTCTTCTCTCCCTTTTACTATCAACAGCCAGGAGAAACCAGGCTTCACCTTCAACACTGATTCTAGTTTAGGACACTAGCAGGAATTAGGAGGGTTTTGGGAAGGCCCTGAAGGGTAGGGTCCTACCTTGAGTATCTGGTGTATGCTCGAAGTAAGCCAGGGGGGACCATACCGGATATCGCCAGCAGATGGCGGTAAAAGGCCAATAGAATTAACCTGTCAACGACTTGAAGGGCGGGCTCCCTTGGTGTAGATCCCGTTTGTAAAACGCCAATGGCACGTTTTATCATGAAGTTCCCAGTTGCAGACGGTCATTTCGACCATTCGAGTGGCGAGGGGGAGACCTCTGTTCTGTGCCCATTGCTACTGCCTGCCCCATGCCTCCAGCCTCGTCCCTAACCATTCTCCCGTCCCTATTTCTAGTCCCACGAGCTCTCCTTTCCTCCGCCAAATGAGCTGATTTCCAGCTCAGCCTTTGTGTCGCCTGGTCCCCTTCTTTCCGTCTTCGAGAGGCTGGCTTATCACGTAGCTCAAATTTCCTTTCTCAGAGAGGCCCTGCCTGACCACAGTTTCTAAGGCGCTTCTCTTCCTTCCCCATCATATCATTCTGTTTTATTTTATTTATAGCATCGATTACTGCCGGACATTACACATTCATTTACTTCTTTTTATATTTGTTGTCCGAGTCCTACAACTATAAGGTAAGCAGCAAGAGGGTGAGCAATCTGCCACTCTGGTTTCTTGCCACCCTGTGGGGAGCGGTTCCTGGCACATCGTTGATGCTCAACAAATATTTATTAGATTATTGAACGACTGAACTGGCCCTGCTATTTGTAAAGCCAGGTTTCACCAGTGACACTTGCATCGTCATGGAAACGAAGCCCCGCCCTAGGGAAAATGCTCCAATGAAGAGGCAAAATGGAGTATAAGGCTAGAGGATGGCATTGTGAGGCTATCGCCGGTCTGAGAGCTTGGCCACACCCTCCCAGGGAGCTGAGGCACTAGCCAGAATATCTGTAACCTCCGAGTCACCTTGTATCTTCACAGAGGGGTGTCCCTGTGTTTTAAACGTTACACAATCTTTTTGGGCAGCTTTTTTTTACTGGTTGGCTTGAACCTGCCAATTGTCTCTTAAGAACGCAGCAGCCTAGGGGTGTGGGTGGCTCGGTCAGTCAAGAGCATAACTCTTGGTTTGGGCTCAGGTCATGATCTCCTGATTGTATGAGTTTGAGCCCTGCGTCGGGCTCTGCACTGTCAGTGCTGGGGAGGCTGCTTGGGAGTCTTTTCTGTGCCTCCCCCACTCGTGCTGTCTCTCTCTCAGAATAAATAAATAAATAAATAAATAAACAAACTTAAAGAAAAAAAAAGAATGCAGCAGCAACTAGGGGCACCTGGCTTGCCCAGTTGGTGGAGCATGCAACTCTTGATCTCGGGGTCGTGAGTTCCAACCCCGTGTTGGGTGCAGAGATTACTTAAAAATAAAATCCTAAAAAAAATGCAGCAGCAAGTGGTGCCCACCCCACCTGAGCAGGGCTCAGTTACCTCCATATCTGGTGAAAGAGCATCACTGTTACTAGCCCTGAATGGGCCCTTGTATTCATGTAATCTCTCAGCAAAGTTCTGTCTTAGGCAAAATAGAATTTGCTTAGGGGGATAAACAGGGGACGTGATGCAAGACGGAAGGTCAACAAGTATAAGCTGTCGCTGCTTAAGATGGTGGGTTGGTTATTACTAGGCGATAGCTTAGGGCTGCGTAGGTTTTTTTCCTTAGTAGAAGCACATAAAAATCTAGATTAAGAATAAATATTTAAGTAGCTATTTACATAAGCTGAATGTGGATTTGCATAGTTATAGGCAGAGTCATTTTGAACAAGTCAGTTGAGAGAATACTGGCATAACATTGACTAACAATCTTCTCTTTTTAAGATGTTTACAGTAGGGGCGCCTGGGTGGCTCAGTCAGTTGAGTGTCTGACTTTGGCTCAGGTCATGAGCTCATGGTTTGTGGGTTTGAGCCCCATGTCTGGCTCTGTGCTGACAGTTCAGAGCCTGGAGCCTGCTTCAGAGTCTGTGTCTCCCTCTCTCTCTGTCCCTCCCATGCTCATGCTCTGTCTCTCTCTCTCTCAAAATAAATAAATATTTAAAAAAAAACACAGCTAGAAATTTCAGGATGCTTCATGACTTCATGTCTCATCTCTAAGTTTCTGGGGACACAGTATCCTCATGGTAAGGATAGCTTGGTTTCTGCTTGTGATGGACAAGCAGGAGGCTACTCTGCTTTCTGTAATAACAACTCCAAAATTTCCTTTTAGGGGATCCACCCCAATCGCTGCAGAGGCTGGTTCTATTTCTGGATTTGGGGGTGGGATTTATGACCAAAACTAAAGTAATCAGAGTGTCCCATTGTCCTCGCACTGACTGATGTAGAGATGAGCACAAGACCGAGGTAGGGCCAGTTGGGTCTACTGAGGCTCAGGTCTTGGACTTCTATTTGTGCTGCAGGTGTTTCCTAGCAGATTTCCTACTGGAGTTGATGTGTAATTGTAGTTGCTTAAAAGCAGCATGTATATATAGCCTATCAGTGAATCCAGTGAGGTAAGAGGTAGCATATGACCACTGGAGGTGAAAGAAGACAGGTTCTGATGAGCCCTCACCGACAGCTTTGATGATTGTCCCTGGTCTTTCTGTTGGGTGTGCCAATAAATTACCGGAAGAGTGTTGACTGATACGTAGCTAGATAGCTCCTTTTTGTATGGAAGCCTGGAATTTACTTTGAAATAACATCAGGAAAACAAGATGACTCATTAACAGCACTTTCTAATGTTTGCCCTCTTAGGACAAGGAAGATGCATAAGGTAAAAACATAATTCTTACTTATCAAAATACATGGATGAATTCTGGAAATGTGACTTTAAATTCTGTGATCAATTCAATCAAAATTGTACCCCTGGCTGGCTCAGTCAGTGGGGTGTGTGACTCTTGATGGTGGGTCTGGAGTTTGAGCGTGGGGCCTACTTAAAAAAAATTACTGGGGGCGCCTGGGTAGCTCAGTCGGTTAAGTGTCCAACTTCTGCTCAGGTCATGATCTCACCGTTCCCGAGTTCGAGCCCTGCATCGGGCTCTGTGCTGACAGCTCAGAGCCTGGAGCCTGCTTCAGATTCTGTGTCTCCCTCTTTCTCTGCCCCTCCCCGCCTCAAGCTTTGTCTCTGTCTCAAAAATAAATAAACATTAAAAAAAAAGAAGAAGAAATGAACGACTCTCACCATCCACAGCTTCAAGTTCAAATTATTCTGATGTTCTGTCACATCAGTAAAAATAACGACCTTATTTACCACGGAAGGCAGGGGTGGCCTGGTGGGTGTGTGACTTGTATAGTCACACAGGACCCCATGCTCAGAACTCTCTGTTGGGTTTAATATTCTACTGTAGCTGTCTTGAAATTCTTAATAATTTTAGAACAAGCCACCTCATATTTTTCTTTTGCACTGGGCCCCACGAATTATGTATCTTGTACTGACTGTGGTCCATTAAGTTGAATCTCAGATTCCTTAACACCCCCCCACCCCCATTTTTTGATTTGCAGAAGCAGCTGAAGGCGCTGTTCATCAGATTTATGCCACCAGCCTGCATTTCTACCATCTGATTCCATGAAAATGAATGAATTTCTGTGCTGTGTTTCATAGCCTCAGGACACACCTGCCTGATGATTACGGGCACAACCATGGAGAAATGTCACATCTTTTGCTTCTTTCATCCTGTTGTCTGACTGAGGAATGAGGCTGTGGGAGAGGAGCTTGAATAACTGCCGGAACGTTCTCTCCCGGTTCTCATTGCTCTAGTGAACACAGCTTTTTCATATTCGTTCCGAATATTAAAAATGATTTACTAGCGAAGGAGCCCAAACACAGGTGCTAACATTAGGTCCCATGTTTTCGGCTAAAAATAGCAAGAAGGATGCACTGTGTTTACAGGTCACCAGCTGGAGTCATCTTACAGGGGCCCTTTGTGTATGTAAAAATGGCTCCAAGGATGGGGCCTGGGAGAGACTGAATGCCAGGAGGGGACAGTTTCTTTCTATCTGTAAGATACATGGGAGGGACTCCGCAAACATCTTTTCCTCCCTCACGGCAGCCACGACATCTTCAAATTAAAGAAGGTTTAGGGGACAGTGATCAAGGGTGGCCGGCCAGGAGGCAGAGGGAAAGCACCTAAGCGCCTTGGGAGAGCTTCAAACCCCTCTGACTTGAAAGGAAGAGATACTCTCGGACGAGAGAAAACGCAAGTGGTTAGCCGATTCCCAATCTGCGTTTCCTGGCAGACTCATTTCCCCAATGTTTTCTTATGAAACATTTCAAACAGACAGCAAAGTGGAAAGAGCACCCTTTCCCCACCACCCAGATCCCACTCTTCACAATGTGCCATACTTGCCTTATCACATGTCTGTCCGTCTGTCCATCTTGCCATCCATCCATCCACCCGTCTTATTTTCACGATATATTTCTCTTTTTTTACTCAGAATTTGATTTTTCTGAATTGTGGTAAACAAACCACATAAAATTTACCATCTTAACCATTTCTCTTTTTTTTATGTTTATTTATGTTAATTTTTAGAGAGAGAGACAGAGTGCAAGGGGGGGAAGGTGAGAGAGAGAGAGGGAGACACAGAATCTGAAGCAGGCTCCAGGCTCTGAGCTGTCAGCACAGAGCCCAACACGGGGCTTGAACTTGTGAGCCACGAGATCAGGACCTGAGCTGAAGTCAGACGCTTAACCGAATGAGCACATCCATAAGTGCCCCTGATGTTCATTTATTTTTGAAAGAGTGCAAGTAGGGGAGGGGCAGAGAAGAGGGGGGGGGGCAGAAGATCCAAAGTGGACTCTGCACTGACAGCACAGAGCCCGATGTGGGGCTTGAACTCAAGAACCATGAGATCATGACCTGAGGAGAAGTCGGACGCTCAGCTGACTGAGCCACCCAGGCGCTCCCCCTGCCCCGATCTTAACCATTTCTAAATGCAGAATTCAGTAGTTTTAAATATGCGTACATTGTTGTACAACTAATCTTCAGAACCTTTTCAATCTGAAATTATACCCATTAAATCACAGCTTTCCATTTTCCTGTTCTCCCAGTCCCTGGCAAACACCATTCTATTTACTGGTTTTATGAATTTGAGTATTCTTGATATCTCAGCTCGGTGGAAGCACACAGTATTTGTCCTTTTTTTTTTTTTTTAATTTTTTAACATTTGTTTATTTTTTATTTTTTAATTTTTTATTTATTTCTAGGAGAGAGAGAGAGAGAGACAGCGTGAGCAGGGGAGGGTCAGAGAGAGAGGGAGTCACAGACTGAAACAGGCTCCAGGCTCTGAGCTGGCAGTCAGCACAGAGCCCGACGTGGGGCTCGAACCCACGAACCGCGAGATCATGACCTAAGTGAAAGTCGGATGCTTAACCGACTAAGCCACCCAGGTGCCCCAGTACTTGTCCTTTCTGCAACTGACTTTTTTTTTCACCTAGCACAGTATCCTCCTTGTTCACCCATATTGTAGCATCATTCAGAATTTCCTTCCTTTTTAGGGCTGAGTAATATCCCATTGATGTTTATGCCACATTTTGCTTTCCCATTCGTCCGTCAATGGACATCTGACTTGCTTCCACCTTTTGGCTCTTGTGAATAGGGCTGGTGTGAAAATCAGTGTGCAATGTCTCCTCAAGATCCTCCTTTCAATTTTTTCCAACTTTATTGAGGAATAATTGGCAAATATAATTGTGTATGTTTAAAGTGTATTAAGCTACTATTTCTATTTCATTCACCTATCCATCATTGTATCTAGAAGTTTCTTTTGGAGTAACAGAACCCCAAATTTTAGGGACACATTGCCTCTGGGAATAAAGACATTTTCTAGCTTCTCTTAAAGCTGGTGTGGCCACGGGACCAAGTTCGGGCTGGTGGTACACAAGCAGAAGTGCTGTGTGGCACTTGTGGGAAAGCTTCCTGAGGGCGAGGGTCCTTTTGTCCCCACCCGTTCCTTCTGTCTCTGAAACAAAAGCATGATGGCTAGAGTTTCAATAAACTTTTAAAAGTTTATTTTATTTGTTTATTTTAGAGAGAGAGAGTGAATAAGTGAGGGAGGGGCAGAGAGAGAGGGAGACACAGAATCCAAAGCAGGCTCCATGCTCGGAGCTGTCAGCACAGAGCCCGATGCGGGGCTCAAACCCATGAACCATGAGATCATGACCTGAGCCGAAGTCAGACGCTTAACTGAATGAGCCACCCAGGTGCCCCAAGAGGAATACACTTCTATACTGCTTAAACCCTTTTGGGTTTTTCTATTATACGAAGCCGGATTTAGGAATGACAGTAGAGAAGGTTTCCCACATTCTGTCTGTATCTATCCTTTTTACAGCCCCCAATTTTTTCAGACAGAAATCTGCAATAAACTCCACATTTTTACAATCCAAAGGGCAAAACATCGTTTTAATTTATTTTTTATGTTCTGTTTATTTCTGAGAGAGAGAGAGAGAGAGAGAGACAGCATGAGCAGGGGAGGGTCAGAGAGAGAGGGAGACACAAAGTCTGAAACAGGCTCCAGGCTCCGAAGTAGCTGTTAGCACAGAGCCCGACGCGGGGCTCGAACCCACGAACCTTGAGATCATGACCTGAACCGAAGTTGGACGCTTATGACAGAACCACCCAGGCGCCCCCAAACCGTCGTTTTAAATTTTATGTGTTTTAGAATGTCCAAGATTGTGGTGTGTGAACTTTGTGGTAGTAGTCATTGTTGCTTCTGGGTCCACGGTAGGTTTTTATTTCCTTGTCCCCTTGTGGGTGGATGGAACCGTGGGACGAATTCTGACCAATGAACTGTAAGACGTGCCTGCTGCCACTTGAGGACTGGAGCATATAACTGCCCGTGCGAGGGCCTGCAGGGTTCCCTTTCCTTCTGGAATGGTGGCTGGGAATACTAGCAGCCAGCCTGGGGCCTGGGGACAATGAGGAGCAGAGCACCCCATTGCCACGTGGTAGTCACGTAGCATGAGCAAGAGAGAAACTTTTTTTTCTCTTGAGACCACCATTGAGATCTCCCGGCTGCTCTCACTGCAGCATACGCTAGCCCAACTGTCCTCAAAATGTGGTCAGGGGACTCCCTGGGGCCTTGGAAAGCCCTTCCAGAGGGCCTCAGGGGTGGTCAAACTATTTTCCTATAGACACAGAGGCAATGTGTTTTTTTGTCTTTTAATTGTTTTTAATTTTTTTTGTTTTATTTTGATTTTTTTTGTTTTTGATTTATTTTTACTTTTTTATTTATTTGCTGCGTTAGCATTTGCACGTCTGGTTCAAGAGCAGTAGTGAATAAAGCTGCTGGCACATGAAGCAGGGGGCTGGCCCCCAAGTTGTTCTTCCTCACCTTTCTTTCTTTAACATTTAGTATTAAGAGACAGAGAGAGACAAAGCAAGAGCCTGAGAGAGGCAGAGAGGGGAGGAGACACAGAATCTGAAGCAGGCTCCAGGCTCTGAGCTGTCGCCACAGAGCCCGATGCCAGGCTCGAACTCCCAAACCATGAGATCATCACCTGAGCTGAAGTCAGATGCTTAACCGACTGAGCCACCCAGGCGCCCGTCTTCCTCACCTTTCATTCACAGTAAAGAAACGAGTAATCAATCCACCCAAATGAATAATGAACAAACAAACCCTAGATGTACTTAAGAATGTCCTTAGTGGACATTAGAATTTTAGTCAAATTTCATCTCTTGAGGACTAGAGGGACCAAGGGCGGGCTGCTCCCAAACATGCCATTTTGGCATAAATTGATTGTTTTAAATAAAAGTTACTTACGAAACGGTAGTGCAGGGCTGCTCAGACTGTTCTCTGTCCCCTTGAAAGCAGGAAACAAATCTTCCATGTGAAAGCTGCCATCCCTGTGCCAGGAAGTTAAAAGACATCTTTATCCTCAGAGATGGACTTCAAAGCAGAGAGAGCTTAGAAGCAAATTTTGTTATTTTTGAAAATTCACTACTAGAATTCTCTTAGATTTCTTTTCTTTTCTTTCTTTTTTTTTTTTTTAGAATTCTCTTAGATTTCTTACTAAGAATTCTCTACTCAGAATTCTCTACTAATTAAAGCTCCCAAATACCGGGGCGCCTGGGTGGCTTAGTCGGTTAAGCGTCCGACTTTCGCTTAGGTCATGATCTCGCGGTTCGTGGGTTCGAGCCCCGCATTGGGCTCTGTGCTGACTGCCAGCTCAGAGCCTGGAGCCTGTTTCAGTCTGTGACTCCCTCTCTCTCTGACCCTCCCCTGCTCACGCTGTCTCTCTCTCTCTCTCCCCTAGAAATAAATAAAACATTAAAAAAAAAAAAGCTCCCAAATACCTGTTTTCTATAGCCTACCAATTCGTCACAAATTTCTTGCCTAAAATGTATAAAAACTGCCTGCCTTAATCATTTCTTAGAGCTCAGTATTGGGTTTCCACGCACATTTAATAAAATCTTGATTTTTTTCCCACCTGTTAACATGTCTTCGTGTAAATTTAATTCTGGGTTCAGCTGGAAGGCCTTGAAGGATAGAGGAGGAATTTTTTCTTCTGTACAGAACGCATCCTTTTAATATTCTGTATGATGAAGCCAGAAGTACATCTAAAGCAGTTTTGAAGTATCATGGCTTCTCAAGGAAAAAAATAATTGTGCTGTCGAATTGTCTTCATGAAACACCATTTTAACTTGGATGAATGACTTACAAACTATGGTTATCCAGATGTAGGTGCGGTATGAACAGGTGTGTGCGACATTGTGATTGATAAGAGATATGTATTTGGTCTATAGATCCTGGCTCACAGATCCCCAGACCCGTGGAATTTCCTAAGGATGGAGAGTGATAAAGGTGTCTTTTATTATGTTAATGAAGTGACTTTGGGATTCTACCTAAGGGGCGTGGCTGGTTGCCAAGGGAACCCACCCAGCAATTAAAGGGTTGGGACTTCCAAGTCCCCCCACCTCCCATCCTGGAGGTTGAATCAGTCATTGGCCAATGACTTGGTCAATCAGGACTATGTAATGAAGCCTCCATAAGGGCAAAGGGGACAGCTTGTGGTCTCTTTTGGGGAAAGCTTTCACCCGCCGCTGAGCTGGACCCCATACTCCAGGAGGACAGAAGCTCCCTCACTTGGGATGTCACCCTATGTATCCCTTCATGTGGCAGTTTTCAACATTAAGTGTTCCCTTGAGTTCTGTGAGACACTTGCAAATTAAACCTAGGGGGGAGGTTGTTGGGACCTCCAACCTGTAGCTGTGTCTGTCAGAAGCACAGGCAACAGGCTGAGGCTGGCGCCAGGCATTTGAGGTGGGTGTGGGGGCCAGACCTGTGGGGCTAAACCCTTAACTTGTGGAGTCTGCTATCTCTGGGTAGATGGTGTCAGAATGAAGTTGAATTTTTGGATTCTAGGCTGGTGTTCGAGAATGGGTTGATGTTGTGTGTGTGTGGGACCCCCCCCCCATATTGGAATTGGGTCCAGAAACCCTCAGAGAAAATGAGGTTTTGCTATTGTATAATGAAATATGTAAAAATGTGAAAGATCTGGTAACTCAGTGAACCGATATTTTCCAAAGGACCAGTGTATGAAGGGACCAAATCATGCATGGGTAACGGATCTATTTAAAGAAAAATCCAGACCCCTCCCCCCCCCAAAGAACAAAATAGACCAATTCATTTTAATGTAACGGAGTCTAAGAAGGCTCACTGACATGGTTTCTGAGTCCACGTTGGAAGTAACCTTTAGGAAAAACCGCTGGTTGTTTGGTTTTCAGTGTAATTCGGGGAAGGCTGTCTACAAACATCAGAAAAGACTGTTAAAATACTCCTCTCTCTTCCAACTACACATGTACCAATGGGAATGAATATAGCAGAATGAATACAGGAGCAAATATGAGAATCCTGCTGTCCTCTATTAAATCTAGTAAAGAAATGTGCAGAAATCAGAACAAAGCCATTTTTCTTCCTCAATTTTTTCAAAATATACTTATTTTTTGGGGTGCCTTGGTGGCTCAGTTGGTTAAGCGTCCGACTTTGGCTCAGGTCATGATCTCACAGTTCGTGGGTTCGAGCCCCGTGTCGGGCTCTGTGCTGGCAGCCGGAGGCTGTTTCAGATTCTGTGTTTCCCTTTCTCTTTGACCCTTCCCTGCTCACGCTGTCTGTCTGTCTCAGAAATAAATAAAACAAAAAAAAATTAAAAAATATACTTTTTTTCATAATACATATATTTGTTATTTAACTCCTTAATGAGCTTATTATTATTTTTTATTTATTTTTAAATGTTTTTTAAAATTTATTTTTGAAAGAGACAGCTTGAGGTGGGGAGGGACGCAGATAGAGGGGGACAGAGGATCCAAAGTGGGCTCTTTGCTGATAGCAGTGAGCCTGATGCGTGGCTCGAACTCACGAACTCACGAACCATGAGATCATGACCTGCGATGAATTCGGACACTCAACTGACTGAGCCTCTCAGGTGTTCCTTATTATTCATATTTTAAAATCGATAAAGAAATATTAAACATTCCTTAGTTTTAACTTTAAATGTGGTAATTATTTTTTTTCTTTTTCAAATGTAGTAATTATTGATAGATATAACCCACATAAACAAAAGCTCTTTATGTCTTCAATAATTTTTAAGAGTATAAAGAGTTCCAGTCAGGGAAATGCAATTCAAAACTACAATGAGATATCATTTTACACCTGTCAGAATGGCTAAAATTAACAACACAAGAAACAACAAGTATTGGCGAGGATGTGGAGAAAAAAGGCTCCCTCTTGCATTGTTGGTGGGGATGCAAACTGGTGCAGCCGCTCTGGGAAATGGTATGGAGGGTCCTCAAAAAGTTAAAAATAGAACTACCCTGATCCAGTAATCACACTACTGGGTATTTACCCTAAAAATACAAAAACACGGATTCAAAAGACAAGTTTTGGAACAGCTCAATTGTCTCTCAATAGCTGAATAGATAAAGAAGATGTGATATATATACACACACATATATATGTATTCGGTATCATCTTCAGAATGTGACCTATAATGTCTATCTCTTGCTAATTATTATTCATATTTATATACATACAATGTAATATTATTCAGCCATATAAAGGAAAGAAATCTTGCTATTTTCAATGCCATGGGAGGAACAAGAGAGTATAATTCTAAGTGCAAGAAATCAGTCAGAGAAAAACAAATACCACAGTATCTCACTCATATATGGAATTTAAGAAATAAAACAAAAGAACAATGAAAAAAAAGAGAGAAAGACAAACCAAGAAATGGATGCTTAACTATAGAGAACAATGTGATGGTTACCAGAGGGGAGGTGAGAGGGGAGATGGTAAAATAGGTGACGGATTAAGGGTTGCACTTGTGATGAGCGCTGGGTGATGATATATGGAATTACTGAATCACTATACTGTACACCTGAAACTAATATTACACTGCATGTTAACTATTCTGGAATTTAAAAAGAAAAGAATATAATGGGGTCCAGAGATCAAAGATACTTGAGCCCTGCTGTCCTCCTAAGAGGATTGTATTTTTAGCTACAAAGTTTAAATATTCTCTTTTGTTTGTTTGTTTTTGGTCATTTATATACTCAACAGATATTCATGAAGCACTTCTAAATGCCAATTATTCTTCTAGGCCCTGGGGTTTTAGCAGTACATAAAAGATACAAAACTGTCCAACTTTATGGAATTTACATTTTAGTGTGTAGAGGGGGGACAAAAAAATAAATAGAATTTATGTGACAAATCTGACATGTTAGATGGCAGTATGTCTGTGGAGAAAGATAGAGGCACAGGGAATTTCGGGGGTGTGTTCAGTCTTATGCATGGCAGTCAGGGAGGGCCTCACCAAGGTGACATGTGATCAGAGACAAAGTGGGATAGCCATGTGGCTGCTGGAGGGAAGGTCACATCTATAACAGGAACTCCAAGTGCAAAAGCCCCCGACAGGGGTATATGTGTGGGATGTGTGTTCAGGAGCATCTAGATCAGTGTGGCTAGATTGGTTTATTGCAATCAGCATAATAGGATAGTTCGTTACCAATATTAAGAAGCCATTTTCTGGGGTGCCTGGGTGGCTTAGTCGGTTAAGCGTCCGACTTTTGCTTAGGTCATGATCTTGCGGTTTGTGGGTTCGAGCCCCGCATCGGGCTCTGTGCTGACTGCCAGCTCAGAGCCTGGAGCCTATTTCAGAGTCTGTATCTCCCTCTCTCTCTGACCCTCCCCTGTTCACGCTGTCTCTCTCTCTCCCCTAGAAATAAATAAAAATATTAAAAAAAAAAAAAAGAAGCCATTTTCTGCAACATTTTCTTTTCTTCCTAAAGATCTACTGGTCCTAGATATGGATCCCAACTTTTTCTCTGGTGTAACTGGCTGGATATAAGCTATTTCATTGGAGAATTCGGTATCATCTTCAGAAGGTGACCTCTACTATGTATCTTTTGCTGTCTAATTATTATTCATATTATCTCAGATAGCAGGTATTGTCATTACAAGGTTTTATCCCAAGTTTTGGGAGGTAAGTGAGAGCAGATCAAACATGTAAACATTAGTCTCTTTTCTAGCATTTAGAAACATTAGCCTTTTATTTGCAGTTGGAATAAGGTAGACATTCATTCATTCATCCAACAAACATTTACTACTTTCAAGGCTCTGTTCTAGGCTCTTGAGATATATCCGTGTACAAAACAGGCAAAGATTCCTGCCCTCATGAAGCTTGTTTGTTAAGGGATGATTGAAAATAAATGATAAATATCGTAAGTAAATTGTATGTTATGTTAGGAGGTAATCATACCTCTTACAGCTTTCATTGTGATGATTTCATTGTGATCAAAAAGTTTTTTGGGTGGCGCCTGGGTGGCTCCGTTGGTTAAGAGTCTGACTTCAGCTCAGGTCATGATCTTGGAGTTCATGGGTTCAAGCCCCGTATTGAGCTCTGTGCTGATAGCTCAAAGCCTGGAGCCTGTTTCAGATTCTGTGTCTCCCTCTCTCTGCCCCTCCCCTGCTCGCACTCTGCCTCTCTCTCTTTCTCTCAAAAATAAATGAACATTAAACAAAATAAAAAAACTTTTTTTTTTTTTTTTAAATTTGTGGCAAATGCTCTTTTGCTTTCAAATTTAGATTCCCAGAATCTACCCAGAGAGAAATCTGGGAAGACTGATGTGACCCACTGATGATCAGGGTAACTTTTTCCTGTTAGGTCTAGATCATCTTAGGGCCTGCTTTTTGAAGTATCTTTTCTTCCACAGGGGAGAGGTCAGTACTATAAATACTTCCCTTCTCTTTCTTATTTTTTAGTATTAGCTGTGGTAACATTAGCTCATAAAACAAACTCTTGAAGTCAGTGTGAGGGATGGTTTGCTCCTCTGTGCCGTCATTCAGGGGCCCGAGCTGAAGGAGATCTTTGCATCTTCAACATGTGGCTACCAAGGTCTCCCCGGAGATTACCATCCTCCTGAAGGTTATTTGGTGGAAGAGGGGATATTCCACAGGAGTTCGCAGACCACCCGGAAATGATACAAATCACTTCCTCCTACACAGCGTTGACTGGAACTCAGTCACATGACCCCCTTCCCTGTAAAGAAGTCCTTGAGATGTAGTGTGGAGGCCACCCAGGAGGAAGAGAAATTACCTTAGGTGAAAGCTAGCCTGGTTCGGTTTCCTGTGGAAAAGATGGTTATCATTTCTTTAGTAGGGAAAAAGGGACAGAGTGTTCTTTCTGTTCCAGAAGCTGTAATCTCACCTTCAGTCACCCTGTGACCAAGGCCGTAGGTGGAAAAATGGATGTAGAGATGATGACAGTCCATGTGGTCAGAAGTTGCAGGCAAATTGTGGTTGCCCTATGTGGGAGGCTTGATCTTTTGTCCCTGAAAAAAATGAGCACCTGAACTATTGGTTATAATTTAAAATAGTCCAAATACTAAAGCTTTTCAATTACTTCTTTTCTGATTTTTTTCATTCTTCTTCTCACTTATAATTGCTGTTTCTATACATATGTGTGTACATGTATATACATATATATTTTATTTTTTAATATTTTTTGTAAAGCATTACCCCAACATGTGGCTTGAACTCACAAGCCAAGACTGAGTTGCATACTCTGTGGACTTAGTCAGCCAGGTGCCAAACTTCTGTTACTCTCTTAAATCTTAGGGGTACCTGGGTGGCTCAGTCTGTTAAGTGTTTGACTTTGACTTAGGACATGGGGTCTCGGTTAGTGAGTTCCAGCCCCACATAGGGCTCTCTGCTGTCAGCGCAGAGCCTGCTTGGGATCCTGTCTCCCACTCTTTCTGCCCCTCCCCCCACCCTCTGTCTCTCCTTTTCTCTCTTTCAAAACTAAATAAACATTAAAAAAAATCTTAGGGGGGGCGCCTGGGTGGCTTAGTCGGTTAAGCGTCCGACTTTCACTTAGGTCGTGATCTCACGGTTCGTGGGTTCGAGCCTCGCGTCGGGCTCTGTGCTGACTGCCGGCTCAGAGCCTGGAGCCTGTTTCAGAGTCTGTAACTGCCTCTCTCTCTGACCCTCCCCTGCTCACGCTGTCTCTCTCTCTCTCTCTCCTAGAAATAAATAAAACATTAAAAAAAATTAAAAAAAAAAAATCTTAGGGGTTCCTGGGTGGTTCAGTTGGTTAAGCGTCTGACTTTGGCTTAGATCATGATCTTGCGGTTTGTGAGTTCAAGCCCCGCGTCAGGCTCTGTGCTGACAGCTCAGAGCCTGGAGCCTGCTTCAGATTCTGTGTCTCCTTCTCTCTGCCCCTCCCATGCTCAGGCCTGTCTCTCTCTAATAAATAAAAATGTTACAAAAATTTAAAAAAAAATCTTAGTTACTGTCCTGTTACGGTCTTAATGTTGTCAACATTGTCATATCCAACTATGTTTAAATTGTGACATTATCTTAAACTTGAAAACAGTATTTATTAAAAGCACAATCAAGTCTAACTTAAACATATTATTAAGATAATACCTACAATGCACTACTTTATTTTGGACTTTAAAAAAGTCAAGGCATTTATATTTAGACTATCTGTACTGATAAAACTTACACGGAGACTACGGGGTGCCAGTATATCTTTCCAACTTTTTGTAATTTGACAGCTTTAGAATTAAACAACAGTTATAAAGTCTTTAGATAGACATGAGTGCTTATCACTGTATTGTATCAAAGTTCCAAAAGGCATTTGAAAGTAGCAGACAATATAACATCTCAATGCAAATAATATTAATGTTAAAAATTACTAGAGAAATTTTATTTTGTTGTATCTACTCAGAAAATTTTAGTGGAATTTTAGTTCACATAATTTTATAGTATGACCTGAGTGTGTGTGTGTGTGCCCACACACACACACACTGTTTTTTTTTTTAAAGTAAGCTCCACGCTGGAGCGATCAAGACTTGAGCTGAGCTCAAGAGTCCGAGGCTGACTGAGCCACCCAGGCACCCCAGTGTTTCTATATTTAAACCGGTTGTAAGTCATTAATTCACTATTCATGCCACCCAGAGAAAACTGCTTCTGAAGGCCTGACCTGATTGGGTCAGGCCTATCTAGATAATTTATGTATATTATGAAGACCCACTTTGAGTTGAGACTTTAATTATATCTGCACAATCCTTTCATAGCTGGACTTAGATCAGTGTTTGATTGAATCAACAGGGGACAGGAGTCTGGGGGTGGAGTCATGTTAGAAGTTTGCCTATCACAAAACCCAGGTTTATATGACATTTGTATAAACTCAAGTGTCATTATAGGTCATGGCAGACCTCGTGCTTTATAGAAAGGCAAAGGAAATTAAAATGTTAACGGCAGTTTTGCTTTAGTATAAAAAGCAAATTAAAAAAACAGAATAAAATGTGCCATCTCTGTATTTTCAAAAGTTTTGACATTCTGCGGTTAATGCATCATTATAAAAGAATTGAACCACGTCTGTATTCATTGTCTGAAAACAATGACAACTGTGTGTCATTGTGCTAATTGGTAAAATTAAGTATTGAAATTCCAGGGGCAGCTGGGTGGCTCAGTCGGTTGAGCCTCCACTTGGGTTCAGGTCATGGTCTGGCTGCTGGTGAGTTCTAGCCCCACAGCGGGCTCGCTGTCGTCAGCTTGTCAGCGCAGAGGCCGCTTCAGATCCTCTGTTCCCCTCTCCCTGCCCCTCCCCCACTTGCGCTCGCCCCAAACTATATAATATTAAAAAAAAAAAGAAATTCCAAAACTGAGTGTTACAGACTGAATGTCTGTGTCCCCCCAAGATTCACAGGTGTCCGTTCCCAAACTGGGGAATTTGCGGGGGTGGGGGCCGCGGATCTGGAACCGCCCCGAACGCAGAGGGCAGGGAGAGACCCAAGGAAGAGGCAGAGGCAGACCCCCCCCCCCGCCCCCCTCAGATAGGTGGCGGGTTCAGTAAGCGAGAGAACTTACCTACGACGCCTGTCTCCAGAGCCTTAAAGGGTTCCGCGACCCTCCGTGGCTGGTGGTCTCAGCAACACGGGGCCCTCAGGGCTGTGTCCTTGAAAATGGCTCCGGCTGTGGGGGTGGCGGGCGGAACCAATATTCCAAGCCCCGGGCAGGGGGTGAGGGACCTCCCAGCCCCCGAGTCAAACCGCTGTCGCATCCTCTGCGTGACCTCCTCCAACAGTACGTCGCAGCCCCAGGCCCCATGTGACTGCCCTTGAACGTGGGGCCTCTCAGGAAGTGCTTACGGATACATGAGGCCATCAGGGTGGGGCTCGCATCCTTTAGGATTAGTGTCCTTGTAAGAAGACACCCCAGAACCAAGCTGGCTTTCCGCCCTGTGAGGACACGGCCCGAGCCAGTCACCAGCCCCAGGAGCTCTGGCCCGAAACCTGCCCTGCCAGCCCTGGATCTGGCACCTTCCAGCCTCCAGAACTGTGAGCAAAAAGACCTCTGTCATTTAAGGCACTCAGTCTCTGGGATTTTGTTGTGGGAGCCTGAGCAGACGAATGCACTGAGAAATATCAACATTTCATACATTTTATTATTTGCGTTTACATTTGAAAAGAAGGTAATAATTATTAAAATTTAAAAATCAGGGCGTCTGGCTGGCTCATTCAGTAAAGGATGTGACTGTGATCTCTGGGTTATAAATTAGAGCCCTACCTGAGTGTAGAGATTACTTAAAAATAAAGCCTTTAAAATTTTTTAAAAAAAATGTTTGTTTTTGAGAGAGAGAGAGAATGTGATCTGGGAAGAGGCAGAGAGAGAGGGAGACACAATAAGATCATGACCTGAGTCAAAGTCAGTCCCTTAACCCACTGAGCCACCTAGGCACCCCTAAAGTCTAAAAAAGTTTTAAAAAATCAATCCATATTAGAAGACTGGGGGTTTATTCTTTTCTCTGCAGCTTATAAACCAGGGCCGTAGGATGTAGTTTTGTTTTTTTTTAAAGGAAAATAAATATTTTATTTTCAAAAACCTCAGGATTTCAGCCTTAGAAAAGACTGTCTTGAAAGTAGCTATTGTGCCATTTTTTCTGGGCATAATGCCATCGTACATACATTATTTGTATCAGTTTCATGACTTGCTGCCAATTTGTAGTTAGATAACTCACAAAAAAGTTTAGTTTTTTTCTATGAATACGATAATTCTGAAAGAATATTAAGGGCTTTCCAATTTCATAATAGCATTTTGGTTTTTATTGATTAAAAGTCGTCTCGAAGTGGATTACTAGTACAACCTCTTAACATAATTTCCCTCTTCCTCCTCCCCTCCCTCCCTCTGTCCTTTCCTTCCTGGCCAAGAATACAATCACCATACACTTTATCCTTGAAACAAGATTCAGAGTCATTCTTCTTTGCAAGGAAAATAAGCTAGCAGAGAAACAGAAGCAAGCTAAGCACATGCCTATTAAAATAGTGATTGCGATCCAGCCTCTTTAGAGCTCTGTGTTCATCTTCCGGGGCATACCTGGTCCTCATAATTGCTGTTCGGTTCCCTGTAGCAAAATGACAGAGAAGAAAAGGGAGGGAAAGAATCCTCATCTTTTAATAGGAATTGTTTACTTAAGGTATATGTAGAAGTTTGAGTTATAGCTCTTGAGTATTTACGTTTTACTATTTTGTATTGATATTTTATTTGGTAAGAGGGCCACGTTGACATAAACTAAAACTTCTCTCTTTGTCTCAGTGTATGGAAGATGTTTCTCCCCCCAAACGACACTTTTGTGATTGTGTTTTTAGTTTTTAATTTCAAAAGATACCATGGAGTGAAATGGATGGTTTTGAGTATACAGTTGTATGAGTGTTAACTACCACCAAAATCAGGATGCAGAAGAATCCCCCCACCCCCCATATTCCTTTGGTATCCTTGACTACCATGGAAGAGAATTCTTTCATCTTCTGCCCAGGAAGTCAAAGCCTGGTTGGCAGGCCAGTTGGAAGCGGAGAGAGGGAAGGAACCAGGTGTCTTATAGATCAATACATACTCTTTCAATTCTTTCATTTTAGAGTGTTTTTCAGCTCTGCCCTTGAATCTAGTATCTCTTTGTTCATACTCTGCAAGCAGGCGTTTGGCTTTCTCTTTATAGTAATTTCCCATCGTATTTTACTAAAGACTGTGAAGTGTATCATTCTTGCTTTTAAATTTTATTAAATTTTTTTATTGCAATCTAAAAAGACTGCTGATTTTTGTGAATCTTCCACAGGTTTTTGCAAGGAAATGTTTATTTTTTCTAGTCATGCAGAATGTTTTTTTTTTAAGTCATGCAGAATATTCTGTGTTTTAATTACTTCAAGTTTGTTAATTGTTTAGTACAAATTTTCCATGTCATTATTTTTCTCTTTTTGCACTTGATTTATTGATTTCTTTAAATTTTTTTAATGTTTACTTTATTTTTGAGAGAGAGAGAGACAGAGTGTGAGTGGGGGAGGGGCAGAGAGAGAGGGAGACACTGGATCTGAAGCAGGCTCCAGGCTCTGAGCTGTCACCTCGAGGCTCGAACACATGAACTGAGGGATCATGACCTGAGCTGAAGTTGGACACTTACCCAACTGAGCCACCCAGGCGCCCCATTGATTTATTGATTTCTAATAGAATTGGAGGTCATTTACCTGGAAGAAATTTTAGGAGAGACATTTTGGGTGGGGAAAAGCTTTATAAATAGAAATGTTACACAGCATTTTCTCTAGTATCCCCTCAATTCTGTCTCCTCCATGCACTGTGGGTGAAGGGGGTAGAAATAAGGCTTAATGTCCTATCTTTTTCAGGGTTTGTGTCTCATCCTTTCATGGTTCACCATGGGTGGCACCACAAATAATTTTGTCTTAAAGAAGCAATTTTCTGGGGCGCCTGGGTGGCTCAGTTGGTTAAGCGTCCGACTTCAGCTCAGGTCATGATCTCACAGTTCATGGTTTCGAGCCCCACATAGGGCTCTGTGATGGCAGTCATCTCAGAGCCTGGAGGCTATTTCAGATTCTGTGTCTCCCCCTCTCTCTGCCCCTCCCCTGCTCACGCTCTCTCTCTCTTTCTCAGAAATAAATTTAAAAAAATTAAAAAAAGCAATTTGCCAAAATTTTACGTATCAGTGGAACTGTTCCTTTTTATAGAGTTCTATGTACATTTTTAAAAATTGAAGTATAAATGACATGTTAGTTTTAAGCATACTTCAAAGCAACTTTCAAATATATAATACACTGTTATTAATTATAGTCACCATGCTATAATATCACCCCAGAACTTATTTATTTTATTTTTATTTTATTTTTTTTTAAATTTTTTAATGTTTTATTTATTTCTAGGAGAGAGAGAGAGAGACAGCGTGAACAGGGGAGGGTCAGAGAGAGAGGGAGTCACAGACTGAAACAGGCTCCAGGCTCTGAGCTGGCAGTCAGCACAGAGCCCGACGTGGGGCTCGAACCCACGAACCGCGAGATCATGACCTAAGCGAAAGTCGGATGCTTAACCGACTAAGCCACCCAGGCGCCCCTTATTTATTTTATAATTGGAAGTTTATACCTTTGATGCTCTTCACCCCTCCCTCCCAATCATCAGTCTCTTCCCTGTATTTCAGTTGTTTATTTATTTTTAATATTCTATATTATTATAGTTATATTCTTAATCAATTACGTGGGATATCAGAAGGATAGTGAGTAACAGAAGGATACTGGAATAACAGAAGGATAGGAGAAGATATATTTATATTATATACAAATTATACATACAAAATACATATAAAAAATGTATTGGCCACTTCTAGCCACTGTACCCCATGGGTCCTTGTAAATCTATGACGGGGAGTGCGGAAATGAGTAGGAGACTGGAAAATGTTTTGCCAGTTGGAGTTGTGATGTGCTTTATAATTATCGTGCTTCAATTAGAATATTGCTTTTTCACGGTCACGCCTTTACTCTAGAAGAAAATAGGAAGTAGATATATTACAAATATAAATAACAGGAAACAGTATCCATAATCCTATATCTTTCCATTTAAGGCCTCTTGCTTTCAGAAAAGTTTTTATGATGATAGAAAATAATTTCTTTGCAATCCCATGCTATTTTCCAAAGAGATTAAGTGCCAAGGAAGGTTATTATCTGCTGAGCTGGTTTCGGAGGGAAGATGGTGAACGGGAGAGGAGCAGTGAGAGGGGCAAGATGGCACGTTGTATGTTGTAGAGAATGGGGGGGAATTAAAGGGAGTGGGTTGGGAATTGGGGGCCTGGGAAAGAGCCGTGATGAACAGAGGAGTGGAGTGACTGCCAAGACCCAGGACCTGTGGACTGGGGTGTCAGTGGCTGAAAAAGAACTTGGAAGAAACCATGGAATTTGAAAGGGAATGGTTGTGAAGTTTTTCTGGATAGGGTGATGGAAAATATCTTCCATATTTCCCCATGAAGTCTTCAGGAAAACGTTTATTTCTCGTGACCGCATTGTGGAGTTGAAGCTACTGTGAGATGCATTGCATTTCTTCTTTGAGAAGGTCATGGAACAAAAATAATAGCTGTTGCTACAACCCCAGCCAGCATTTTGGGTGCCTGTTTGTAGTGCATGTGTATATCTTTGCTATGCAATGGGATCAATACCGTATGTGATTTTTAACACGCTCTTTGAGTTAATAGCACAGTTGGATTCATTCTGTATGACTAAAGAGAACTCTAAATTTATCCTTTTTAAAGGATGTGTAGCATTATTGATTATGAACATATCTGTTTAACACTTCTCTCATTCCTGGACATTTAGGTAGTTTCAGGTTTTTCACTGTTTTTATCTACGCTGTTATCTATGTTTGTACAATACATTAAAAAAACACAGATCCTTTTTTTTTAATGTTTTATTTATTTCTAGGGGAGAGAGAGAGAGAGACAGAGACAGAGACAGAGACAGCGTGAGCAGGGGAGGGTCAGAGAGAGAGGGAGTCACAGACTCTGAAACAGGCTCCAGGCTCTGAGCTGGCTGTCAGCACAGAGCCGGATGCGGGGCTCGAACCCATGAACCGCGAGATCATGACCTAAGCGAAAGTCGGACACTTAACCAACTAAGCCACCCAGGCACCCCTAAAAAAACACAGATTCTTAAAAAAACAATGAAAAACCATGGATTTTTGTTATTTCTTCAGAATGTATTCATTCCTAAAATCAGAGTCTCTGAGCCAAAAAGCATGAACATATTTAGGGTTTTTTGGAAAGGGTAGCTAAGGGGGTGCCTGGGTGGCTCAGTCGGTTAAGCGTCAACTTCGGCTCAGGTTGTGATCTCATGGTTGGTGGGTTCAGGCCCCACGTCGGGCTCTGTGCGGACAGCTCAGAGCCTGGAGCCTATTTTGGATTCTGTGTCTCCCTCTTTCTCTGCCTCCTCCTCTCTCTCTCTCTCAAAAATAAATAAACGTTTAAAAAAATTAAAAAAAAAAGGAAAGGACAGCTAAATGTCTTCCAGATTTACCCATTTAGTCCTAAATAGGAGTATCTGATGACAAGACTTGTTTCTATCTATACCTTGACAAATTTCAGTTTGGAAATCTTTTGAATATCGGACAACCTGATAGATAAAAATGAGATCTCACTGTCGTTTTAATTTGCATTTGTTTTATAAATTTTTTTTTTTAATTTATTTCTAGGAGAGAGAGAGAGACAGCATGAACAGGGAGGGTTAGAGAGAGAGGGAGACACAGACTCTGAAATAGGCTCCAGGCTCCGAGCTGGCAGCCAGCACAGAGCCCGACGCGGGGCTCGAACCCACGAACCGCGAGATCATGACCTAAGCGAAAGTCGGACGCTTAACCGACTAAGCCACCCAGGCGCCCCCGTTTTATAAATTCTTAAATTTTATTTTGATCTGAAGTATACTTGACATATATTAGCTTCAGGTGTCCAACATAGTGCCTTAATAATTATATACATTATGGGGTGCCTGGGCGGCTCAGTTGGTTAAGTGTCCAACTTCGGCTCGAGTCATGATCTCACAGTTTGTGAGTTCGAGCCCCGCGTCGGGCTGTGTGCTGACAGCTAGCTCAGAGCCTGGAGTCTGTCTTCAGATTCGGTGTCTCCCTCTTTCTCTGATCCTCCCCTGCTCACGCTCTCTCTCTCTCTCAAAAATAAATAAAAAATTAAGAAAATTTAAAAAAAATTATATACATTACTCAGTGCTCACCATGAGAAGTGTAGTCCCTATCTGTCACCAGTTATAATAGTACTGTAATATTATTGACTTACATTCCCTATGCTAGACTTCTCATTGTGAAAATTTTTTTATAATTGAAAGTTTGTAACTTTTAATCCCCCCCCATTACCAGTTTATTCTCTATATTTATGAGTGTGTCTTTTTTTGTGGTTGTTCTTTGTTTATGCATTTGTTTTATTTTCTAGAGTCCACATATAAGTGAAATCATATGGTCCTTCTCTGTCTGACCAATTTCACTTAGCATCACAGCCTCTAGGTCCATCCATGTTGTCGCAAGTGGCAAAGTTTCATTCTTTTTATGGCCAAGTACTATTCCATTGCATATATATAATATTTGTTTAATTTGCATTTATTTGATTTCAACGAAGACGTTTCCCCCCAGTGTTCTTTGGTCATTTTAGCAATTAAGTTGCTAGTTCATGTCACTCAGGCATTTTTCTACTAGGGTTTCGTGTTTTCTTCCTTTATGTTAGTTAACTTACTATATTTTTAGGGTATCAGCACTTCAGCATCTACGTCTCAGCTTGCCATTTGTCTTTTAACTATTTATGATACTTTAATTTTTCTGTTTCACTTTGAGGCTTGTTTTATTTTAGTAGCTTTTTTTTGGACGTGTAATTGACATACAACAAACTGCCCACATTTAACGTGTTTCTGAGTTGGTAAGTTTCTGCCTTAAGTTTACCCCTGCGAAGCCATCCTCATGATCAAGATAGCGAACACATTCATTGCCTCATAGTGTCCTCATACCCTTTGTAATTCCTCCCTCCAGGCCTCTCCACCCGCCCCTCGTATTCCTAGGCAACAGCTGGTCTGCTTTCTGCCATTAGAGATTACTTTGAATTTTCTAGCATTTTATCTAAATGGAATCATACAGAATACACTTCTTTGGATAACTAGTTATTAAAGAATTACGACTTAAAAGCACAATGAGATACCACTACATACTTACTAGAGTGGCTAAAACAGAAAAGACTGACCGTGTCCCCAGTACTAGGTGAGCATGAAGGGCAAGTAGAATGTACATCCAGCACTGGTGGGGGGAATGTATGATGACACAACCATCTTGGGATCAGTTTGGTATTTCTTCTGTTTTTAATGTTTGTTTATTTATTTTTGAAGTAGGGAGGATGGGTGGAGTGACAGAGGATTCCAAGCAGGCTCTGTGCTGTCAATGCAAAGGCTGTCATGGGGTTCGATCCCAGGAACCGTGAGATCATGACCTGAGCCAAAGTCAAGAGTCAGGCGCTTCACCAACTGAGTCACCCAGGCACCCCAGTTCGGTATTTCTTTTCTTTTTTTTTTTTTAATTCTTTTTTTAAAAAATTTTTTATGTTTTATTTATTTCTGAGAGAGAGAGAGAGACAGCATGAGCAGAGGTGGGTCAGAGAGAGAAGGAGCTACAGAATCTGAAATAGGCTCCAGTCTCTGAGCTAGCTGTCAGCACAGAGCAGGACGTGGGGCTCGAACCCACTAAGAGTGAGATCATGACCTGGGCCGAAGTTGGATGCTTAACCAACTGAGCCACCCAGGCGCCCCTTGGTATTTCTTTTAAAAGTTAGGGGCGCCTGGGTGGCTCAGTCAGTGAAGCGTCTGACTTTGGCTCAGGCCATGATCTCATGGTTCGTGGGTTCGAGCCCTGAGTCAGGCTCTGTGCTGACAGCTCAGAGCCCGGAGCCTGCTTCCGATTCTGTGTCCCTCTCTTGCTCTGCGCATCCCCTGCTCATGCTCTCTGTCTCTGTGTCTCTCTTTCTCTTAAGAATAAATAAAATATTTAAAAAAAAGAAGTTAAACATTCACCTACTCTTAAGAGTAAATAAAATATTAAAAAAAAGAAGTTAAACATTCACCTACCTAAAAAGAATGTGATCCAGCCATTCCACTCCTAGGTATTTACAAGGGAAATGAAAGCATAAGTCCTTACAAAGACTTGCATGTGAATGTTCATAGAAGCTTTATTTGTAACAGCCCCAAACTGGGAACAACCCAAACATCCATCAACAAAGCTGGATAAACAAATTGTGGTATATTCATACTATGGAATAGTACTCATAAATCAAAGTAAATGAACTATTGATATATGCAATAATCTGGCTGTAATTCAAAATTATATTTTTTGATGTGGAAGTTTGATATTTTATGCTATACAATCAACTTAATTTTACATGAAGTTTCCCTTTACTGCTATACTAGAACTTTCCTGCTCCTGAATTGAATGTTTAACTATATAATCTCTTAATACTTTGTTTTTCACAGTGTCATTGTTAAACCATTAGAATTCATTTTGGTTTGAGATGGGAGGTAGGGAATTGGCGGTTACGTGATTTTGTGTGGTTAGCTAGTTTCCAGGGTTGCTTGGAATCGTTTAGGTCTGAGTGTTCTGGTTTGTTTCTCTTGGGTGGAATTTGGCACCTGTCATGTAAACGTTATACAAAATTCACAGGCATCAGGATGTGAGAAGAAACTTATGCGTGATCCTGCTTTCTAACCCGCCATCCCCCAAAGTCATAATTTTCATGAGTTTTATTGTATCCTTTGAAGAGACAGTCTCACATAATGGCGACCATAGTATAAATGCTATTTTGGATAATGTTACTCATAGGTACTGTATTCTCTAAGTATTTCCATTTGTTCATAATTATGTGTTATTAGTATATAATGTTTCACCATTTAGAATTTTCCTATTTTCTTGCCATTTTGAATAATAATTGCATTGAACAGCTCTGTGCCTTTTTGCTTCCTTTGAATAACTTAACCAATGGATAGATTCCTAGAAGTAATGTTAACTGGATTAAACACGTGGAAGTTCTATTTCTTTGCTCTTATTTCCACATGACTTTCCAACAAGGTTATGCCAGTTCTGTGTCGTGGGTGGGCACCTTTGAGTCCCAAGCACATTGCGGCCTTGCTTTCCGAGAGTATTACCAATGTTAGAGATGTGCATTTTGTCCATTTTATTACACAAGTAAAGAGCACATGAGCACCTCAGCCGTCGGTCAACATGGCTGGCCGAGCCATACACCTTCAGCCCTCTTCTCTCTCACCTCCTGCTTTGTGGCACCCATGGGGGTGAACTGCTCAGACCTCCCTCCAAGAGAAGCAGCTGTGAGGATGTAGCTGGTGGACAGCGTCCGGGGGCCCTGCTTCCAGAGCTGCAGTAGCATTCGCCCCAAGGCCATGTTCTCCAGGGGCTGCTCCCAGCCCTTGACTATACCCCCTGGGATATTAGATTCTGCAGCTCTTTGCCCCTGGGCGGGGGGGGGGGGGGTCCTCTGAGGGACAGTTCTCGCTTTGAGCCTTTCCATTAGCCCTGGACCTGTAGTCTCAGGCTTCTCCTCTCCTCCCGGCCCTCTCCTTTTACAGGTATCAGACCCGCATGGCAATCTGAAGGCTCCCCTGCCTCCTCCTGTGCCTCCCCGCCCTCCATCACAGGTGTTTCCCCTCCGTGAGTCTTTTTGTGCCTAATTCTGTCTTGGTATTAGCTCTTCGAGGCCCCAAACTGATACATGTCCCAAGGATGAGTCCAAATGGCGGTCCCTGGTGTGGGCTAGATGCGCACTCCAGGGCTCCTCCAGTGCGTGGCAGAATGTTGTAGAACACGGGAGCTTTTGAGATGGGTCATGAACTGGAGGCGCAGAAGGTAGGAGCCTCAGCCGTTTATGGGGAGGCGGCAGCAGTACTTTAGACACCAGGAGAGGGTTGTTGCTTCGGTGTGCCCCGCGGTTGCGGCGTTGTCGCAGATGGCGTTCGTGGCGTTGCCGTCGTCGGTTGCTCCTCTGTTTGCCTTTTGGTGGCTGTTCTGCAGAGCTTCTTGGCCCTGTGGACGGGCGGCGGCATGATGGGCTTTACGAGGTCTCTGACACAGCACTGTTTGCTCCCGCCGCACATGAAGGTGGCTCTTTCCTGAGAGCTGCAGTGCAACTTGCAGTGTCCTGGGAACTTGCGCCCACAGCTCGAGCCGCCCCCGCTGGCTGCTGCGAGGAGAGGAGCAGAGAGGGGGAGATTAAAGGCGAGGCAACCCAGGGCCGGCCACAGGCGGTCACGGCCACAGGCGGTCATGGCCACAGGCGGTCACGGCCACAGGCAAGCGTTTGGCTTTTTATTCTGAGATGGCCGAGTGAGATAGCAGGCAGATGAGACCCCGGGAAGTGAGGGAAGAGGAGACAGAACTTGCCTTGACCGAAGGCCTCTGGGACCTCCGAGGAGCTCTTTCTCGGCCACGGTCTCTACCTCCGGCCACTAGTCAAGGCCTGTGAGGGCGCTGTCGTTGGGACCACGGAATGTATGGGCAAAGTCAAGGCGTGGGGAGCCAGGCAGGGAGGAAGGGGGGGATTGGGGCTCTCCCTACCCCACAGCCTCTGCTTTTCTGCTTCATTTATTCCCAGGGAATAGGAAGCTAGGTATCCATCAACCCAGGGCAAAGACAAAAAAGGTCAAATGATTCCCCAACGCAGTAAAGGGAAAGTAATGATTGTACCGGTGGGGGGGGTATGCATTCATACACTGCCTGGTACCAGGGCCACCTCCTGATAAAATCTGAGGGCTGTATCTCAGCTCTGCCTGCCATCATCTCAACACTGGCGTCTTCTGAAGCGCTGTTTCCTTCTGGGTTTCTAGGCACCCACTGCCTGGCCATCTGATCTCTTTCTCTCTCGGGCACGGCTTGCTCTCCTCACGCTAGGGTTCAAGTTGAGCCCCTTGCTTGCCACCCCGAGTGAACTTGCCCTCTGAGAAGTCTCTTTGCCCTGCCTGCCGGCAGTCTGCTGGGCATGGGGATGGGCCCCTTGCTCCTAGGTGCCGTCTCTCTGAGCAGTAACCCCGGGGGCTGATGAAAATGGCAGAGAGAGAGGCCTTCGCAGCATCTTAGGAGCTTAGATATAGGGAGCTCACATAAAGTGCAAGAAAGGTAATTTTGGACCAGGTTGAGGCTGACTTTTGTTTTCAGACAGGAAAAAGGTTTGGGGGCTGCTTTTCGTACAAGGTTGTACATAGGGTAGTGGCTGGGCACGGGGTGTTGAGGCCAGTGCTGAATGTTGAGCGATCCCTACCTTAGGTTGGAACTCGGGGGGGGGCGGTAAGTCATGCCCCCAAACCTCGACCTGGCTTGCCTGTCACCAGAGCAACCAGGTCTGCTAGCGTTCCTGCCTCCCAGCCCTCCTTTCTCTTCCTCCAGCCACTTTACCTGGAGTCACCAGGAATCCAAGGGACACAAAGACCAGGAGCAGGAGCTTCATGGCCGAAGGGATGGCTTGGGGAGCGGGTGGCGGTTTAATGGAGCCTGGCCCCTCCGTGCGATGTGCTTGGAGCTACTGCCTTTATAGGAGCCACGCGATGCCAGGATACTGGGCAGTGAACCAGAGGCGGAGTTCTTTGCCACCCAGAGCAGTCAGATTAGATCATAATGTCTCCCAGTCTGTAACCTTGGTTAATTTATTGAGCGCTTGTATTCTAGGAGGGGAATACAAGCTCCGTAGTGAGGGGAAGGGCAGAACCCAGCACCCATCTTTCAAATTATGCTTCCTGGCCGGTGTCGGTGAGGGTGGGGGGGAAACAAGTGTTCTTTTGCACTGCTGCTGGGCGTGTCGATGGGGACCGTTTTGCTTTTGGAGAGCAATTTGGCCATATACTTCAGGGATCTTGGAAAATGCCTGCATTTTGCCTCAGTAACTATTCCTGGAGGTTGGTCCAATGGGAATAATTGAACAAATATGCAAAGAGCTCTGTCTCAACCTTGTTTATGACCACAGAAAACCAAAAGCAATCTAGATGTTGGTAAAACGTTGATGCAACTGGGGACAGAATATAATCGGACACCATGCACGGTTAGACGTGCGGCGGAGACCCACATACTAGGGGAGCAGCTCACCAAAGACACCCCAGCACTCTTACTGCTTCAGTTAGAAATATGTGACATTGTAACTCAACTAACAGTGGCTTAACGCACAGTCATATCCATTATTTATCCAGCAAGAAGGGGGTGATTTGGTGGTGGGCTGAAGTCAGTCTTGGGTCCTTCTGTTCTGCTATCCTCAGCGTGTAGATGCGCGGATTGCCCATTTATTCTCTCTCAGCCCCAATCCACGCTTCTTTGTTCTGCTTCACGATACTGGATTGGAACCCTGGAATGATGCCTCTTCTGCCGGCTGGCCCTGTGTTAGGCTTTGACAATAGAGGGTGTTGGAGGGACACCACAAAGTCCTAATTTCTTTTTTTTTTTTTTTTTTTTTACAAATAGTTTATTGTCAAATTAGTTTCTACATAACACTCAGTGCTCATCCCCAAAGTGCCCTCCTTCATGCCCATCCCCCCTCCCCCCCACATCCATCAGTCCTCAGTTTTTGTCAGCATTCAAGAGTCTCTCATGGTTTGCCTCTCTCCCTCTCCCCCACCATTTCCGCCCTTCTTCTCCCCCTTGGTCCTCTGTCAAGCTCCTCCTAATCCTCCTATACGTGCAAACATATGGTATTTGTCCTTCTCTACCTGACTTATTTCGCTCAGCATAACACCCTCAAGGTCCATCCATGTTGCTACACATGGCCAGATTTCATTGTTTCTCATTGCCATGTAGTATTCCATGGTATAGATAAACCACATCTTCTTGATTCATTCGTCTGTTGATGGACACTTAGGCTCTTTCCATGTTTTAGCTATTGTGGAGAGTGCTGCTATGAACATTGGGGTACATGTGCTCCTATGCCTCAGCATTTCTGTATCCCTTGGGTAAATTCCTAGCAGTGCTATTGCTGGGTCATAAGGGAGTTCTATTGTTAGTTTCCTGAGGAACCTCCACACTGTTTTCCAGAGGGGCTGCACATGAAACGATGCTCAGCATCCCTCCTCATCAGGGAAATACAAATCAAAACCACACTGAGATACCACCTCACGCCAGTCAGAGTGGCTAAAATGAGCAAATCAGAGAACTCTAGATGCTGGCGAGGATGTGGAGAAACGGGCACCCTCCTACACTGTTGGTGGGAACACAAAGTCCTAATTTCATTCGGGGTTCCGGTTCTCCATTTTTAAATTGAGCCAAGGAGCCCTGCGGCTCTCAGCCCCGCTCCAGCCCTGCTCAGGCCACGCTCCCGCCCCCTGGTGGCCCCGCCAGCAGCAGCGCCAGCTGTATCTTCAGGCAGCCGTCTCTCTGCCCAGGGGCCACCTCTGCAGATCAGCTCTGGCCAGCTCCCTCTGGGGAGTTTCTTTGTCACGGCTTAATTGTTCCACTGGAATCCAGGAGTAGAGAAATGTACTCTTTCTCTAACATTTAATATTGCTGCTACCTCAGGTCCATAGGAATTTACCTTTTATTTTGTTGATTAGGTTACTAAGCAATTTTTAAATTTAATTGTCTTTTTTTGGGGGGGTAAAATGGGGGAAGTAATCCAATAGACCCTGGATAGTTTGACCCAGATGTAGACTCTGTCCATTTCCATACCATGTTTATGCCTACCCATAGGAATAACAGCCATTAACTGATTGGCCCTTATGACTAAAGGGGACATTTCCTAGACTGGGCACCATATCCCTTCTGGGATGTTCTTCCGATTTGTAAAAACGACTTCCCTTGTTTGTCCTATGGATACATGACCTGTACCGTAGAGGAGTAGCAACCATTCCAAAATGTCTGGGACTCACCACGATGCTTCCACAGCTCCCCTGTGGAGTGGGGAGGGTAAGAGATACAACCCTCTAAACTCTTAGATGTTGCCTTATTCATGGGGAGTGGGCAATTAGGCTGAAAACAACAGTATGGAACTTGTTAGTCATGCTAGACAGAAATCACCAAGGAGATAACCTCAGGTGCATAATCGACCAGCCTGGGTTCCTTGGCTGAGGTATCTTAGAACCAGTAGTGTTCTCTTGACCCAGTTGGCCAGCTAGGGAGCCAGTTGGGGGGCGTCTTCATATCGGCTAATACTAATACGTCGTGTTTTGTTTTAGTAAATACCAGCTGACTAATTGGATTAGAATGATAAGTTTCTTGCAGACAGGAATAGGTAGAAGGGTTGACCTCAGCATGCCGACTTCTCCTAGCTTGGTCTGGGGACCCTAAGTACCCGGTTTAGGAAAGAACTCTAATGCTGCTTATTGTTCCAGTTAACAAACTGACACAGTAGTTAGAACTGCAACAGTCTATTCATTTAGCTCCTGACTCTGCAGTTGGGCAGGATTCAGTATGAGAGGCTTATCTCTGTTCCACGTGGTGTCAACTGGGGCGTGTCATCTGGGGCTGGGTGGTCTACTTCCACGATGGCTCACTCATATGGTTGCCAGGGTGGTGCTGTCAGTTGTAAACTCCGTGGGCATGAGGGTCCTCTTCATTTCGGCCTCTCCATGTGAATCCAGTGTGGCTGGATTTCATAGGTGAGCATCCCAAGAGATAGGGACTAACTTGCTGATTGCCTCATCTTTTTTAAATTTTAAATTAAATTTTTTTTTATGTCTTTATTTTGAGAGACAGAGACAGAGAGCAAGCAGGGGAGGAGCAGAGAGAGAGAGGAGATACAGAATCCGAAGCAGGTTCCAGGCTCTGAGTTGTCAGCACAGAGCCTGATGCGGGGCTCGAACCCACGGACTCTGAGATATGACCTGAGCCGAAGTCAGATGCCCAACCAACTGAGCCCCCCAGGTTCCCCTGATTGCCTCATCTTTAATAGATGTAACTCAAAGAACATCAGTCGAGGCTGAAGAATCAAGTCATAATGGTATAGACATATTTGGCAATGTAGAGATGACATTGAGAAAGGGTCTTCTATTGACTCATATTGGATGGTGTTGGAAAGGGAGGAGAGATAAAAAATATGCTAAGTAGATCATTGTTCTAGAAGGAAACTAGTAGATACTGTAAAAAGAGAAGGATATCTAAGGGTACTGTATAAAGTTATTGTTATAAAGATGATGACTCAAAAGCCTGAATTTCGTTAAATACCTGAAACCTAAATATCAGAAAACCACACACACATACTACCTAGTGAATGACTTTTTAAAAGCATAAAAAATGCATCATTTGAAGTATTTCAGAATTCGGATTGAATGTTATCTGCCCCAACCGTAAATGTCAATGCTTAATTCATTTGCTTTGAAAATCTCATATTAGATCATCAAACAAACCCAGCCCTGCGCTATATATAAAATGCCTATATTTCTGATTCAGAACGAAGCGGGGGTTCTGTCTCGAAGAGTGTTACAGACATCCCAGTACACCTGCCCTCGGGACCTGGAGCACACTGGCTTCTCCTGGAGTTACACCCCTGCCTTATAAGCTGGAGCGTGTACTGGGGTCATGACCACCTCTGTTGTCGTTGTGGTTTGCTCCTTTCGGAACTTCTGCCGCTGAGGAGGGAGAGTGACCACAGTGCAAGTATTCTTGGCTTGTTGCTCCTGGGGGAGAGCCTCCCCCCTAGGAGTGGGGGTTAGGTAGGGGAAGGAGGTCCAGTCTTGGGGACAGAGCTTGCTGTGGTGAAGGCTGGAATGAAAGACACTTCTCCTGGGGGTGAAATTGCACCCCTATCTTTGGAGTCTGGAGGGAAATAGAGTCACTGTCTTCTGAGCTGCCCCTGCCAGGAGTTCATGGTCATGCTGTGTGTGTGTGTGTGTGTGTGTGTGTGTGCGCGTGCGCGCGTGCGCACGTGAATTGGGAGCAAGACCTGGCCCCAGTGTTACTAAATTAAATTACTACTTTAAATTTTTGTTTTATTATAAAATTATTTTCCTTATTTATTTTTAAGTGGGCTCCACACCCAACGTGGGGCTTGAACTCATGACCCCGAGATCAAGAGTCGCATGCTCTAGCTACTGAGGCAGCCAGGCGTCCCTATAAAGGTTTTTTAAATTTGATGTTTTAGAGACTCGTGAGTGGCTAGGTTAGTGCAGAGATTCCCTGTCCACCCACTTCCACATACACCCACAACCCTCCAGATTTGTTCTCAGATCTGTTTGCCTGGGCCTGTGGTTTTCAAACTAGAGCATGGATCTGAGTCATGCAGAGGACTGCTGAGAATATAGGTTGCTAAGCCTCGTCCACTTTCATTTCTTTCTTTTTTTCACGTTCACTTCTTTCTACTCTTGTTTCCGCTTTCTACTGCTAGACTTGTGTTTCAGTGGGTATCAGGTAGGTCTAAGATTGGCATTTCCCGTGGTGTTGATGCTGCTGGTCCAGAGACTATACTTTTTTTTTTAAATTGGGGTATAATTGAATATGTTATATTAGTTTCAGGTGTAGAACATAGTGATTCTATATTTGTATAGAATTTCCAGAGATTTAAAAATGATCACCACATTAACAAGTCTAGTTAACACTCACTAGCACACATAATTACAAAGTTTCCCTTCTTTTACGATGAGAACTTCAGCCTTGCTCTCTTAGCAACTTTCAAATGTGTAATACAGTATTATTAAGTATAGTTTCCATGTTGTACAGTACATCTCCACAACGTATTTATTTTATAGCTGGAAACTTGTACTGTTTGATCCCCTTCAACCATTTTGCCCACCCCTCCACTCCCACCTCTGGCAACTACCAGTCCGTTCTCCGTCTGTGAACTTGGGTTTTGTTTGGTTTATTCCACATACAAGAATGATCATACAACATTTGTCTTTCTCTGTCTGACTTAGCGTAATGCCCTCAACCCATGCTGTTGCAAGTGGCAAGATTTCATTATGCCGCTGAATAAGTTCTCATTGCATGTGTAAACTACATCTGCCCATCCACTGATGGACACTTCGGTTGGTTCCTGTATCTTGGCTGTTGTAAATAACCCTGCAGTGAACATGGAGGTGCAGATACCTTTTCCAGTTAGTGTTTCTGTTTCCTTCAAATAAATACCCAGAAGTGGGATTGCTGAATCAGAGGTAGTTCTATCCGTAATTTCACCTCCATATTGTTTCCCATAGTGGCTGCAGCAGTGTACATTCCTGCCAACAGTGCACAAAGGCTCCCTTTTTGGAGACCACACTTTGAGAGCAACTGGTTTAATCTTCCCTCCAAGGCAGGATAGTCTCCGTGTTGGGGCACATGTTAGTGCTTTTAGTATTGCGCTTGTTGTCCACTTACATTTCTTTCTTTTTTTCACTTTCACTTCTTTCTACTCTTTTTTCCACTTGGTTTTATTGATGGTGTCATCTGTATGTGAATGCACATATATGTACATATTTGTTGGGGAAATATAATTAAAAACAAAATCTCCTCTCAACCCATAGAACCTCTCCATAGACATAGAAGAGAAAGAAAACAGTTTTGTCACTAACTAAGCATTAAACCGGGACGATGCCTCCATAGACAATCTGCTAAGAGACCGCAAAGACCAAAATCTTACCCATATCTATAGCCAAGAAGATACAACTCATTACAGACATGTCCTCAAGACAAACACCTCCTAGCCCTCAAGTAAGAGGACCAGAAAGTACCATTTGTCACACATCGCTCATCCTAGATTTGCTTGATAAGCAGAGTGGCTTATCTGTGTTTGCTGATTGGTTTCACCCAAAGGAAAAACAAAATTCTCATATCCTTGTGGCAGGTGCTGCTTTTGAAACTTAGAGCAAGGAGCCTGAGGAAGCTGCTGAAGTTAGGGTCCTCCTACCCACAAAAACAGTGACTACATTTCAAAGAGGTGGCTCCCAGGTCTTTGAGAAAGACATTCCTGGGTTGTGATGTGGCCAAGAGGTCTATTTACATTTTTATGCCTTTTTAAAAATGTTTTATTTATTTCTGAGAGAGAAAGAGAGATAGCGTGAGCAGGGGAGGGTCAGAGAAATAGGGAGATACAGAATGTGAAGCAGGCTCCAGGCCCTGAGCTGTCAGCACAGAGCCCGATGTGGGGCCTGAACCTACGAACTGTGAGATCATGACCTGAGCCGTAGTTGGATGCCCAACTGACTGAGCCACCCAGGTACCCCGAAAAGGAACATTCTAAGAGGTGTGATCTCTTTGAAAAATGGATCAAGCACTTGAATTCAACTTACCCGATGTGTTTGTTAATAAACTTAAGGCATGAAAAACAACCATGTCAAAATTCATAGAACTGTACACCGAAAGAACAAAAAGCCAAACTTCCTCAATGAAATTGAGCAAATTACACAAAATAATTGTATCATCCTGTTCTTATGGTTCCTTAGCCTCTTTTCGACAGTTTAATATGTTCAAGAGCTCTTTTCACATCCAAACATGTGGATTTATGGGAATCTTTCTTGATTTTATATTGCTTTACACATATGGATGTTTAGCTCAATATCGTACCCTTTTGATGAACATGTATCTTAGTTTTCCAATTTCTCCTTTTACAAACAAAATGGAAATGATTACTTCCCATCACATTTTTTGAAAAGATTTTATTTTAAAGTAACCTCTAACCCCAACGTGGGACTCGAACTCACAACTGCAAGACCAAGAGTTGCCTGTTCTACTGACTGAGCCAGCCAGGCACCCCTTCTGTCACTTTAAATAGTTCTTCTATTGTGGTCATGCTACCACTTCTATACATGGGTTAATTTGATTTCTTTTGCTTTGAAGTTTTAGGGATTGCTTTTAAAGTTTTGATATTCTTATATTAGATCAAATATTTAAATGATTCCAAAGTCAAATCTTCCAAACAGGGTATATTCAGAGAAGTCTTAGCTTCGCCCCCCCACCCCCCGCAAAACCTGTCCTCTCTATTTCATTTCTTCCTACTCCTCTAAATAGATGTCCACTTAAGTTTTTTTCTTTCCTTTTAAAAATGAATGTATCTAATGCCTTTGTTTTCATCTCCCTTCCCTTCCATCACTCTCTCCTCAATATGGAGAATTCCAGGTTACTTAAGGTCATTGAAGCCAGGAACAAGGGAGCAGCAAAAGCCAGAGGCAAGAACTTCATGCCTGAAGGATGGGAACATGTTTGGGGACAGTGCAGTGGGGTGGTGGATGGACAGAACTACCCATGTCACTTGCCTGGGGCTCTAATCTTTATACGACTTCAAATGAGATCAAAAGTTGGGCAGTGAGCAAGTAATAAAGTAAAATAAACCAGACATCTCCGCCATTAGTGCCAAAGGATTTGGCCAGACTGTCTTCACTCGCTACTGCATACATTGGCTGAGTTCTCACAGAATATCTGAGAGACCAGCTCCCAGCCTTTGAAAATACACTTTGTAGCTACTGTTGGTAAGGGTGAGGCGACACAGGGCCAACTGAGTACTTCTCCTGTGAGTTTAAATCAATGCAGTATATTTTGGAGAGCAATTTGCCGTATATATTCAATGTCTAAAACCAAGTTAAACAAAATGAAACTATGCTACTCTTTGACCCCGAATTAATACACATAGAATAAATGGATAAGTTCACCAAGATGTCTAAGTACTCTATTTCCTTCTTAGCATTGCTTGTAATGAGGATGTGAAAATGTCTATGTCCATCAATAGAGAATTTGCTGATTTACGATATATAACACATTAGAATTCCCTGCACCTTTAAACAGTGTTCATAATTGAAGACTTATGAGATAAAAAGCTATGATATATTAAGCAAGAAAGGAAAATTATGGGATAGTATGAGCTAGTCTTTGTTGTACATATTAAACATATACGTATGTATGCAGAAAGTATAAAAAACATAATCTGGAAGGATATGTGCCCCAAATTTTAAGGGTCTTTCTCTTTGGGAAAGATTATTTGTGATTTTTATTTTTCATAATTTTATGTTTCTCTCTATATGACTCTGTTTCTACCATTGTTTGTTTGTCTTGCTTTTTAGCCACATGTAAGTGAAATCGTATGGTATTTGTCTTTCTCTGTCTGACTTATTTCACTTAGTATTATACCCTCTAGATCCATCCATGTTGTTGCGAGTGGCAAGATTTCATTTTTTTTTATGACTGAGTAATATTCCATTGTGTGTGTTTCTCTCTATCTCTGTCTCTAATCTATCACATCTCCTTTATCCATTCATTTGTTGAAGACTACTTAGGTTGCTTCCATATTTTGGCTGTTGTAAATATCGCTCTAGTAAACATAAGGGTGCACGTATCTTTTTGAACTAGTGTTTGTGTTTTCTTTGGGTAAATACCCAGAGGTGGAATTACTGGATTGTATGTATTTCTATTCTTAGTTTTTTCGAGGAAACTCCACACTGTTTTCCAGAGTGGGTTTTTTGAAAAATTTTGAGATGAATACACTTACAGAGAAATATTTGCTTTCTTTACCGATTAACACAAAATTCAGGTTTACTGGAATCCAAGATCTTTCCTGTGTTAAGCTTTAGTAATGATTTCAAGGATACAAGTAATTATTCTTGTGCACAGAGAAAACATGCATAAGTCTGGGCTGTCCATGTCACTCCCCAGCTCCCATGTGCCTTATCAGAGTGAGCCGTGGATTGGGTTTAATGCAGGAGATTTCTGAGTGATGTCTAAGTGATGCCTGTGAGCATATCATACAAAAGAGGATATTTCATTGAGCAGCACTGCCATTTTATTCTCTGAAGATTACACAACATTATAAATGCATGACTGTTTTAAGGAGCCACGTCTTTGTAAATGATAGATTCCAGGTTTGTTTGCTAGAAACCATTCTAGATGTATTCAGAGCAGATTATTCTGTTAGGTAAAGACTGTGCTGCTAGCAAATGCCACTGGTGAGTTCTCCAGGTCTGCGTGCATGTTTAGAAGGGGATCTGATAGAGTCAACATCATTTTTTCTTTCTTTTCGGGAGTATCCCTGATAAACGGAGAGGATTGATTATAGGACTGTTGTTAACCCTTTTCTTCCTATCTTTCTTTTTCTTTCTTTTTAAAAGTTTATTTATTTTGAGAGAAAGGGGGAGAGAGAGAAAGAGAAAAAGAGAGAGAGAAAGCAAGCAGGGGAGGGAGAGAGGGGGAGAGAGGGAGAGAGAGGGAGAGAGAGGGGGAGAGAGGGGGAGAGAGGGGGAGAGAGGGGGAGAGAGGGAGAGAGAGGGAGAGAGAGAGAGGAGGGGAGAGAGGGAGAGAGAGAGAATCCCACTGTCAGTGTGGTGCCTGACACCGGGCTTGAACCCACAAACCGTGAGGTCATGACCAGAGCTGAAATGAAGAGTCAGATGCTTAACTAACTGAGCCACCCAAGTGCCCCCCTTCCCATCTCTTAAAATGAAAGCATGGAGAGGTATTACCATGGAATTTGTGACTTACAAAGTGTGTATTTCTTTCTTTCTTTCTTTTTTGAGAGAGAATGCATGAGCAGAGGAAGTGGGTGGAGGAAGAGAGAGAGGGAGAGAATCCCAAGCAGGCTCCATGCTTGGTACAGAGCCCAATCTGGGGCTCCTTCTCATGACCATGAGATCATGACCTGAGCCAAAATCAAGAGTCGGACGCTTGACTGACTGAGCCCCCTGGACACCCTTTTGTGTTTCTTTAAAAAAAAATTTTTTTTTAAATGTCTATTTATTTTTGAGAGAGAGAGAGAGGAAGAGACAGAGTGTGAGCTGGAGAGGGGCAGAAAGAGAGACACACAGAATCAGAAGCAGGCTCCAGGCTTTGAGCTGTCAGCACAGAGCCTTATGCAGGACACAAACCCATGAACTGCGAGATCATGACCTGAGCCAAAGTCAGATTCTCAACCGACTGAGCCACCCAGACACTCTTTTTGTTTCTTAATAGCAATTTTAAGTACTTTTATTGTCATGGTTCCTATTCTGTGCTCTAATGCCATTTCTCCTAAATTCCTTTTACAGTGTGTTAGCCGGAAGGAAAGGCGATAATCCAAGTGTGAATTTACCAGGTCTTAAATTTGGCATATGTAGGCATTGTCCAAGTTATTTGGGTGTATTAAGTCCTTTAGGATAGGCATATTTGCTCCTCTGCCTCTTTATAATGGGTGGCCAGCAGACGTAGTGATCAAGTCCTCTATACTTCTTCCACGCTCTTGCTAAAAGTCCTGGGTGAGGTTATCCATGGAGGGGCCTCGGTATATAAGTGGCACCGGGAACATGCTCTGAAGCTGTTGCCACTGGGAGCTGGGGTAGCGTGGCGACTAAGGGTAGGGACTCTGTTGTTAGACAGGCCTGAATTCAAGTCCTGGTTCTACTAACTTATCTGTGGCTTTCAGCAGTTTTACTGAAACCTTGGGTGTATTATTTATATAATGTGTGTAAGGTTCTCAAAAGTTCTCAGTACTGTACTTGACACTTTAGAAATGTTCTATAGAGGTGCCGGGGTGGCTTAGTCGGTTGGGCGTCTGACTTCGGCTCAGGTCATGATCCCATGGTTTGTGAGTTTGAGCCCCATGTCGGGCTCTGTGCTGACAGCTAGCTCAGAGCCTGGAGCCTGTCTTCAGATTCTGTGTCTCCCTCTCTCTCTGACCCTCCCTCGCTCACACTCTGTGTCTCTCTCTCTCTTTCAAAAATAAACATTAAAAAAAAAATATTCTCTACCTCTTAAATATTCTCATTATTAGTATTGCTTTTCTATAGATCTTCTTCCTCATTGCTATCCTTCTTTTAGTGCCCTGTGGTATCATGATAGGGCACTTATTAGTTCATTGGGTTGCTTTTGAATTGAGCTTCCATTTATTGATCTTGTTCACCAGGATCCCTTTTTAATTCTCAGGTTCTCCAAGAGTTAGAATGCATCAGTGATAAACCCTGGATATGCGGAGTCCGGAGTTAAAGGGGCTTCTTTGTCATATACGTGTAGATTCTGTAGACATCAGCATCCAGTGGTACTTTCACCATGGCTATGTGTTCCTTTCTGGGATTGTGCCCCAAGCTGAAATTCAGGACGGATTTGGACAGTAGGAAGCGCAATGAGTTTGATTTTCTTCCTTTGCCCAGACTCCATCAAGAGAGGAAGCAACTGACAGTATTGATAATGACTTGTCCTGTCATTCTGAAGCAGCTTGGTTTCACCCAGCAGAGCCATGATACACTCTCCTCATCTTGTCTTCCCTTTTTCCCCTCAGATGCTCAGGAATTTTGATAATTTTATCAGCCCACAGAATATCCGCTCAGGTCTGCAGCGTGCTCATCAGACCTGGTGAAGACAAAGGAGTTGGTCAATTAGTTGCCTGGTGCATCCAGGCCAGGGAAGGCAGCAAAAAGTCCACAAAATAATGGGCCTCTGAATTTTCGAAGCATATTGAGAATATTCTCTGGCTTGGGCATTCAAGATTTTACTGGGGCTGGGAGTGGGCAGAATCTTCCCGGCTGGTCTAGGTTTCCGTGCAAGCTGCTCTGTCACTTGTTTGTTGTCTACACCTTTCATCCCCACCAGTGTTTTCGATCTCAGCTATTGAATTAAACACCCCTCCGTGACCCACAATCATTGGTCTGTGCAAGGCTCATCTCTCATTTTCCCCATTCATGTCTCTTTAACTGTATGCCCTATTATTTTTGCCCTCCCCTTGGCTCTAATGAGTTTAATGAATATCTTTTACATGTTCTTTTTTTTTTTTCACTTTTATTGAGGGACAATTGGCAAATAAAATTGTGCACATCGAAAGTCTACAACGTGATGGTTTGGTATACACGTATGTTATGAAATTACCACTATCAAGCCAGTTAAAACATCTGTTGCTTCACATAGTTACTATATATTTTTTTAATGTTTTATTTATTTCTAGGAGAGAGAGAGAGACAGCGTGAGCAGGGGAGGGTCAGAGAGAGAGGGAGTCACAGGCTGAAACAGGCTCCAGGCTCTGAGCTGGCAGTCAGCACAGAGCCCGATGCGGAGCTCGAACCCACGAACTGCGAGATCATGACCTAAGCGAAAGTCGGACGCTTAACCGACTAAGCCACCCAGGCGCCCCAGTGTAGGTTTGAATATGAATGTCATGGCATCAAATTCTTTGTGATAACATAAGTTTAAGTTAGAATCAAGGTGACTATAAACATTAAAAAACAATCTAACCTATACAATAAATGGGATTTATTAGCTAACATACTGTAAAATCCAGGGGCAGACCTGGCTTCGTNGGGGCTCGAACCCACGAACCGCGAGATCATGACCTAAGCGAAAGTCGGACGCTTAACCAACTAAGCCACCCAGATGCCCCACATAGTTACTATTTTTTTTTGTTTGTGGTGAGAACGCTTAAGATCTACTCTCTGCACATTTCAAGTATACAATACAGCATTATTAACTACAATCACCATGCGATACAGTAGCGTTCCCAAATGTTTTAATTGTGCAGGTGAAAGTTTGACCAGCGTCTCCCCATTTCCCCCACGCAGCAACTGGCAGCCACCATTCTTTTTTTTTTTTTTTAAATATTTTTATTTATTTCTAAGAGAGAGAGAGAGAGAGACAGCGTGAGTAGGGGAGGGTCAGAGAGAGAGGGAGACACAGACTCTGAAATAGGCTCCAGGCTCTGAGCTGGCAGTCAGCACAGAGCCCGATGTGGGGCTCGAACCCACGAACTGCGAGATCATGACCTAAGCGAAAGTCGGACGCTTAACTGACTAAGCCACCCAGGTGCCCCTGGCAGCCACCATTCTACTTAGTGCCTCTCTGAGTTCGACTTTTTTAGATTCTCTATGTAAGTGAGATCATGCAGTATTCATCTTTTTTTTTTATTTTTAAAATTCAAATTCCAGTTCTTGGGAGTGAGAGAGGGAGAAGCAAGGGGAAAGGCAGAGAGAGAGTTAGACAGAGGCTCCGAAGCAGGCTCCGCACTGACAGCAGAGAGCCCGATGCGGGGCTCGAGCCCACAGGCCACGAGATTGTGACTTGAGCCAAAGTCGGCCGCTTAACCAACTGAGCCACCCAGGTGCCCCCGACATGTGAATTTTGAGGGCTCACAGACTCTCAGACTTCTGGTTTTGGCCCTAATGATTGGTTAGCCCAGCTGGAGCTCTGCATGACATCATCAAGGCATTTCAGCCCATCAGTGGTGGAAGTGTCTGCCTCATGGAGTTTGTTAGTGATTGAATGGAATGTTCAAACTTTTTAAAAAATTTTTTAATGTTTTATTTATTTCTGAGAGAGAGAGACAGTGTGAGCGGGGAGGGTCAGAGAGAGAGGGAGACACAGAATCTAAAACAGGCTCCAGGCTCTGAGCCAGCTGTCAGCACAGAGCCTGATGCAGGGCTCGAACCCACAAACCATGAGATTGTGACCTGAGCTGAAGTCGGTCGCTTAACCGACTGAGCCACCCAGGCACCCCTGGAATGTTCAAACTTTATATTCTAGCTCCTTGGCTTAGGCATATGCAACAGGCATGGCCTTGTGGGATGTGTTAGTTTATGTGTTAAGCAGTGAATACCAAAGATGCACCTCTCTGACTAAATATGGAGACGGGGACAATTTGTAATGAAAAACCAACTCAAACCAACTTAGGCACAAAAATACATGTATCCACCCACATCTCTGAGGTGTCTGGAAATATGGCTGCTTGAAGCAGGCCTGGTCCTGTGATTCCAATGTCATCAAAATTCTCTATCCACATGCTTCTCCCTGGGTGTTCCTCTTGCTGTCCTGTTCTGCAGACAGAATTCTCTGTGTGACAGAGAATGTGGCCTAAAGCAGCACAGGACGCATCCCGTTGCAGGATGAGATCCTGAGACAAGATCCTGGTTCCAAGTGAAAATATCCCAGGAAAGAATTCTGACTGGTCCCGCTGGAGCCACATCCTACACCCTTCACATTGGCCAGGCCAATTTCACTAAAAAAAAAAAAAAGTGAAACAGGGGTTTGAGTACCCAGCTTGTGGTCAGGGGGAGGAGGTGTATGATGGAAGGAGTCAGAAGATGATTTGGTTTGGGAGACAGAGGAGAGAGCCAGACTCAGAAAATAGCGACTTTTCAGTCCATAATGGAACCAGCAGCCCATTTTCTTTACGTATTCCGTTGCTGATCAGTCTGCATTTAACAAGGATCGGTTAACAGTTAACTGGTTGTAGGCTTGCAGACTACTAGATGGTCTGGATGAGACAGTGGGGCAACAGAGCAAGAGGAAATAATCTGCCCTGGAGACGGGTGGGGATAGGGGTTGAGATAGGGGATGGGGGTGAGGGGTATGGGAGGGGTGCTCTGGAAGCAAGGATTTCCTCTGACACTCACTGTCTACATACTCTGTCTCTCTGTCTCTCTCAAAAAAAAAAAAGATAAAAAAGAAATTAATGTAGCTTAATCATACCCAATTTATATTCTAAGTTAACTAATTAATACAAAAGGGTGATAATTTTCCTTTAAAACTCACAAATGTAATCTACGGATACACGATTTTGAGAATGATTTATTAAAACTTTTTTTTAAAGTTTATTTATTTATTTTCGGAGAGAGAGAGAGCAAGCCAGCAGGGGAGGGGCAGAGAGAGAGGGAGAGAGAATCTCAAGCAGGCTCCATGCTGCCAATGTGGAATCCGATGTGGGACTCGAACCCACAAACTGTGAGATCATGACCTGAGCTGAAACGAAGAGTCAGACACTTAACCTACTGAGCCACCCAGGTGCCCCAATTTTGAAAACAACTTAATATGTGAACTTCAACATACAACTCTATTCTTGTAAGAAAGGATCTTGTAAGAAACTGATCCTTACAAGACCAAAGTAGCCCATAAGCCATGAGGTTGGGTTTTATTTTTTTCCTTATCTTTTTTAAACAAACATGCAGCACAATGTTTGAAGTCAGGCAAATGCTGTGATTGTGGAAGTTGTAGTTTGCCAAGAATACAGGGGAGTTGAATTAGAAGTGGTGGCCATGCTAATTAAACAGTTGCAGGTAACATCATGTTAAGGCAGTCTGCAGCCTGAAAATGGTTGAAGTTCTTTAAAATTTACTTATTTATTTTGAGAGAGAGAGAGAGAGAAGAAGAGAGAGAGAGAAGGCAGAGAGAGAATCTTAAGCAGGCTCTGCACTGTCAGCACAGAGCCTGATGCAAGACCATGACCTGAGCCAAAACCAGGAGTAAGATGCTCAATGGATGGAGCCACCCAGGCGCCCCTGAGTTTCTTTTCTTCCTTCCTTTCTTTTTTTCTTTCCTTCCTTCCTTCCTTCCTTCCTTCCTTCCTTCCTTTCCTTCCTTTCTTTTTTTCTTTCCTTCCTTCCTTCCTTCCTTCCTTCCTTCCTTCCTTCCTTCCTTCCTTCCTTCCTTCCTTCCTTCTTTCCTTCCTTCCTTCCTTCCTTCCTTCCTTCCTCCCTTTCTCTCCTTTCCTCTCCTCTCCTTTCCTCTCCTCTCCTCTCCTCTCCTTTCCTTTCCTTTCCTTGATGATTAGAAGTCTCACGTTGCCTCCAGTCTCTTTGTTATGTTTTATGTGAGTCCCATCACAGAATGGGAACTTTCCAGACCTTCAGTAATCGCGGTGCACAGCCTTATCTCCCAAACCCTCCCTGTCAAAAGCATGTACTGTCTTGGAGTTGTCTTTCTGGATGTGAAAGCTGACCGGAGCTTTGCTGCAGTGGTTTTTACATAAAATCTTTCGTAAGCTGGATGATCGATTGGAGCTGTTCCAGCAGCAGGAGGTGACTCCTGTGATCCATTCAGCTAGTTAGAGTGGAATTGGAAGTCAGTCTCATGGCTTGCAAAGTGTGTACACAGGACACTGAGCACAAACGGACTCCCCTCTCCCCCATATCAATTAAAAAAAAAAAGTTTATTGAGAGAGAAAGAGCACAAGCCAGGGAGGGGCAGAGAAAGCGACAGAGAATCCAAAGCAAGCTCTACACTGTCAGTGCAGAGCTGGACATGGGGCTCCATCCCACGACCACGAGATCATGACCTGAGCTGAAATCAAGAGTTGGACGCTCAACCAACGGAGCCACCCTTGAGCCCCACCCCGCCATAGCAAGTTTTGATTTATTGGTAAATTCAAAGCCAGTTTGTGTGCAAAAATCCACATATTTGACAATAGTTTAGTAATCTTTCCTTGCTTGTTGTCTTCTACTATGCATTTTGTGGGCCTTATTCTCATAACCAGCAATAAACAGTCATATCTGACCACATTTGACATCAGCCGAAGTCTTGGGTCTGAGTATAAAAATCCTAGTAAGGTTGCTCAGCTTTGCCCAGAGCCAGTGACTGACAAAGCCAGAACACAGGCTCAGGGTATTCTAAGAAGTACTTGTAGTTCCTACATCTTTTTACCTAGAGCACAGAAAGGAGGAAGAAAAGGATATCATCTCTCTCTCTCTTTTTAAAAAAAGTTTATTTACTTAGAGAGAAAGACAGAGAAGGAGAGAGAGAGAAGAGCGAGCTGAGAGGGGCAGAGCAAGAGAGAGAGAGAATCCCAAGCAGGCTCCACACTACCAGCATGGAGCCCAGTGCAGGGCTCGAACTCTTGAACCATGAGATCATGACTTGAGCTAAAATCTAGAGTTGATGCTTAACCGACTGAGCCACCCAGCCTCCCCCGACCCCCAAAAGGATGTCATCTCTTTTATTGGCTGTATCAGTCTGCTGGGGCCGCTATAACAAAATAGCACAGACTGGAGGGCTTCAACAACAGCAATGTGTTTTCTGGAGCCTGGAGTTTAAGATCAAGGTGTTGACAGGTTTGGTTTCTGCTGCAGCTTCCTCCTTGGCTTGTTGATAGAGAAGGATATTCCGTAGTATTATTCATCCTGAGAAGATGGCCGAGTTCTATGATAGGACTCAAGTGGCTTTGGAAATTTTTTTAAATGTTTATTTTCGAGAAAGAGAGAGAGAACACGAACTGGGGAGGGGCAGAGAGAGAAGGGGACAGAAGATCTGAAGCAGGCTCTGCACTGACAGCCCCGATGCAGAGCTTGAACTCACAAACTGTGAGATCATGTCCCGAGCTAAAGCCAGATTGATGCTTAACTCATAGAGCCACGCAGGCGCCCCAGGAAAAGTGGCCTTTAAACTGAAGGAGGTACTAGGTAGCAGAGAGGAACATGCTGCAAAACCGGACCAGGGCTCTGTGCCACTGTAATTTGGGCACTAAAAGGAAGGATGTGTGACCTGGGGTAGAAGGGAGTAGATTCTGGGATGTGATGTGATGTTTTACATCTTTATTTTGTGATGCTTGTATATGGATAAATGATTTGTTCCAAGCCAAGTGGCTAAAAAGTACTAGAACCGGAATGCTAGCTCAAGAGCTTCAGATCTGAATTTCTTAAATTCTCTACCGCAGCCCTCAGAAATATCACTGTCTTTTTAGTAGCACCATCCCCTTTGCCTCACAGTTCTTTGGCTGCTTGTGCCCTTGAATCTCTTTAACCAGAGCCGCCTGGGTGGCTCAGTTGGTTAAGCATCCGACTTCGGCTCAGGTCATGATCACACAGTTCATGGGTTTGAGCCCTGCGTTGGGCTCTGTGCCGACAGCTCAGAGCCTGGAGCCTGCTTCCAATTCTGTGTCTCCCTCTCTCTGTGCCCCTCCCCTGCTCACACGCTGTCTCTCTCTGTCTCTCGAAAATGAAAAAAATGTTTAAAAAAATAAAAAAAAAAAAAACCCTCTCAAACTTGATGTTGTCCAATCTGCTTTCCATGGGACTGTTGAGCACTTGGAATGTGGCCAGTATGAACTGAAATTGTGCTGTAATGGTAACATACATATGAGATGTCAAAGACTTAGTAAAAAAAACAAAAAAGAAAAAAGAATACAAAATGTCTCAAATAATTTTTATATTGATTTTATGTTGAAATGATAACATTTTAGATTTACTGTAGTAGATAACGTGTATTATTAATATTCATTCCTTCTATTTCTTTTAACTTTTTAAAATGGAGCTGTTAGAAAATTCCCAGTTACCTATATGGTTTGCATCTGTGGTCTGCCTTCTGTCATCTATTAGAGTCACCGCTCTGCCTATTGTCCGTCCTGTTGGGAAACTTGCTGAAATGCCTTGTCCCAGAGATAGACATCATACATCTTCTCCCTTACCCACCCTCCTTTCCCCTGTTCCCCCAGATTAAAAAAATTTTTTTTAATGTGTATTTATGTTTGAGACAGAGAAAGACAGAGCGTGAGTGGAAGAGGGGCAGAGAGAGAGACACACACACACAGAATCGGAAGCAGGCTCCAGGCTCTGAGCTGTCATCACGGAGCCCGACGCGGGGCTCGAACCCACAAACCGTGAGATCGTGACCTGAGCCGAGGTCGGATGCTTAACCGACTGAGCCACTCAGGCGCCCCCACACTGTAGGTGATTGAACAGTGTTTATTGAATGACTAATGACTGAGGAAACAGTCCTATGTTTCATTTTACAGCTAGCAAAAACGGAGAGGAACTTGGTGTTTTAAGGGAAAGCCTCGACTCATCATTCCCTCCAGCTCCGGTCCTGGGGTTGGAAGTGTCTATGGCGGTGGCGCTGCTGGCAAGGAGTCACCGGCCACATCTCTGCTTTCTGTGGTGTCACTCCTGGCAGAAGTAGCAGTGTATGTGATCTTCCATGAGATCGTAGGGCTGGTGGTGGCAGAGTTTACAGTGGTGGCATTTGGGATGAGGAGGGTGTTGACGCTGGCCAAAGGGCTGATGCTTTTGGTTCCGGGGAGAAGAGATACAATATGGTATTTTGTCTGTGTCACAGCATAAGGCTTCTTTGTAGCCTGTAGGTGTTCTTGGGAGTTCCCTTCAAGTGTGTGGGACATTTCATTTTGCATGTAGTTTTTGATCATTTGAACCACTTTTGGTCCAATGCAACATTTTTTCTTCTTGCATTTCTGTATCTCTTTTTCACCCACGGCACAGTAGTCTTTGCATCTCCCAAAACCCATTAAACATCTTCTCAAGCCAAAGGACTCTGCACAAAGAAGAGAAAACAAACAAACAAACAAACAAACAAACAAAACCATTGAACTAAGGTTAATAGCTAGATATGATGTCAAGACTGTCGGAGGGAGAGGAATAGAGTAAGAGGGTGTTCATCAACGCTAAGTTTAAAAAAATGTTTTATTTTTATTTTTTTTATTTTTGGGAGACAGAGAGAGACAGACTGTGAACAAGGGAGGGACACAGAGAGAAGGACACACAGAATCCAAAGCAGACTCCAGACTGAGCCATCAGCACAGAACCCAACGCAGGGCTCAAACTCATGGACCATGAGATCATGACCTGAGCCGAAGTCAGCCACTTAACCGACTGAGCCACACCTATTAATGCTAAATTTTAAGAGCAGTGCCAGGGATGTTCATGGAAGTACCCAGCAGGCTAAGAAAGTCTCTGTACACCCCTGAAATCCAAAATAAATCTCTCTAGTCCCCCTCATTGAGTAACTTTAAAAATCCAGGGCACACAGAGGAAGGGAAAAAAGGAAACACATTTTTTTTCGCATTAGGATATGATTTTATTTATTTATTAATAATGTATTTTTAAAGTTTATTTATTTGAGAGAGAGAGCATGAGCAGGGGAGGGGCAGAAAGGGAGGGAGGGAGAGAGACAGAGAGAGAGAGAGAGAGAGAGAGAGAGAGAGAATCCCAGGCAGGCTCCTTGCTGTCAGCTTGAGCCCACCAATCATGAGATCGTGACCTGAGCTGAAACCAAGAGTCAGAGGCTTAACTGTGACTGGCCCCCCAGGTGGCCTCAGGCTATGATTTTAGACCTCCAACTTAGCATCTTAGACACTTACAGAGCATCACTATCTCTCCTCACGATCCTAGGAAATACCAACAAGAGCAAAATCTGTCATAAAACAAATCCAAGAAAGAACTTCAAAGGAATCAAGAGGACTTTTAGGAGAGCTGGCTTCTTGCCAAACCCACTGGTCCATGACTTCACTGTCCTTGGCAATTGCTTGACCTGGGGCTCCTGGGGCATGGTGTTCTACCATTTTCAACCTCTCTGGACATTCTGTCCCTCAGAGTTCTTGTTCATGATCATAGCCTTCGCCCCATCTCTACCAAGGTAACTCCCGCATGGTTATCTACAGCCCTACATTCTCTTCTTAGTTTAGAACCCCATCTTCATCTGCTGATTTTTTTTCATCCCAGTGTCTCACTTTTTTTCTGAATCAAGAAAGTTCCCTCTCGCTCTATCTTAACAATTCAACCAATTTCCCATAAATAACAAGAGGCTTATGTAGCACCTAATCTTCACACACATTTCAACACCGTTTCTCTCCAGAGACAAAACAATAAAATTCGTATATTTCAGGCAGCTGCATTGATTAAACTGCCATGCTCATGTGGATTTGAGGCTCAAAGTGGCTACGTGACTTTACTCAAGACGACACGACCGGCCGTACTTGCTTATGTTATTACTCTTCTTGTAAGGCCCTGGGGGAAAAACATGAGAAATATCTTGACTTTTGCACTTTCCCTTCCCTGACCCATTGCCAATTGTTATAAATATCTGGGTGATTGTCGTATTCTGAAAGAAGTCTCAGTGCTTCTCTTTTCTTTCCAAAAAACAACAGTCAGTCCTCTGGTTTTGCATTTTGCCATGGTGCATTCCTAGATACCCTGATGAGGGATTGGGGAGTGTCCGAGAAGACAAGGGATGGCACTTTACACATCTGAAAACATTGAGATGGAGAACATAGTTCTACTTACCGGATCCTTAGAGGAGTTTTTTTTGAGCCCGCAAATACTCCGTATTATCCCAAAGTATAAACTGCTAGGAACATTTGCTCCAAAGGATAGTTTAAATTAGAAATAGAGCAAAAATGAGGTAGACTTGGCCGAGTCCCAGATGATAGCTATGTAGAGGGCAGGAAGACAGCCTTTATGTGCACAGAAAACACCCTGCTTCCTCTGTAGCTCTCTGGATAGACCTGTCGGACAGAGTCTAGGGTTGGGGTCTCTGGGGGTGCGTGGGGGACGGTGCGTGACCGAGGCGGTAGGCACACTCTTCGGCCATCTGTTTGGGCACCTCCTTTGTCAGCGGAGCTTGGGTTCCCATTGTCACGGACAAGCCAGATTCCTGCTTCCTCACACCACGCCCTTTGAGTCCCAGGATTCCATATTACCTGTGTTCACCTGGTACTGCAGCATGAGGCTGGCAAAGATAGGAAAAAGGAGCTTCATGGCTGGGTGCCAGAGAGGAGGCCTTGGATCTGGGTTGGTGTTCCTGGGCTCCAGCCTTTATTGGCCTCTTCATGGCCGTAGGCTATGAGCAGTGAAGTACAGCCCCGGCTGACAGCAGGTGTGTTTTCACCGATTCTATCTGAGAAGAGCTTTCCTGAACACTTCCGTGCAATATCCTCCCCCGCTCTTGATCCTGGGGGAAACATAAGACATATGAGATGTGAGAGAAAGTGCTAGCCCTTTGCCTTCCTCCCTCTTAATGTGTGAGCATGGCAAGGGTAGTATATTTGTTTTTCTATTTGTCAGCTAATTATGCCTAAGGCACTTAGTGTGGCAGAGGCAGAAGAGCAGAAATCGCTACAACCATGGACTTCTGGAGGGCCGTCTCTGTTTTTGTACTGGAGTCTCCACTGTTTAGCATGGGCACTGGGTTACCATGACAATTCAGGACATGTGTGTGTTGAATGAGTTTCTTGTAGGCAGCTCTTGGCATAACTAAAAAAAAAAAAAGTTTATTTATTTATTTTGGAAGAGAATGAGAATGAGCTAGCAGGGGAAGAGCTAGAGAGAGAGAGAGAGAGAGAGAGAGAGAAAATCCCAAGCAGGTTTCATGGTACCAGCACAGATCCTGATGTGGGGCTCAATCTCACGAACCATGATGCCGATAACCTGAGCCGAGATCAAAAGTCGGTTGCTTGGGGCGCCTGGGTGGCTTAGTCGGTTGAGCGTCCGACTTTCGCTTAGGTCATGATCTCGCGGTTCGTGGGTTCGAGCCCCGCGTCGGGCTCTGTGCTGACTGCCAGCTCAGAGCCTGGAGCCTGTTTCAGAGTCTGTCACTCCCTCTCTCTCTGACCCTCCCCTGCTCACGCTGTCTCTCTCTCTCTCTCTCTCTCTCTCCTAGAATAAATAAAAAAAAACATTAAAAAAAAAAAAGTCGGTTGCTTAACCAACTGAGCCACCCAGGTGCCCCTTGGCATAACTTGGACTTGTTTTTTATTGAGATATAATTGACATATTACATATTTGTTTCAAGTGTACAACATAATGATTTGATACTTGTGTATATTGTGAAATGATTACAATATTAAGTCTAGTTAACATCCATCGCCAAACTTTTTAGATTTACTGTCTAGCAACTTTCAAATATACAATACAGTATTATTAACTATAGTTGCCATGTAGTACATTACATCCCCGGGACTTACTGATTTTCTAACTGGACATTTGTGCCATTTGATGATCTTTACCCATTTTGCTTCCCTCTCGTCTCCGCACTCTAGGCAGCCACCAATCTGTTCTTTGTGTCTGTGAGTTCATCTTTTATTTCAGAGGCTACATATAAGTGAGATCATACAGTATTTGTCTTTCTCTGTCTTGGCCTAATTCACTTAGCGTAATGTCCTCAAGGTCTATCCATGTTGTTGCAAAGGGCAGTATTTCCTTTCTTATGGCCAAATAATATCCCATTTTATCTATATTACGTTTTCTTTATCCGTTCATTCATCAGTGGACACTAAAGATTGCTTTGATGTTTTGCTATTGTAAATAATGGTATAATGAACATAGAGGCATAATGTTTTTGTTTCTTTCAGAAAAATACCCATAAATGGAATTGCTGGATCATATGATAGATCTATTTGTCATTTTTTGAGGAATCTCCATACTGTTTTCCATAGTGGTTGCATCCATTTAGCATTCCTACAAAAGTGCATTAAGGGCTTTGTTTTTCCCACATTCTTGCCAACACTTGTTATTTCTTGTCTTTTTGGTAATAGCTACGCTAACAGGTGTGAAGTGATATTTCATTGTGATTTTGATTTGCATCTCCCCAATGATTAGTGATATTGAGTACCTTTCAATGAACTGCTTGGCCCTCTGTATGTCTTCTCTGGGCAAATGTCTATTCAGATTCTCTATCCATATATAGTCAGATATGTTGTTGTTGAATTGTTTGAGTTCTTTATATATTTTAGATACTAATCCCTTATCAGATATGTGATTTGCAAATATTTTCTCCCATTCGGTAGTCTGCCTTTTCCTTCTGTTGATGGTCTCCTTTGCCGTGTAGAAGCTTTTTGGTTTAATGTAATCCCATTTGTTTGTTTTTGCTTTTGGTGTCAAATCCAAAAAAATCACTGCCCAGACCGATATCAGGGAGCTTACTGCCCAAGTTTTCTTCTAGGAGTTTATGTTGTCAGATCTTATTTTCAAGTCTTTAATCCACTTTGAGTTAATTTTTGTGTACAATGTAAAGTAGTGGTACAGTTTTGCAAATTCTTGTGTGACTGTTCAGTTTTCCCAGCACTGTTTATTGAAGGGACTGTCCTTTCCCTATTGTATATTCTTGGCTTCTTTGTCATTAACGGATTGACCATATATGTGTGAGTTTTTTTCTGGGCGCTCTCTTCCTTTCTGTTGTTCTGTGTGTCAGGTTTCAGGCCCAGACCATACTGTTTTGATTACTATAGCTTTGTAATCTAATTTGAGAAAAGGAAGCACAAGGCCTACAGCTTTGTTCTTTTTCAAAGATGCTTTGGCTGTTTGGGATCCTTTGTGGTTCTATTCAAATTTTAGAACTGGTTGTTCTATTTCTATGAAAAACTCTTTTGGAATTTTGATAGGGATTGCATTGAATCTATAGACTGTTTTGGGTAGTATTACATTTTAACAATACCAATTCTTCCGACGATGAGCATGAAATATCTTTCCATTATTTGCGTCATCTTCAATTTCTAGCATCAGTGTCTTATATTTTCAATATGGGTCATGAAAGTATAGGTCACCTCCTTGGTTAACTTTATTCCTAGCTATTTTATTCTTTTAGACAAAGTTGTAAATGAGATTGTCTTCTTAATTTCTCTAAGAGTTCAATATTCGTGTTTAGAAACACAGTTGAATTTTGTATATTGATTTTGTGCCCTGAAGCTTCACTGAATCACTAATTAGTTTTACCAATGTTTGGTGGCGTCTTTAGGGTCTTTTGTGTAATAATATATCATGTGCAAATAGTGACAGTTTTACTTCTTTTCTGACATGGATGCCCTTAGTTTCTTTTTCTTGCCTAATTGCCCTGACAAGGATTTCCCATACTTTGTTGAAAGAAAAGTGGTGAGAAAGGGCATCTTTGCCTTTTTCCCGATCTTAGAGGAAAACTGTTCAGCTTTTCTCCATTGAGTATGATGTTAGCTGTGGACTTGTCATATCTGGTCTTTATTGTGTTGAGGTATGTTTCCTTTATAACCATTTTGTTGTGAGTTTATATTATAAATGGATGCTGAATTTTGTCAAATGCTTTTTCTGCATCTATTGAGATGATCATATGATTTTTATCTTTTATTTTATTGTGTCACATTGATTGATTTGCAGACATTTGTCCATTCTACGTCCCTGGAATAAATTCCTCTTGATCATGGTGTATGATAGTTTTAATGTGCTGCTGAATTTGGCTTGCTAATAATTTATTGAGGAGTTTTGCATCTATGTTCATTAAAGATATTTGCCTGTAATTTTCTTTTCTTATAATATTCTTGTCTGATTTTGGTGTCAGTAATGCTGGCCTCATGATGCTGTTATAAGTTATTTTGCTACTTTTACTTTTTAGCCTTCATACTTCATAAGTAATTAAACTATCACTTTTGCAACATTAGATTATTCTGAATTTTACTATACATTTACTTTTACCAGCACAATTTATACTTTCATGGTTTCCTGTTACTAATTAGTACCCTTTCGTTTCAGCTTAAAGAAGTCCCTTTAACATTTCTTGTAAGGCTGGTCTACTTGTGTTAAATTCCTTTAGCTTTTGCCTATCTAGAAAACTCTGTATGTTTCCATCAAGTCTGAAGACCAGTTTTGCCAGGTAGAGTAGTCCTGATAGGCAGTTTTTCTTTCAGTCCTACGCATATACTGTGCCACTTTGTTCTGGTTTGCAACGTTTCTGCTGAAAAAATCTGCTCATTTTGTCCTATGGGGGTCCTTGTATGTAACAAGTTGTTTTTCTTTTGCTTCTTTTAATGATTCTCCTCTTGTCTTTAAAATTTGAAACTTTAATTATAATGGGCCTGGTATGGGTCTCTTTGGGTTCACAGTTTTTGGAACTCCCTGGGCTTCCTGGATCTGATTGTCTTGTTTCCTTCCCAAGGTTAGGGAGATTCAGTCATGATTTCTTCAAATAAGTTTTGTGCCCCTTTTTCTTTCTCGTCTCCTTCTGAGACCCCTGTAATGTGAATGTTGGTTTGCTTGTTATTATCCCATAAGTCCCTTAAGCTTTCTGCTCTTTGTATCATTCTTTTGGCTTTTTGCTGCTCTGATGGGGGAATTCTGCTGCCCTTTGTGGTCACTGATCCTTTCTTCTGCTGCATCTAGTCTGCTGTCAACCCCCTCCCCCCCATTGTACTTTTCAATTCAGTGCTTGTACTCTTTTTAAAAAATATATTTATTTTTTGGGAGAGTGCAAGTGGGGGAGGAACAGAGAGAGGGGAACAGAGGATCTGAAGTGGGCTCTGCAGACAGGCTGACAGCAGCAAGCCTAATGTGGGACTTGAACTCAAAAATTGCATGATCATGACCTTAGCCCCAGTTGGATGCTCAACCAACTGGCCACCCAGGCACCCCCACTTGTCATATTCTTGAGCTCTGTGACTTTTACTCCTCACTTTTTTATATTTTCTATTTCTTTGTTGAAATTCTCACTTTGTTTATCCATTCATCTTCTGAGCTTGGTGATCATCTTTATGACCATTATTTTGAACTCATTATCTGGGAAATCAGTTATCTATTTTCATTAATCTTTTTCTGAAGTTTTATTGTATTCCTTTGTTTGGAACATATTCCTCTGTTTCTTCATTTTTCTTGACTCTGTGTGTTGGTTTCTATGCATTAGATGAAACAGCCACCTCTCCCAGTCTTGATTGATTTGCATCATGTAGGAAATGACTCTTACTGTTCAACCTTACCCTGACTTTGGTTTTCTCTCAAATCGTTGTGATTGTCCTAGCTACCTACTTTATTTTTGGTGGCTACCAGTAGTTGAGGTGTGAGAAGGCCTGTCAGTGTTCCAAAGGGGAAGATCTTAGTCAACACTGAGGTTCTGGCTGACTGGAAGCCTTACTCTCAAGCAGCAACTTTTAGAGTATGTGAATGTACCTTTTTCAGGAGAAGATTGGGGGTTGGCATTTCTGTCTGCTCCCTCTGGCACTGAGCTCCGGGGTAATAGCCATTTGAGAACTGTTTTGCTACCATCCCACTGAATCCATGAGTGCAAGCCTCACTGGCCACCAGGGGATGTGTCGTCTGGATGGTGGACATAAAAACTGGGGCACAGATATATACACAAGGTCCTTTCTTGGAGACATTGATGACCTGGGGCAGGACAGAGAGAGGGCATGAGGCTGGCCCCTGCTGGTCTCCCAGGTCTCTGGAGAGGGCTGTAGTTGTCCCCTAGACGTGTGTTTAATTAGAAGCCCATCCCTGAGGCTACAGCTACAAAGAGAAGCTAATAGGCCTCTTTCACAGAGAGACTGGGGATGCATTTCATTCTGCTGTCACTGCTCTGCGCCCTGCAGGAGATGGGGTGTGACTGGCTAAACATTCTTTTCTTTGTAACAGGCCTGCAGGCCCTGTGAGCACAAGCCCCACTGACCACCAGAGCCGGGTGATTAGGTGCTGTCCCCTATGTGACAGTTGTAAAAATTCAGGTGCCCTGTGAGCACACAGGCTCCTCCCTTGGAGGTACTTGTGACCCAGAGGGAGGGAGGGGAAGTGCAAAGATTGAGCCCACCAGCCTCTGTCCCCAGAGAGCACCTCAATAGGCCTCTAGATGTTTGCCCAACCAGCAGTTCCAAGATAAGAAATAAGCTTCTTTCACAGAAAGACTGGGCATGTGTTTTGGTCTGTTGTCTCTGCATCATGCCCCGTGGGGGTGGGAGCCAGCCAAGAACTGTCTCTCCATGTGTTACAGTGCCTTGGGGCCCATGAATGCAAGCCCTGCTGGCCATCAGAGCCAGGTGATCAGGAACTGTCCCCTGGGTGGCAGCCATAAAAACTGGGGCACCAGATGTAAAAACCAGGGCACGATACGTGTGTATAAATTCCCCTCCGGGCATTAGTGGTGTTCTCTAGTAGCGGAAGGAGAGAGCAGAGAGATAAGTGCCTTTCTCTGAGGTCTCTGGATAGGGGTAGAGTTGGCCCTTAGATGTGTGTTTAATTAGCAGCCTGCTCCTCTGTAGAGCTGCAGCTTCTGAAGATCAGCTGATAGTCCTCTTTCACGGAGAGGCTGGTTACCTCAGTCTGCTCTGTCCTCGTGTTGGTAGTGGGTTAAGACCTCTTTCTCTGTTTTTGTCCTGTGAGACCTGTAAGTGTAAGCCCTGCTGGCAACTAGAGGCAGGCAGTCTAGAGGTGTCCCCTGGGCAGCAGCAGCAAAAACTGGGCAGTCAGAAGCTGTACAAGCTCCTTTCTGAGAGATACTGTGAGCTGAAGTGAGGCAGAGGAAGAGCACCAATATGGCGCCCACCAGCCCCTGTCTTTGGAGAGTGTTTCTGTAGTCCCCCAGATGTGCGTTAAATTTGATGCCTGTCATGCTGGAGGTGGGATTTATAGTGAAATTGTGTCTCAGCTTCTCCTACCCACTTCACTATGTGTGTTTTTTCTCAATCATTCAACGTGTAGGAGTTGTTCAGCTGTCTAGCTGTCTAGCCCCCTACCCCGAAAGAAATTGTTATGTATGTAGCTGTTGATTCAGTGTGGCTGTGGAAGGAGGTTAAGTTCAGGATCCTCCTACATTGCCATCCTGAATTGGAATCTCCTTGCTTTTGTTTTGATTGATTAAATATTTTTCGCTTTAAATTTATTCCCATCCCTTGTTTGGAAGGCACACACTATATTTACTTAATCATTAACTTAGCATTTTAAAAAATATTTATTTATTTTTGAGAGAAAGAGAGCACAAGTAGGGCAGGGGCAGAGAGAAGGGGACAGAGGATCCAAAGTGGGCTCTGTGCTGACGGTAGTGAGCCCAATGTGGGGCTTGAACTCGCGAACCGCAAGACCATGACCTGAGCTGAAACTGGATGCTCAAACGCATGAGCCACCCAGGTGCCCCATGGAAATTTTATCATACATACTCACCTGTCAAAATCTAAAGTTAATTAGTATCTTTCTCCTTTTTATTTTAAAAAAAATTTTTAATTAATTATTTTTTAAGAAAAGTAAGCCTTTATTTCCTTGTTTCACATCTTCTTCTTATAAAGATTTAAAGCATTATAATTCCACCTCTCCTGACTGATTTACAATAGATTTTGTGTAGTTATATAATTTTTAACCCAAGACAATATGTTTATTGTTTTATAAGTCAGCCTTTTCTCCTTGGTATTATTCCATGATCTGAAATTAACTTTGTTAGATATTAATATATAGTGACTCCAGCTTTCTTTTTACTGGTGTTTGCATGGTATATCTTTCCCCATCCTTTTATTTTGAGATTGCTTATATTTCCACATAAAATGCATGTTTATGTTTGTAAACAGCATTTGGTGTGAAAAAACTCATTTACCATAGTGCCTGGGTGTCTCAGTTGGTTGAGCATCCAGCTCTTGATTTCAGCTCAGGTCATGATCCCAGGGTTGTGGGATCGAACCCCATAAGCCTGGTTAAGATTCTCTTTCTCCCTCTGCCCTCACCTCTACTCACTCACACTCTCTCTCTCTCTCAATGAAATAAAAACCCATAAAAACAAACCCCTCCCTCCAAACCCAAGCCCATTTATGGTCAACACATCATTCACCATTAAGGAAATGCAAATCAAAACCACGGTGAGATACCACTTCACATCCATTGGGTGGCTACTACCAAAAACCCCAGAAAATAACCATAGTTGGTGAGGATGTGGAGAATTTGGAATCCTTATGCACTATTGATGGGAACGTAGAATGGTGTAGTTGCTAAGGGTAATTGTATGGCAATTCCTCAAAAAATTAAAATAGAACTCCCATATGATCCAGCAATTCCACTTCTAGGTATATACCCCAAATAACTGAAAGAAAGGTTTAGAAGATATATTTATACACTCATATTTATAGCACCAATATTTGTGGTGGAGGCAATACAAGTATCACAGACAAATGAATGGATAAACAAAATGTGATATATACATATTATGGAATATAATGCAGATTTTAAAAAGAAAGATATTCTGAAATATGCTGTAACATGAATGAACCTTTTTTTTCTGAGAGAGAGAGAGACAGCGCGAGCAGGGGAGGGTCAGAGAGAGAGGGAGCACAGAATCTGAAACAGGCTCCAGGCTCTGAGCTAGCTGTCAGCACAGAGCCTGACGTGGGGTTTGAACCCACGAACTGTGAGAACATGACCTGAGCCACAGTCGGACACTTAGCCGACTGAGCCACCCAGGAGCCCCAACATGAATGAACCTTGAATATAACATTATGTTATGTGAAATAAGCCAGTCACAAGAAAGATAAATACAGTTTGATTCCACTTATGTGAGGCACCTAGAGGAGTCAAATGCATAGATACAGAAAGTAGAAGTGTGGTTTCCAGGAGGTGAGCAGAGGGGAAAATGAGGAATTATTGCTTAATGGGTAAAGAGTGTCACATTGGCAAGATGAGAAGAATTCTGGAAATTGGTTGCACAGCAGTGTGATTCTTTCATGGGTCACTCATTTTCTAGTGAAAAAAAATCCATCTATATTTTAATTTGTGTATTTAAACCATTTACATGTACTATGAGCATCAATGTATTTGGATTTTGGTCCATTTTTGTTTTCTGCTTGTTCTCTCTGTTCTTTATCTCCCTATTTCACCTTTTCTGCCTCTTTTTAAATTATTTGAATATGTTTCTAGTATCTCTTTGAAGTTTTTTCACTGATTTTTTTTGACTCTAGAGTTTTTTTGTGATTTCTTTAGGGGTAACAATATATAATCTTTTCACAATCTACATAGAGTTAATATTTTATCATTTTGAGTGGAGTGTAGTATTCTCGCCACTATATAAGTCCCTTTATACCAGCCTCTGTATGTTGTCATATGTATTACATTTACATATAGTAAAAGCCTCATGAAGTGTGTTATAGTCATTGCTTTCAGTTGGTTTACAAATATTTTTTTTAAAGTTTATTTATTTTTTGAGAGAGAAAGAGGCAGGATGAGAGGGAGAGAGAGACTCCCAAGCTGTCTCTGTGCTGTCAGAGTCCCCATGCGGGGCTCAGTCCCATGGACTGTGAGACTGTGAGCCAAAATCAAGAATGAGACACTTAACCAACTGAGCCACCCAGGTGCCCCCTTATGTATATTTTAAAGCACTTAAGAGGAAAGAGCATTATATTTACCAAAATGTTTATCATTTCTGTTGCTGTCCTTTCATTATTGAACTTCTATTTCCCCCTGTTGCATCTCCTCCTCCCCGCCCCCAAACTTTTTGGGAAGAAATTTCTTCAGCTTTTTTTTAGAGCAGGGTTGCTAGTTTTCTTTTATCTGAGAATGGATTTCTTTTCTTTTTTTAAAAACCACTTTATTGAGGTATAATTGACATACAAAAGGTGTACATATTTAATGTATGCAACTTGATGAGTTTGGAGATAGGTACACATCTATAAAACCATCACCACGATCAGCACCATATGCTTATGATCGTATATGACCTCCAAAAGTTTCTTCCTCCATTTAAAATCTATTTTTCATTATTTAAAAAATTATTTTTATTATTAATTTATTTAAGTTTTATTTATTTATATAATCTCTACACCCAACATGGGGCTTGAACGCATGACCCTGTTATCAATATTTGCATGCTTTGCCAACTGAGCCAGCCAGGTGCCCCTAAAATACATTTTTAAATTCATTTAGTGATAAGAGGACTAAACATAAGATACACTGTTTTAGCAAACGTTTTTTAAACTTTTTTTTTTAATCTTTATTTTTGAGAGAGAGACAGAGTGCGAGTAGAACAGGGGCAGAGAGAGAGGGAGACACAGAATCTGAAGCAGGCTCCAGGCTCCGAGCTGTCAGCACAGAACCCAAAACAGGGCTTGAACCCCCGAACCATGAGACCTGTGAGGTCATGACCTGAGCCCAAATCGGATGCCTAACTGATTGAGCCACCCAGGTGCCCCATGTTTTAGCAAATTTTTAAGTACACAAGATAGTCTTGTTAACTATAGGCACCATGCTGTACAGTACTTATTCACATTTGCATAATTGAAACTTTGTAGTCTTTGACCAACATCTCTCCATTTCATCTCCCTCCCTGCCCCAAGGCCAGGCCCTGGTAACTACTACTCTACTCTCTTCTTCTATGAGTTTTATTAATTTAGTTTCTTTATTTAAGTAGGATTATGTAGCATCTATTCTTCTGTGTCTGGTTTATTTCACTTAGCATAAAATCCTCCAGATTTACCCATCTTGTCATAAATGGCAGGATTTCCTTTTTTATTAAGGGTGAATAATATTCTATGATATGTGAATATAATATTTTCTTTATCTATTCATTCATCAGTGTCCATTTAGATTACTCCATGCTTTGACTATGGTGAGTAATACGACGGTGAATATGAATGCAGATATCTCTTTGAGATCATGATTTCACTTCCTTTGGATATACACCCAGGAATAGGATAGATGGATCAATGTGGTAGATCTGTTTTTAATTTTTTGAGGAACCTCCATACTGTTTTCCATAGTGGCTGAACCAGTTTACAGCCCCGACAGCAGTGTACAAGCGTTCCAGAATTTTCCATTTTGTTGCTAACACTTGTTAACTTTTTTTTTTTTTTGATACTAGACAGCCTAATAAGTGTGAAGTCGTATCTCATTGTGATTTTGATTTGTGCATTTCCCTGATGGTAGGTGGCTTTGAGCACCTCATATACTCGTTGGCCATTTGTATATTTTTGGAGAAATTTCTATTGAGGTCTTTTACCCGTTTTTAAAAATCAAGTTAATTGTTCTTTTGCTACTGAGTTGTAGGAGTTCTTTATATATTTTGGATATTAACTTCTTACCAGACACACAGTTTACAAATATTCTCTCCTATTCCATAGATTGCCCTTTCACTCTATTGGTTGTTTCCTTTGTTGAGTAAGCTTTTTAGATTGGTATTTTGGTAATTGTTTGCTTCTCTTCCTCTTCTTCCTCCTCCTCTTTCCTTTAGTAACTTTTAACATTTTCTCCTCTTTTGCTGTCTTCCTTTGGGATCTGATGACTTTTTGTAGTGGTGTTCTTCCATTCCTTTTTCTTTACTCTTTGTAATTTCTGTAAAACAGCTTGTAGTTACAACACCCTGTTTTAAGATGATGACAGCTTAAATTTGCTGCAAAACTTCATACTTTTACCTCTCCCCTCTTCAGAAAATAGGTTATTAATGTTATAATTCACATGTTTTTGTATTGTGTATCCATTAACAAGTTATAATAGTTACAGTTATCTGCATTTTTTTAAAGGGACTTTAACATCATTGCAATATATAGGAATTCTGAATTTGGCTATATATTTACCTTTACCAGTGATTTTTAAAAAAATTGATATTTATTTTTGAGAGAGAGAGAAAGAGAGAGAAAACACAAGTGGGGATGGGGCAGCGAGAGAGAAAGAGACACAGAATCCTTCTGTGGGCTCCAGGCTTTTAGCTGTCAGCACAGAGCCTGACAGGGGGCTTGAACTCACTGAACTGTGAGATCCTGACCTGAGCCAAAGTCAGACGCTCGACCAACTGAGCCATCCAGGTGCCTCTACCAGTGATTTTTATACATTTATGTCTTTTTTTTTAAATTTTTTAAAAATGTTTTATTTTATTTCTAGGAGAGAGAGAGACAGCGTGAGCAGGGGAGGGTCAGAGAGAGAGGGAGTCACAGACTGAAACAGGCTCCAGGCTCTGAGCTAGCAGTCAGCACAGAGCCCGACGCGGGGCTCGAACCCACGAACCACGAGATCATGACCTAAGCGAAAGTCGGACGCTCAACCGACTAAGCCACCCAGGCGCCCCTATGTCTTTAGATTTTTTCATTAGTGTCCTTTCATTTGAGCTTAAAGAACTTCTTTTGGCTTTAATTGTAAGGCAGGTCTAGTGGTAATGTATGCCCTCGGCTTTTGTTCTGGAAGTCTTTATTGTACCTTTATTTTTATTTTATTAAAAATTTAAAAAATGTTTATTCATTTTTTAAAATGTTTTTATTTATTTCTAGGAGAGAGAGAGAGAGAGACAGCATGAGCAGGGGAGGGTCAGAAACAGGCTCCAGGCTCTGAGCTGGCAGTCAGCACAGAGCCCGATGCGGGGCTCGAACCCACGAACCACGAGATCATGACCCAAGCGAAAGTTGGACGCTTAACCGACTAAGCCACCCAGGTGCCCCTCATTTTTTTTTTTTTTTTTTTGAGAGAGAAACAGAGTGTAAGTGGGGGAGGGACAGGGAGAGAGAGACACACAGAAGAATCTGAAGCAGGCTCCAGGCTCTGAGCTGTCAACACAGAGCCCAGTGCAGGGCTTGAACCCATGAACAGCAAGATCGTGACCTGAGCTGAAGTTGGACCCTTAACTGACTGAGCCACCCAGGTGCCCCTCACTGAACTTCTTTGAGAGGATTGATTATTCTGAATTCGTTGACAGTTCACATATCTCTGTTTTTAAGGGTCGGTTATTGGAGTCTTACTACGTTTTTTTAATGTTTAGTTTTGAGAGAGATAGAGTGTGATGGGGGAGGGGGCAGACAGCCAGGGAGAGAAAGAATCTGAAACAAGCTCCAGGTTCCAAGCTGTCAGCAGAGAGCCTGACGTGGGGCCCAAACCCACGAACTGTGAGATCATGACCTGAGCCGAAGTTGGATGCTTAACCAACCAAGCCACCCAGGCACCCCAGGAATCTTATTACTTTTTTGGGGTGCTGTCATCTTTTCCTGATTCTTTGTGATCCTTGGATCTCTGTAGTGGTGTCTGGGCATTTGAGGACGCAGTCACCTTTTCTAGTCTATACAGGTTCAAGTTGGCATGGAAAGACCTTCATAAGTCAGTTCAGCCTGCGGTTCTGGGTGAGTTAGCTCACACCTTTCACTGGCAGGTGGGGCTGGCTGTGGGGTCTCTGGTTGGACGGAGCTCCCGCCTGTGGCGTGAGCTTTGGTGGCTGGCCTCCCACCCGCTGACTGTGTTCTATTGTGGAGAAGGGTTGCCTGTTGGGATCCATGGTCAGGCAGGGCCGGTTGCTGGGCTCACTGGGCTCCTCGGTGGAGCACTGCCGCTGGGCAAGGCCACTGGCTAGTTTCTGCAGCCACCCCCCATTGGACGGGACCGCAGTGTGTACTCCATGATGAAGTGGTGCTTCTAGCTGGATTTTTATGTGAGTGAAGCTGCTGGCTGTGCTTTATTGTCAGGTGGGGCTACTGGCTGTGGTCCGCATGTGGGCAGGACTGAGGGTTGTGCTGTGGGGTTGGTTGGGGGTGCTGGCTGTGCTCCCTGGCCCAGCGGAGTCACTGGCTATTCTCTTTGGTTGGGCAGGGTCCCCGACTGTGTACCCCGGCCAAGCAGGGCCAAGGTCTGTGCTCTACATCTGGGTTGGACCATTGGCTGAGGACCCTGGCCGGACAGACATGCTGACCGTGTTCCCCGGGGCCAGAGGGAGTGTTGACTTGGCTTCACAGGTGGGAGGAGCCACTGCCTGGCCTCTCTATTTGGGCAAGGTCACTGGCTGCAATGAGGTTGCAATGCCAAGATCGGCCTGCTGGTTGCGTGGAACCCATCCCTTCTCTGCTCCAGCTGCCTTCGTGTGGTCTATGTCTGTCAGTTGTCCCAGTGCTGTCCAAGATAGAAGTGGGCTTCCAGGGAAGGACCCAGAGATGCTGGGGAGGCTCAATGTCTTCTTCTGGTCCTCTTTTTTCCACCAGAGGAATTTTGGGCCCACGAGATCACCCTTGGTGTGGCACTGTGGTGGCCTGGGGGAGGGCTGAGATGGTCAAAGAGAACATGGCCCCCTTACGTTTCTAAAGGAGATTTTGTTGGGTTTTGCACTTCAGCCTTGCTCTCCAGTTCCGGGATTTTCAAAAAGGCATCTTGTCTGTGGATATTTGCTAATTTGTATTTCGGTGAGGAGGACTTGCTCCTCTTCCACCGTCTTGATTACTTCAACAGCAGAAGTACATTTGCTTGCAACACAGAGACTGAATCTGTGTGTATTCATGAGAGTGACAGTGGGCTGGAGAGAATGGGAGAGCTCGGAGTAGAGAGAATGTTCAGAACGCGGTGTGTAAAGTGTGATGGACGGATCTGAGGAACGTCACTCAGTTCTCAGTTTTTCTTTTCTCTTCTCTTCTCATAAGTGACCTCCTACTTATCTCTCAAGTCTCTCCTTAATTGTGACTTCCAAAGCACATCTCTCTAAACCCTGGACTACTGTTAACCATTTTAAGCTCTTAGTCACTTGATTTCTTCATTAGTTATTTATTCAGCATATATCACATTCTAGAAACTGTCTTAGGGGCCAGTAGTATGTACCACAAGCAGTTCCTACTATCACGGAGTTTACATTAAGGTGGTTTAAAATAGTGAGCAAAACCAGATATTGCTCTTACTTTCATCCAGCCTCCTGTTGAAATAAGGCATACAGGCAGTTCGATGGCTGCTGCTGAGGGCTCTGAGAAATTGAAAATGACAAATTCAGATGCCACTGATCTGTACAGTTTTTGTGATTTTCACTAGCATTCTTATCAGGTGTTTTAAATTAATTAATTAATTAATTAATCAGGTTTTATTTATTATTTGTTTATTTATTTATTCATTCATTCACTCACTCAATCACTCACTCACTTATTTATTGAGAAGGCAAGCACTTAAAAGGATCTGGGGAAGGGGTGCTTGGGTGGCTCAGTTGGTTAAGTGTCCAACTTCGGCTCGGATCATGTTCTTATGGTTCAGGAGTTTGAGCTCTGCATTGGGCCCCCAGGTGTCAGTGCAGAGCCCAATTTTGGTCCTCTCTCCTGCTCTCTCTGCTCCTCCCCTCCTCTCTCTGTCTGTCTCTCTCAAAAACAAAGAAATATTTAAGAAAAAAAAAGGGATCTGAGGTTGAACTTTTTCTGTACAGAGAGGTGCAGAAAGTAATAGTGCTTGGATTCTTAAGATATTGGCAAGAAAGCAATTGAAGTGATGATTCATGGAGTGGATGCTGATAAAGCAAAGCGAAGAAGGAAGAGTCTGATTGACACATGGAATATATTTGACTCAGGGGAGTATATATCTTGATGAATTCAAGGAGAAAGCTTCCATAATAACAAAATCAGGGAGCCGGAGAGGTGACTGGGTGTAATTACAGGGGGTGGAGTTAAGCAGAACAGATTCCATTCAGCTTACATGGCTGACTCTTTAATGAGAGCCTGGAGAAGTCCTATCAAACCTCTGAGCCTCAGTTTCCTAATTTACAAAATGCTGGCAATGACGCCAAACTCAAAAGTGTTATGCGTTTTAAGTGTGATAACTTAAGTGGCATTCAGTGCATGGTTGGTGCCCGTAGAATATTTGCTTCCTACAGCCTTCTTTTATTCCTTCCCTTTCTCCTGTCCCTATTGATAGAATCCTAGCAGAGTTATTGCCCCATGAAATAAGATGAGGAATAAAGAAATTGGGCAGGAAATGAAGGTTAAGGGATTAGAAGGTAAAAGACCTTAAGAAGGAGAGCTTAAGCAAGGTCAATTCCTTCATCTAGGTCACATGACTAGGGCGTCTTGTATCTACGTCTTTAACTATTTAACTATTGCATCTTCCATTGTCCAAGACTGTAGTTTTAACTTGCAACAGAATATGTCATCTGTTAAAAACATAGCCGAGAAACCTGACCCCATATCTGAGAAAGCAATATCAAAGGTAGACATGTTTGTGAATCAGAGTATCTAGCTTTAACTAAAGATACATATCTTGTATGATAAAATGGATTTAAAAAAAAAGAATCACTCCAGGACCATTCGATTTAGAGTATTCCCTCCCCTCCCCTCCCCTCCCCTCCCCTCCCTTCCCCTCCCTTCCCCTCCTTTTTTTTTTTTTTTTTTTTAAAGAGACAGAGCACCTGAGCAGTAGAAGGAGAGAGCATCCTTAGGCAGTCTTAGCCCAGTGTGGAGCCCAGTCCATGACCATGAGATCATGACCTGAGCTGAAATCAAGAGTCAGATGCTTAACTGACTGAGCCACCCAGGCGCCTCTATGTTTTCCTAACATAGCATTTGCTTGATGTAAAATGGCTAGTGGTGTGGTTGGGACAACTTGCCTCTCCTTTTAAATGATTTTTAATTTCAGAAAATATTATGTACATAAATTTGTTGAAAGTTGCCTACACAGGGTAAAAACTATAATAGTTCCTTTTGAATTTTTTAAAGTGTTTTCCGGATATTAGAAAATTCTTTTGTTAATGTTTTGAAGTATCTAGATGTCCACGGACCATGAAGAATAATTATAGAAACATGTTCGTTATTGCTGGGGCACTATCTTGAAGTTCTGGGGTTAGGAATGCTTGGATAGCTAGTGAGAGGATTTGCTATGGCCACTAGGTGGTGCTCTAAGTCCAAACTACTTGAATTTTTTATTTTAATTTTATTTGTTTATGTTTTTGATTAGAAAAATATTTTTAATGTTTATTTATTTCTGAGAGGGAGACACACACAACAGAGCACAAACAGGGACGGGCAGAGAGAGAGGGGGAGATACAATCTACAGCAGGCTCCAGGCTCTAGGCTGTCAGTCAGCACAGAACCCGACGCGGGGCTCGAACTTGTGAACTGAGAGATCATGACCCAGCAGAGGTCGGAAGCTTAACTGACTGAGCCACCCAGGCTCCCCTACGTTTTTTATTTTAATTCTAGAATAGCTAACATACATTGTTACATTAGTTTCAAGTGTACAATATAGAGATTCAATAATTCTATATATTCCTCAGTGCTTGTCATGATAAATGCAAACTATCTGGATTTGACGGTGAAAAGGATAGAAGAAAAAGGAAAGAAGTGTGACTGCAGTGGGTTTTACAGGGGCTGCAGGAGTACTGAATGAAGTATATCAACTGGGAAAAACATGCCTAAAATCTTCTGTTGCCTCTTGGGCTGATATAAAGGGAATGGATTAAGAACCCAGTTTTGATTAACCTGAAAGTTTATATGTGCTCTCTGAAGTGTATCAATTTATTGCTTCAAAAAGTTTACAATTATCTGTAACTATTGTTTTAAACCTAAATCAATCAGGAAAAACTCCAGGTGAAATAGGTATTTTGTTGAGCCATTACTGACATACCTAGTTTTCTCTCTCAGTAGATAAGTTTTTAAAATAACATTTTTACCCTAAAATTATTTTGACTGAAAAAAATCTTTTTTTTTCATTTTTATGAACATCTGAAGGTGTATGTGAATTCCTTCTGCGAACACAGGCTTTCCTCCATAACTGGCTGTGCCTTGGCCTAGAGGTACCTCAGATCTCTCTGGGTTGTCCTATAAAAGGATGAAATGTATCTCTAGTGTATTTCTTTATTTTTTTAAAGATTTTATTATTTTTTAAAAGATAATCTCTACACCCAATGTGGGGCTCAAACTCACAACCCCAAGATCAAGGGTTGCATGCCCCAACTGAGCTAGGCAGGTGCCCCAACGTCTCTACTTTAGATTTTAAAACTCTTAGAGAAAACCCTCTGCACATGAGTTATTTCAGGGTTTACTTTCTGGGCTAGAAGATACCAGTTGTCCTTTGCGAATAAAGTCTCCGTTCAGGTTTGGAAGCTTGCTGGCAAAGTATGTCCTTTCTGACAGTATGCACTTTATTACAATCACTTGGCTGAGTCATGGAATTGTTCTAGATCACTGGAAGGAGCCTGCCATCTTGACATGAGATTATTATCTTAGTTTCCTATTGATGCTCTTATAAATTATAACAAATTTAGTGGCTTAGGCCCACATGGCATTACCATCTTAGTGTTCTGAAGTTAGTCCAGAATGAGTCTCACCTGGCTAAAAGCAAGGTGTCAGCAGGGCTGTGTTTCCTTTGGAGTTTCTAAGGGAAAATCTTTCCTTGTCTTTTCCAGCTTCTAGAGGATTGGATTCTTTGGTCATGGACCCTATGTAGCACTGTCAAGTCTTTCTTTGACGCTGATTCTTCTACTTCCCCCTTCTACATTTAAAGGATTCTTGTTACCACCCAGATAATCCAAAGTAATCTCCCTAGTTTAAGGTCAGCTGATGGGCAACCTTACTTCCATCTACAACCATGATTCTTCCTTGTCACATAATATATATTCACAGCTTCTGAGAATTAGACTGTGGACATCGTTAAGGGACCATTACGCTTCCTACCATAAATGTTATTAATGCAATTTGTTTTTGCCACCTTTAGAACTCAAAATTGTGCATACAGATGGTCCCTGAGTTACAATGTTTTGTCTTAGGCTTTTTGACTTTACAACGGTGCGAAAGCGATGCTTGTTTGATTGAAACCATGCTTTGAGTTTGAATTGGGATCTTCACCGAGGCTAGTGATATGTGGTAAGATATTTTCGCCTGACGCTGGGTAGCCTCAGTACCCAGTCAGCCAAGCGACTATCAGGGGAAACCACCGATACTTACAGCCATTTTGTAACCATCAACCGTCCTGTTGTTCACCTTCAGTACAGTGGTCAAGAAACTACATAAGACAGCCCATCTTTATTATAAAATAGGCTTTGCGTTAGATGATTTGCCCACTGCGGGTTGATATAAAGGTTCGGAGCACATTTAAGGTCAGCCAGGCTAAGTTATGACATCCAGTAGGTTAGGTATATTAAATGCATTTTAGATTTATGATATTTTCAGCTTAGAATGGGTTTATCGGGATGCAACTTCATCGTAAATTGAGAAAAATCTCTGTAACATGTTTGTTTTTACTATCATTGATTTTTTTTTTTTAATTATGGAGGGAAAAGAGAAATATGTAGCTGAGATCAACGTGGGTTTATTTTTATTGTTTTAAAAATGTTTATTTATTTTTGAGAGAGAGAAAGAGGGCAAGCAGGGGAGGGACCGAGAGAGAGGGAGACCCAATATCCAAAGCAGGCTCCAGGCTCCAAGCTTCCAGCAGAGAGCCGGACACGGGGCTTGAACCCATGAACTGTGAGGTCATGACCTGAGCCAAAGTCGGATGCTCAATCTACTGAGCCACCCAGGTGCCCCAATGTGGGTTTAGATACACAGAAGATGAAACATGAAGGCGCTTGGCATGTCATTGGTTGATTGACAGATCTGGTTTCTTCTGTTTATGTTTTAAAAAAATTTTTTTAAATGTTTGTATATTTTTGAGAGAGTAAGAGAGACCGAGTGCACGTGGGGGAGGGGCAGAGAGAGAGGGAGACACAGAATCCGAAGCAGGCTCGAGGCTCCGAGCCATCAAGCATAGAGGGCTCGAACTCATGAACTGCGAGATCATGACCTGAGCCCAAGTCAGGGGCTTAACTGACTGAGCTCCCCAGGCTCCCCTCTTCTGTTTATCTTTAAACAGAGTTCAAAATAAAAGGATATTTGGACCATGCAGCCCTGGGCACAGCTGACCCATCATGGACCTACATGTGGTTTTCTCTTTCAAGTCATACCAGAAGCAGAGTCACTCTGAGCCATCTGACACTCTTCGAGCTTAACTTTAAAAAAAAAATCACTTTCAGTTTTTCAGTCCTTAATTATTACTAGAGACTTATTCGGACCATCTCGAAGGCCAATCTGCTGAAACCAGATTCACTAATTATCAGTTAACCTTTTCTTTCTCTTTACTAACACATGTTCTTTTTCTTTTATGTTCCTCTGACCTGATAGTTCTTATCAACAAAAGACGAAGAATTGGGCAGACATGGGTAGCCCTACACTCACATGCATTCATCTCACCTGGAGAAAATTCTCACTTTGGCATGCTAGGGATGCTGCATCAAAGCCCCTGCTGATGTATCTCTGTCCACATTTCGTGGTATTATTTAACTGTCAAAAAATAACAAAAACAAATAAAACTTCAGTTCGTTGTTGATTTTATAATACGATCTGAAACACACTGCAGCAAGGAGACAAAATCATGATATTGTTTATTTCACATACTTTAACCTTTTAATAGTTGGGAGGGGGGAAGGAGAGCAATAGTTAAACGGCATATTTAAAGTTACTTAAAGTATTTATATCTTTAAAACATTTTTTTTACATTTATTTTTGAGAGAGAAAGAAAGCAAGAGCAGGGGAGGGGCAGAGAGAGGGAGACACAGAATCCGAAACAGGCTCCTGGCTCTGAGCACAGAGCCTGATATGGGGCTCCAACTCAAACCGCAAGATCATGACTTGAGCCAAAGTCAGATGCTCAACCAACTGAGTCCCCCAGGTGCCCCAGCACTTATATCTTTAGTATTTAAGCAAAATCATTTGTGAACCAGTATTATCATGCGAGAAATTTGTATGCTTTTTGTGTAGTGTTTCACAATTGTTGTCCAAACACACACAAAAAAGGTTCCTAGTATGACATGTTCCTAGTATATTTGGGTCTCAGGAGTGCAGTGGAATGAGAAAGAATAGTAATATACAGTAAATTGCTACCCTAATTGGGTCCTTCAATCTTAACCTGATAAATCTGTTTTGTGAGACAATTTATGGATTAAAAGCAGATTCTCTTAAAATGAATATTATATTTCTAAATTTATATCAACCTTCTGCAAGAGGTGCATACATGCTTTGTTTCTATAATATTGCTTGCCTGTTTTCTACAAGGTCATTTGTCATTTTGTTATTGACTTGTAAACACTCTTTATATATTATGGATATTAATACTTTTATAGTATATAATGCATTTGTAAATTTTGTTCTACTCTGATTGTCTTTTATTTTTTTTAAAGTTTATTTATTTTGAGAGCAAGAAAGTGAGTGTGAGAGAATGGGGGAGTGGTAGGCAGAGAGGGAGAGAGAATCCTAAGCAGACTCCATGATGAGCATGGAGCCTGACACAGAGGCTCAATCCCACGACTGTGAGATCATGACCTGACCCAAAATCAAGAGTAAGCTTAAGAGACTGAGCCACCCAGTTGTCCCTACTTTGATTATCTTTTAAGCTTATACTGTCTTGAACCCTCTTCTGCATGCATTTTGTTATAAAGATGTTATGCATTTTATATAGTCAAATCTGTCGTTCTTATCATTGTTAATAATTCTCTTCTGTCCTCATTATTAGCTTTATTTCCTTTGAAGCTATTTATCCTTATTGTTCATTTAAGTTTTTCTCTTATCTTGTTTATTTTCCTGAAACTATCTGATGACATATTTAGGCATAATGGTAGATGATCAAGGCAGCTGAATGTGGTTCCCCTGTATTGGGTCATGTCTATTTTGCCAATAGGCCCATTTCTTGAATCAAAGAGATGAATGTAGACTTTGTATGCATATAAGTATGCATGTGCTCAGGGACTGTTGACTAGTAGGCTTTATTTTATTTTATTTAATTAATTAATTTATTTTTAAACTTTAAAAAAATGTTTTATTTATTTCTGAGAGAGAGAGAGACAGACAGACAGACAGACAGACAGTGTGAGCAGGGGAGGGTCAGAGAGAGAGGGAGACACAGAATCTGAAGCGGGCTCCAGGCTCTGAGCTAGCTGTTAGCACAGAGCTCGATGCGGGGCTTGAACCCATTAACCGCAAGATCATGGCCTAAGCTGAAGTCTGATGCTCAACCAGCTAAGCCACCCAGGCATCCCTAGTAGACTTTACTTTAAACTGAGTGTCTGACAAGCAAAAAGGGCCACTTTGTTTCATCTTACTTCTTACACAGTTGCCAAAAAAAATGACTTGGAATGAAATATCTAGAAGGCTAATCATCGGTGTGTTAACAGAGGTAAGAGTACGGGTGGTCTGTTCTCATCTTTTTGTTTCTCTGTGTGTCTGATTTTTCTAACTTGAAATGTTAATTCAACCTCCTCAAGTCTCTGAACAAAACAGCAAAAGAATCTTGCTTGATTCCTCCTATCTTTGTAAGAGGGAATCAATAATCCTGTTTCTTGCCTGGATTTAGCCTAGTCAACAGTTTGGGAAGATAAGATCTTAGGTAGAATTCAGAGAATATTTCTAAGAAATACAACACATTTAAAGTTCATTTACAGGAAGGGATTAAAGCAATTTGTATGATTCTGGGTCACAGTGGGAGGTGCAGTAACCAATGTTGATGGCTGGTTTTTGTCCTTAATGACCATACAACTAAAATGCAACATTTAATTACTCATCCCAGTCTACTCAAGGGGAAATCTCTTACTAGCCACAAAGGGCTTTGAAAATGAGACTGTGTGCTTTTTGTGCCCCAGAGGGATTGCAGAAGGTCTCTCTGATATTAAAAGTGTAGACACAGGTGACAAAGAGTTGACAAACAAAGCCTTAGGAGTCTATTAAGGCAGGCAAGTGATATGCCTTCCAGGATACAACAGTGTCATCTGTGAAAATCGGAACTGTGAGTTCTTTCCATATAGGTTGCTCTCTGAGTAGTGAGTAGGATATGAGGAGGTGGGTGGGAGGAGGGTGTCCAGCCAAGTGTATGGCCAATAAATTTTGTGAACAAAGCAACGTCTTGTATTTGACATTGTGTCTTAGTCTCCCAAAGACTGACCCAAAGGAGGCAACTGGAGAGGTAAGTTAGCATAGTGGCTAAGTGCTTTATTTCTAGGTTCATGGAGACCCAGGTTGATCCTGGTTTATTCCCTATTAGCTGTGTGGCATTGGGCCCATTACCACTTCCCTAAATTGTAGCTTTCCAACTGGAAAGAGAGAAGTATTAGTTTCGTACTTCGTAAGTGCAAATGCTTAAAGTAAGAACGTATGGAAAATGCAGTTGTCATCTCATAGGCACACGTAAGAGGTTGTGGAGCTGAAATCAGTGAGATACATGGGGGGTCTGGTGCAGATCTAGTGGGGCCACTGGTTAGCTCTCGCTCCTCATCTTGAATTATCAGTGACATCTGACACTTCCTCCTCCTTGACAAATTTAATTCACTCTGGTTACTGACAAACATAATATGCTATACACAGTACTCATTCCTAACCCTAGCTCTAGCCTGAACCCTCTGTTGTGATACAAGTTTAATTATCACCAACAAATATTTATTCAGCCTTCACATATTCCCAGATTCTTTGTGGTCACAGAAAGATGTTTGGGTGGTCTGTAATTCAAAATTACTGTAATTACTGTAATTACTCATTACTGTAAATTCAAAGTTCCAGTGTCCAGAAATTGAAAAACATGGTAAACAGAATTCTTTAGGAAATGTCTTAATTAACTTTATTACTGTCTTGGGGTATCTTATATAGCAATGATTTGTTTGGTTCTTTGCAATCATTCATTCCATAATTACACACTGAGGATATAGCATGAGTTTTGTGCTGTGCATTAAGAACTCCAAGTTGAACAAGGCCAGTGGCCTGCCTTTGAGGGGTTCATAGAATACTACAAGATGAACAGATAATTGGAACATGACATATTGTGACCCCCAACAAAAATATGGACAAGATACAGTGTTGACAAGAGAAGGGAGTTTGCAGCACTATTTAGTTGGGTCCAGGGGAAACCTTCACAGATGTGGAAATGATTGAACTTGGTTTGGAAGGAGAATTAGGAGCTCAACGGGGCCAGTTTGATGGACAGGATGGGAGAGCATGATATAAATTTGTGAAGAGAGATTTAAATGTGCAAAGAAACAGTATGGAAGTAACAGGTTGGGCTGAGACATCCACACTAATTTGGCAGAAACATACGTGGTTCTCTAAAATGCCTAGGAGGGGCGTCTGGGTGGCTGAGTCAGTTAAGTGTCTGACCTCAGCTCAGGTCATGATCTCACGGTTCGTGGGTTCAGGCCCCGCATCAGGCTCTGTGCTGAGAGCTCAGACCCCGGAGCCTGCTTCAGATTCTGTGTGTCCCTCTCTCTCTCTGCTCCTTGCCCACTCACATTCTGTCTCTCTCTCTCTCTCTCAAAAATAAAGAAACATTAAAAAAAAAATAAAATGCCTAGGAGAGATGAGCAGGGACTAGTTCATAATAAGTTGAACACTGTGCTAATGAGATCTGATTTTTTTTTTTTTTTAATTTGCTCTTTTGAAAGACTTCATTTGTAGAATTGAGCTGTACTGGGGAAGACTTTATAGAAGACTCTGAAATATTATCAATTTATCTTGGCAAATCTTAATGCAGTCTTACTCCTAGATGACTTTCTGGAAGTTTCATACATAAAAATATTTTTCATACGATAAAAAATGATTATTGGAGTGTGTATGTATGCCTTGATTTGTTAATGATTTACCTAATCTTCCAAATGGGTTGCTTTTGTGAGTAAAAGGTGACACTAGCTAGATGAGACATTGGAACAAGAGGGATACATTAGGACCGAGTCACACAAATAAGGACATATGACTAACCAGGCGGGCTGATGACCCGGGTTGGAGAATGTTCCTGCTCTCTGGGAGCTCACATCCCGAGTGAAGAAGAGTGGGTGTGATATGATGGAACATTCTGTAACTGGGAACTCCATATATGGGAATGAAGGCGGCGTGGGCTTGGATTTCATACCTGTCCATGTGGGTTAAAATGAGAGCTCAGAATGCTGATAGCACCAGAAACTCTTGTTTCGTTCTTGAAAGACTGTGTGTGACACAGATCACTGGGTAAAGAAATTGTTCCAGCTCTTTCTCTTGGGAAGTCTGTAAACATGAAGCTGTTTCTGGTTCTCATTATGCTACTATTTGAGGGACTACTAACAGGTAACTTGTCCAATGTACCGTGAAATCCTATGGGGCTATTACTCTCTGCACGAGTGGGGCCAGGGCCTTCAGATTGTTGATATCTTGCCAATGTCATCGAAAGTACCCCCTCTCTTTGAGTCTGTGTCTTAGAAGAAAGCCTTCAGGGTGGGAAGAAGACATCAGGGCTGTGCTCTGGGAAGTCCTCTCCGAAGGTAGGCATGAACCCATCATCTAGAATTATCTTTGTAATTGGACATCGTTTTTACACAAGGACCTCCCCATCTCTTTTTCCATTCAATCTCATTTTCAGCCTGTGCTCCAACAGGAATGAGAACAGTACAAGCTTTGGAATCCTGTAGATGTGAGATTAAAATACATCTTGATCACTGATTAGTTGTATGAACTGAGCTAATTATTCCCTTTGAATTTCAGTTATCTCATCTGTCAGTTGAGTATAATGGCCCAGTTTCATAATGACTGAATTTCATGTGAGGAAATGTCTCTTCTTTCTCTTGTTCCATGAGCTTGTCCAAATATGGGTACAGGGGCAAATAAAGAATTAGAAACAGGTGATTTAAGACCTCAATACAATAGTTTGATAGGTGAAAGTTTGGATGGCTAGGGAGATGGGTACACGTGGAATTGAATTTGATTCCCTGGGTAACACATTTATTTGAGATTAAAAAAAAGGAGAGAGAGAGAGAGAAGAGAGAGAGAGAGTGAGTGAGAGAGAAGAAGAAGAAGAAGAAGAAGAAGAAGAAGAAGAAGAAGAAGAAGAAGAAGAGGAGGAGGAGGAGGAGGAGGAAGGGGGGGGAGAATGACGACGACTGTGAAGACATAGAGGCTGAATAAGGGAAGTTCTCTGCAGCATTTATTGCTGAGACCCATGAGGTCTTGGCAAAGGGAGATTTCTGCTGCACATGTCAATGAGTGTGAAATCCAATGTCTCTCTTAACTTAAAAAGTCCTGTCTGTGATACTCTTTTAAAAGTTAACTTGGCTTTAAGTCATGCCACGATGGCAAGTTGGTACTTTTTGGGGACACTGGACTGGAGTCAAGCTGACAGAGTACTGACTTTGGAGCATGGGAGACAGATCTGCCAGAGTCCAGGGCTGGGACATAACTCCAGTTGATAACCATGCGTTGATCTCTCTTTTTTGTCATATAAGTTCTAATGTTCTCAGAGATGATTGGATGTTGGCTAGGAGCCTGGGGTTTTGATGTCCTTAATTTGGGATGATTTTCTAGGAGGAGGCTCTTAGTTTTCTCTTAGCAGCATAGTTCACTTTGGAACCACAGGAGGCCAAAGCTTATGGGAACCATACTTCCCTTCTACTCTGCCTCAGAAACTAATCTGCGTTCAATGTTGTTTCCTGTGCACAGATACAGCACGGCCCAGAAAATGCTTTAGTAATATAACAGGCTACTGCCGGAAGAAATGCAAAATGGGGGAAATATATGAAGTGGCGTGTCTAAATGGGAAATTATGTTGTGTTAATGAAGGTGAAAACAAAAAACACGAGAAAGCTCCAAAGTCGCCTTCCTCTTTGATACAGCCTGATGGGAAGCTGGACTATGCTATCTTACCCACCACCACACTTGTTACAATCCAGATGTAAATCAAATACTTTCTTCACTGGTCTCCACTGGTCCTAAATCAAAAGTGCCCCCTCTTCCGACAGCCTGGGGCAAGAGACTTATCTACCTCTTCAGTGAACTCGATTCTCTACATAATAAAGTTTTTTCCTTTTCTCTGGATTTATTTATGCATTCATTCACTTTAAACATAAATGAATAGTTATCATGTTCCAGGCATTCATCATACTAGTAAGATGGGTGATACAGAGATGAAAAGAGCATGTTGGTAGAGGTGGAAGTTAGCCCCTCCATTTTCTATCCAATTTCATACTATTTCAGGTATTACTCCTCTTTATTTATTTATTTTTGTTTTTGAGAGAGAGAGAGAGGGAAAGGGGCAGAGGGAGACAGGATCTTAAGCAGGCTTCATGCCCAGTGGGCAGCCCACCACGGGGCTCCATCTCACAACCCTGAGATCATGACCTGAGCCGAAATCAGGAATTGGACACTTGACCGACTGAGCCACCCACATGCCCTACTCTTCTTTTAAATGAGTTTCTTGAGTCTAAGCAGATCTGAATGTCCCAATTTTGTGTGTGTGGGAGGATGAATACAGAGAGTTTTGCTAACCAAGAATTCATTAGAAGGAGGCATGATATTGGAATATTTTCATAACATTTATTGGCCATGTCTAACGGGCAGTAATGACAGCTAGTGATAATGCCAATACAGGTTACCCCCACTATCCAAAAGTAGAGTGATCCTATGAGATCTTTCATAGGCCAAAATGGTGTAAAGTGAAGAAGCAATTACCCTGAACTTATATGGAAAGGTTTTTGAGTGTCTGGACCCCCAAAATAACCACTCTTAGGCTTTTCTGATACTTTGGGCACTTCTTGCTAATGGATGCACAGAATAAATCAGGGTGAAGCACTGATGCTCCCAGACACAGTTCAAAGCTATGATGGTTTCACACTGAGATGCTGAGTGTAGGTCCCAGGAAAGGAGTTTGGTGGGCGGCCCACTCCCGCTGCTCAGGGTGCCTACAGCTCTGTAATGGTTTGCTGCAAAACCCACACTAAGCGCTAATTTTGCTCTTTGCCTTTTTAATGCATGAGACAGCGTCTTCTTCAGATTTCTTGCCATTAGTGAAAACAGGTACTAATGCAGGCGTTTTGTAAAAATGAAGTGGTGGAACTGGGAACTTTCAAAAAGTGGGGGACACCTGTACATCATTTGAAGCTCATTTAATGTGTATGCTCCATCTCCTTTTTTGGTAGCGATTTGAACATTCAGTTGACAATTTTAAGGCCCCATTGCCCTTAGCGTCTTTATAAAAACATTACACATTCAATAGTTTGTTAATAGTGAAATTTACAAGCTTTCAGTTACAAGGTGAATGAGGTCTGAGGATTGAATGTGAAATTCGGTGACCATAGTTGAGAACCCTATATCGTATAATTGAAATGTGCTAGGACAGTAGGACTTTAATGTTCTCTCTCTTTCTCTCTCTCTCACACATACAACAAAACACAAAACTAAAACCAAGACGCCAGAAAACACTCTGTAAATATGAGAGGGAAGGGGTGTGTTAATTAAATAGATGGGGAGAGAGTTCTTTCAGGACATAGACATGTATCAGAGCACCATGATGCACACTGTAAATATCTTACAACTTGTCCGTCAATTCAACCCCAATAAAAACTGAAAATAAATAAAGAAGGGTATGAAATTTAAAGCCTTATACATGAAAGAGACATCTTTAAGAAGCTCCTCATGAGGAAGGCAAACTTTGAGTAAGTCGTGATGCCCTCCAGATGAGCAGAATAGAATATTTTGTGGTGCCATCCATTGATGGTGCTTGGTTAAAGTATTGACCAGAAATCACTTCTGTGGAGGTAACGTTTGCTCATCTGAGATAAAGAAACCAATGGGCCCTATTCCCCCATGTGCAGCTCACCATCTTGTTTCACTGGGACAACAGAGAGGCAAATATTTAGATGGATACGTTAACATTTTAAGAATCTACAAGGACCTTACTTTTAGTAGTTGTGGCTTTTGAGAATTCTGGAGAAACGTATAGGAAACCAGGACCAGAGTAAGTTGTAGAAATTTAGAAATTATTTTGTTGATAGTTTCACCACAGAAACTAATGTATGACTATTTCAGTCTAACCCTCAGGGTTTTTTTTCAAAAGGCCCAGATAAGGAAGCCCAATCTTTATTGCAGTACTTCATAAGCTCCTCTTTTCAGTATTCCATTCCTGTGGATCACCAGAGGCATTTTTAGGGAGGATCCATTTTGTCACCATGATATGAAGATGGATCTTGTCCATTGTCTTTAATCTGTGTGTCCTTTTATTCTATATGAGTCCATTGATAAATTAGATATGAGAATCCATTTTGGCTTAGTATCAGATCAACCAGGTTTTTTTTTTTTTTCTTAGAACATCCTCCAAAGTCTTAGAACATTGTAAAATCTCCAGAATGTTCCAGGTATATTTTTCTAAAAAGTCTCAGCATTTGGGACCACCCATCTCTTTGGGGGGTCTTGGACAATGCTCATGAAAAGTGTCAGAGATAGTAATCATTTCCTCTCCACACTCACATTTTCTTAGACAATTTGCTCGTAGCCTTTCTCAGGGACTCTATTTCAATATGCCCTGTCAAGAGAGAAGAGGCAGAAAACTTTATTATTTTGGCTACAAGTATTTGGACCAGGGTGGATGACAGATGTATATGTAGAGACTGAACTCCATTGGATATCCAGGTTGGGTCCTGGTGCACTGATGAGTGGAAAAGATGGGAAAGAAACAGAGAAAGAGTGAGGGAGAGAAGGTGGGAGGGAAGGAGAGAGACAGAGAGAGGAGAGAGATTTCTAGTTACTAGTTCTAGTCCTTTAGGCCTCATGTAATTACTAACATTTCTTATAATAGGTGGGTTTGAGTGGGCATATGTTCCTGTGGCGTCATATGTAAGACATGAAAATTGTGGGGGCACCTGAGTGGCTCAGTCAGTTGAGTGACCGACTTCGGCTCAGGTCATGACCTCATGGATTGTGGGTTTGAGCCCTGTGTCGGGCTCTGTGCTAACAGCTAGCTCAGAGCCTAGAGCCTGCTTCAGATTCTGTTATCTCCCTCTCTTTCTGACCCTCCCCTGCTCATGCTGTCTCTCTCTCAGAAATAAATAAAACGTTAACAAGAATTTAACAAAATTGTGCATAGGGCAAGTTTTCAGGCACAGAGTTACAAATAGAAGGTTTGTCATTAGTAATATTTAATTAGTAAAGACTAGGATAATGATAGTGGCAGCTGAAATAGTTTCAACAACTAGTTTAAGAGATAACTAAGTACTTAAGAGAAGCCATGTTCAAAGCAACTTTATGATGATTTTTGTGTTTGTAGATAAATTCTAATTTAGCTTTGATTACTCAGTGGCCCTGGGGAATATGTAGATATTCATTATCCCAGTTTGATACTTTTCAAACTTTCTGAAAATAGCCAGTAAGTATTAGAAAACATGCTCAGGGCACCTGGGTGGCTCAGTTGGTTAAGTGTTTGACTCTTGATTTTGGCTCAGGTCATGATCTCATGGTGGTGGGATTGAGCCCCAGGTTAGGCTCTGCACTGACAGCACAGAGCCTGCTTGGGATTCTCTCTTTCCCCCTCTCTCTGCCCTTCCCCCACTCATTCTCTCTCTCTCTTTCAAAATAAATAAACATAAACAAGAAAAAAAGAGAAAACACAATCAAACTAGTGGAAAATTCAGATATTATTAAATAACCTCTCCCAAATGGTACATGTCAGATAAATATGAAAAGCCCAGATGCCGTTAAATAATATTTCCTGGGTCCAGGAATCAGGTCACGTAAGAGTTACATACATCTGAAATCGCTCACTATCTTATGTCAAAATGGAAGCATAGAAATGATCATATGGCTGTCTTTTAGCACTTTTTTTTTTTTTGCTATCTTTCAAACTGGTAAGAGTTGGAAGGCAATTATCTATAGCTTCTACAAATTAAAATGAATTACAATGTATAGTTAAAGTATAGCTAACCAGTTTGAAGTAGTAAAATATACATTTAGTAATGTATCTGTATTCTTTAGTTACAAATAGTGGCATAAGCATTGTCATCCTGGGAAAGCTCCCTCCCAGAAAAAACATATATATTTTTTAAAGCTTATTTCTTTATTATGAGAGAGAGAGAGAGAGAGAGAGAGAGAGAAAGTGCACATGTGAGTGGGGGGAGGGGCAGAGAGGAGAAAGAATTCCAAGTAGCCTTTGAATGCTGTCAGTGCAAGGCGGCTCAAGCCCATGAACCGTGAGATCATGACCTGAGCTAAATCAAGTCAGATACTTAATTGACTGAGCCACCCAGGTGCCCCCTCAAAGCATATGTTAAGTAATATGCAACTAATGACTTGCATAGACACAGAACATCCCCCAAAGTTTGCACAAAGCCTATCTTTATTTTAAAAAGCGAAAAAGTGTACAGTGAGTACTGGGCATTACCCAAGTTGGAAACATTGGGGCTTCAAAGGACACCATGGTGAAAATGTAAAGGTAATCCATGGAATGGGAGAAAATTTGCAAATCATGTATCTGATAAGGGACTTTTGTCTAGAATATATAAAGAGCAGTTACATCTCAATAACAAAGAGACAACCCAATTAAAAAACATACAGAGAATGGCCCCCATCTTTATGGGCATTAGGGCAGCTGGTAGTGCTGGGAAGTGGATACATTGCTGTCACTGTTAGTGATCACAGGTCTGTGGACCGGGACCTTAAAGATAGTCACAATAGGTGAAAATGGTGAAAATGGAAAAAAAAAAAAAAGGCTGCTCTGTAGGCCAAAATCTGTCCTCAAATTGAGTATGATTTGGGTGACTTCACTTTTCCATGTGATAAAATCTTAAAGGCACAGATCAAACTGAATAATGGTTGGTTACTTTTAAAGATAAAGATAAAATTCATCTAACCATCTAACCATATAGAAGCATTGAGCAAATCAAAGGCAGGGACTCATGGAAATAAGTGAAGCTAAGGCTAAATTCAGAAGATCTCCAAGTGAACTTCATCTTGAAGTGATTGATGAGCATAAAAATGATATAAAAAATGTGTTTGTATTAAAAGCTTCCCAACTGATGCAACTCTTGGTGACATAAAAGAATGATCAGAGATAAAGGTCAAATACTAAATATTCAGATGAAAAGAACATTGCACCAAGTATTTAAGGGATCAATATATGCCGTGTTTGATACTATTGAATCTAAGAAGTTTATTGAGATCCTTGGACAGAAGAACAAAGACAGGGACCTGATAATACTTTTCAAGGAAGATTACTTTGGAAGGAGAAGCAGAAGCAGAAGCAGAAGAGGAAGAAGTAAGAGAAAAAGGAGGCAGAGGGAAAGAAGGAGGAGGAAAGGGAGAAGGAAAGTGATGTTGAGGCAGAGGAGAAAGAAAAGGAAAAAGAGGGAGAAAGAAAAGGAAAAAGAAGAAGAAAGAAGGCAAAATGAAGTGGAGACTAAATTATATCCCAAACAAGAGCAAGAAGAAAAACAAATGACAGTTTTAAGCCATACAGAATCTTATGGCAGGACAGAGGATCATATTGAGAACAAACTGTATGAGCGACAAGTGTGTAAACATTTCTGTGTATGATTTTTTTTTTTTTGTTTATTTTCAAGTTGTGTTGTTTGACTTTGGTTTATATATTATCAAGTTAATATTAGTATACATGTAATAATAATTGAGAAAATTACATGGTCACCATTTGTCCTCATTGTCTTCATATAACCAAGGTTCTATTTATGTACTCGTCTGAGAAAAGTGAGGTTCATAATGTAAGAATGAATATACTATATGCCAAAAATTTGTGGGACACTGCTAAAGCTGTGTATAGAAGGAAATGTGTAGCTTTATAATGCCCATATTTGAAATTTTTAAAATGTTTTATTTATTTCTAAGAGAGAGAGAGAGAGAGAGACAGCATGACCAGAGGAGGGTCAGAAAGAGAGGGAGACACAGAATCTGAAACAGTATAATGCTCATATTTGAAACAAAGAATGGCTAAAAACAAGAGAGATAAACATCACCTAAAAAAGTTAGAAGAAGAAAAGCATATTAAAACAAAAAAGTAGAGGGGCGCCTGGGTGGCTTAGTCGGTTAAGCGTCCGACTTTCGCTTAGGTCATGATCTCGCGGTTCGTGGGTTCGGGCCCCGCGTCGGGCTCTGTGCTGACTGCCAGCTCAGAGCCTGGAGCCTGTTTCAGTCTGTGACTCCCTCTCTCTCTGACCCTCCCCTGCTCACGCTGTCTCTCTCTCTCCTAGAAATAAATAAAAACATTTAAAAAAAAAAATTTAAAAAAAACAAAAAAGTAGAAATAAGACATTCTGGGGGCTCCTGGGTGGCTCAGTCGGTTAAGTGTCTGACTTCGGCTCAGGTCATGATCTCATGGTTCGTGGGTTTGAGCCCCGCATCCGGCTCTGTGCTGACAGCTAGCTCAGAGCCTGGAGCCTGCTCTGGATTCTGTGCCTCCCTCTCTCTCTGGCCCTCCTCTGCTCATGCTGTCTCTCTCTCTCAGAAATAAATAAAACATTAAAAAAAGAGAAAGAAATAAGACATTCTATTATACACCTATAACTGAATTTTATGGTACTGAAAGTTGTTTGAAAAACAAGTGGAAATAAAAACATTAATAAAGATATTGAAGAAATGGAAACTCGATAAAAAATTAACAAATAAAATTTGGTTTTTGTAAAGACTAATCAAATTCATAAGCAAATAGTGAGACTTACCAAGAAAAAAACAATAGACAATGTCAGAAATGAAAAAGGAGACATCACTACATATCCTATAGGCATTAACAAGGAAAGGAAGATATTACAAATTATTTTAGGCTGATACATTTAAAAATTGTAACAAAATGGGAGAAATAATAAAAACAAAAATATGAGTTGACTAAAAACATTACAATTGTCCTTTTAGCTTTTAAACAAACCTAACCTATAACTTAAAAAATTCCTATAAGAAGTTGAATCTCAGTTGAGGAAAAAAGAGAATTAGACCAAATTGATTTTGTTTAGCTTTTAAAATCTGAATAGACTTTTTTTTTAAAGAACAGTTTTAGATTTATAGAAAAATTACAAAGATAGTACAGAGAGCTTCTGTATATTCTTAGCCAGTTTCTCCTTACTGCTAACATCTTATACATGATGCACTACTATGCGTAAGTACATGACTATTAACTAAGCTCTACACTTATTTGAATTTCAATAGTTTTTCCTTAATGTCCTCTTCCTGTTCCAGGAGCCCATCTGGGATATCACATTACCTTTAGTTGTCATGGCTCCTCATCGTCCTCCAGTCTGTGACAATTTCTCAGAAATTTCTTTTTTTGACAAAATTGACATGTTTGAGGAGTATTGGTCAGATATTTTGCAGAATTCCACTCAGTTTGGGTTTCTCTGATGATGTCCAGATTGTTAGGCTAGGTTATGGATTTTAGGGGAGATGGCCACACAGGTGATATGCCATTCTCATGATGTCATTTCACACGCTCCTACTATCAACAGATGTCCCCATAGAATCTGAAGCATGATTTTATCAGGCTTATCCACTGTAAAATTACTTTTTTTTGCTCCTTTCCATACTCTGCTCCCAGGAGGCAAGTCACTAAGCACATCTCCCACATTGAAGGGAGAGGCGAAGTTCCCCTCCTTGAGGATGGAGTGTCTACATAAAATACTTGGAATTCTTCTGCACAGAAAATCTGACTTTTCTCACTCATGTATTTATTATTTATTCAGAGCAGTATGGACTCCTGGATTTTATTTCTACATTGTGTTATAATCCAATGCTATGTTATTTAATCACTCAAATCGTCCCAACTTTGGTCATTCAAAATTCTTTCAACCTGACTCCTGTGTCCCATTAACATGCCTCAGCCTTCTGATTTTTGAAACACTTCCTGGCTTTCTGGCATTGCAAGATGCTCTGGGCTTATTGTGTGTATTCCCTGCCCCAGCCCTAGAACAGCAAAGAAGAGGATAATTAAGAGAAGAGATGCCACAAATTTGTGCGGTGGATGTTACACTGGTGAAATGACATAAGAAACAAAACTGGAAAATGAATGTGAAAAGTAGTGGGAAAGGAAATTTTTCATGTTAATCATATCCAGAAGGTATATCTTTTAAGAATTAGGTGGACTATGTACATGAATTATCATTATGTCATCTTGTATATCAAGACAGCAATAAAGTCTCATGCAATACTGCAATTGAAACCAATTCCTAAGCCCTTTACGTTTCCTCCAAACTTCAAAGGACTCCAGTCACCAAAAGGATCCATTACTAGTGGTAACACATAAAATAACAACAAAGGAAAAACTAAAAACTTCTGTCTTGGAGTTATATATTTATTTCTGCCTCTACTTTATATAGTGACCTCCATAATAGTGGAATTTTATTCATCTTGATCTTCACAGCTCACTGCTTTTGCATAGGAACTAAATAAATTAGATTACCCCATAGTTTACCTTTGGAAACCTATTCATCAACCAAAGTGCATGTATAGTCTTCTGAAATGTCCTGTTCCTTCCATTTGTTGATTTTGTTCTGTTCATGCAAACTGCCTTCTCACTAACACTCACTGACACTGACACTGACACAAACACTAACAGTCCTCACCAACCACTGGTTGAAATCATACACATTTTATAAGGCAACACTTTAATCTTAAATTCACTTGCGATTTTCCCTGAATACTTGGCTTCACCTTTCTCTCCCCTGAATTCAAAGACAACTGTCTTGAGTTTCTTGTTAGAGTTTTTTATGTGCTGGTTATACCCCCTTGCCACGGGAGAGGTTCTGCGTTGTCCTTACCAGTTCATCACTCGGTGTATTGAGTGTTCGATCTCTGCTTAAAGAACAAACAAGTCAGAAAACTGGCAATGAGCTTTATTCGAATCTACCGTAAGGTCGTTCTGGGGGGTCAGGGAATCAGAAGGAAGAAGATATGGACCTCTTCCCCTTACTTTATTAGAATAGGTTGAGAAGTAAAGGAACAGAAAATTGTACTTGATTCATGTAGAGTTTGCCTTGGGTCTTGAATAATTTTCTATATTTATATCATAATCTTGAGGGAAAGTCATTGCATATGTCCTTGGCTTTGGACGAGGTGGCTTTGTAATTTTTTTACGTGCTTCCAATTCCACAATATTGAGGCAACAATATCTCCCATTCTCACATAGCACTTCACGTATTTCACTTATTTTGCATATTTTCCTGCAATATCCTCGTATATATTCACTCCAGCATCTCTTAAGTTGTTCAGTTACTGTGCGTATAAAGAACAATAGGCCAGGATCAATGAGACTAAAAGGCAACTTCAGTCATGGGGGAGACAGAGGATGTTTGGAGGGATTAGGTGTATGGAAAACCCACAGATTATCTACTCATAATATCCTAGGGAGGGTGCTCCAAGAAGGTAGTCCTCAGTGTTTATGTCTAACTGATCACTCATATTTATTTCCTCCTGGGTTTTGGGCTCCCATCCAACATCCGATGGACTCCACCAAAAGCATCAGCTCTTGTTGGGAAAATAAAGGAACTGCATCTTTGATTTTGGGGTATAGAACTATTACTCCATCTGGGGACCTCAGCACATGCCACCATTTGGGTGCTGCAGGGCACTACTTGTTCACCACTGCCCCACCTCTAAAGCCCAGAGAGTAGCATTTGTTACTGTGTATTTATATCTGAGTTAGACTGTGTTCTTGGGTTCATACTCACTACCATGAACAAGAAAGACTGTCTTGTTGTTCAGCCAGGCATTTTTTTTTCCCCTCAGTAATATTCCTCCCCTGTTCTCAGCATTGCACATTTGTGCCAACACATGTCTTCCTTTGAGTTCTATGTCATCATAATTATCTTGGACTTGTTTTATCCCTCTTTGAGTCCTCATTCTTTTTCCACCTCTAGAGCGAGAGTTTCTCCAATGTTCAGTCCCAGACCTTTGCTCACCTTGATATATATTCTTTTCTTTAGTGATCCTAAATACTTGTAGTGATCTACAAAGTTAGGATGTTCAGATTTTGGCTTCTGGGCTTTTATAATGCCCTGAGATAGACCCCAGAAGATGATGACTGAAAACAAAGATGTTGCCTCCAACCCTGGATTCTGGAATTCTCTTGATTCTTAGGAGTTTGAGGGGCTCAGAACAGACCACTACTAATCCTATAATAAGAGCCAAATATAAGAGATTTGCTTTTGAAAGAGGAAAGAATGAATTTTTAAGTTCTTAGTATGGGCCAAGCCTTATGCTGGATGTTTTTTTTTGTTTGTTTGTTTTTTACAAATATTATTTAATAAACCCTCATGATCCAGGTGTCATTATCTCCACAGATGAGGAAACTGAGGCTCAGAGAGTCTTTACCACTTATCCAAAGTTGACAAGCCAGGAGATATTGAAAGCATATTTCTCACACCTGACTCCAGAGTTTGTGCTTCTTCCACTATCCACACACTGTAGACTAAAATATATATTAGAGTGGAAGAAAATATGGCCAGGTGTCAGAGTAAAAACTGTATCTTAATAAATAAGGACATCCCTAGGTATTGGGCTCATTCCTTTCTATAATGACACCTTCCCAGAGGAAATCGTGTCCTCTCTTCAGCTCTGTTGATACTTTTATTTATTTATTTATTTATTTTTTAAAGAACAGTACCATGGTAGAAGGCATCAGGAAGAGGGAATTTCTGGTGATGTTGGGTAGACTTCAGGCATCCTGAGGAGGGCCTATCTTCTACCATGAGTTATGAAATTCCCTTGGTTCTTAGAAATACTCCATCCCATTGTTGATTTGAGTTGAGCCCCTGGAAAGCTCGGGATTACCTGTGGACTTCTGGAACAGCAGAATTGCAATGATCAGGAGCAGCTTCATGGCCAGGCTTCCCACAAGAGGTGTCAGCCAAACCTCTTTGTCCAGTGAGTTGCACACCATGTCGCCTTCCTCAGAGACTTGGATTCTTATGCACCACACTAGAACAGATGGTATGATATGAAGTGTGTTCCCAACCTTCTGAACTGTGGACTTTGTCCCATGTGGGCAGGCACAGGAAATGTGAGGTTACCCACTTTACCCCCACATGGAATTCAGAGACACATCATGTTCTACTCCATCCCATCTGGTGCTTTCTGTAGGCTGTAGACCACTGGTGAGAATAATCTGTGCTTTCTGTACTTTGGCTGTCTGCCCTGTTAGACCAAGGTAGACATGTGCTCACATCTAAGTATGAATAAAATAATGTAAACAATGAGGCGTATTCCATTTATTGCATTCAATTAAGTCTAGCATCTCTGAGTGTTGTGTCTGTCACTTTAGTCTGTCCAAATGGCAGCCCACTTTCATCCCCACATCCTACATAGATTTAATTACTCACAGTCAAGGAGTATACAATGATAGGGGAATAATAGGTTGACTAAAATAAAATTTCATTTAGAAACCACAAAAACGGGGAAGAAAGACAGAGATAACACAGCACATTCCTTGTCCTGATGGACAATAGCAAGGGTTTCTTTCCTTCCAACGTAGAGACTTCTTTGATTTGTATTTTTTCTGTTCTCCTCTCTGGGAAGATTCCCCTCGTCCATTGATATCAGTGGCTCTATCTTGGAGGAGGTTGCGGTGGGGGGAATTCTTCTGGGGGATGTGCTACTTTAACAACACATTTCCTACTAGTGTGCCTTTAGGAAGTTATATGAATTATTCTGTTACCCAGCCTTTGATTTCTCTGGCATTATAACTCTTTTGAAAGATAAGACTTTCCTTTGAATTGCTTTTAGTCATTTTCATAACTAAGATCAATCAGTAAATCATTTTGCACTTGATCTTAGCCAAAAGGACGAGAAGCCATCAGTAAATCATTTTGAATCATGGAAACTCATTTTAGACCCCAACTAGGACACTGATATCTACAGAATAAGCTTTTGGGGATTATACCGTCTCTAAACCATCTCTAAGCTCATCCCTCACTCATACCCTCTCACCCAGGCTCTGGCTGTAAGCATTCAATACTATAGCATCTGGACAGTGTAGGAAACTAATTGAGAGTGATCTCCATGAATTTATAGTAGTATCAACATATGTTTTTGTGTAATGCCACCAGTAACGCTTGTCTATCTAAATTCAGAAATGTACACAACAATAATTGCATCAATGTAGGATTGCGGTGTCCAAGGAATTTAAGGACTAAAAGAAGAACATAGGAATCCTACTTATTGGCTAGAGAGCTATTGAAGTAGATCACGGACTCTCTCTCTGGAGAGAGAAATATAAACAAAGTGGGGCTGATAAATCGATCTTTGAGTTTTGAAGATGAAGAGCTTATTTGTATTAACAAAATGCACTGCCTGTGCAATGGAGAGAACATTCTGTATCTCATCTGCACTGTCTTTTTCACCAATTCCTTGATTAGAAAACTCACATTCTTTTGTCCCACAGATAACATTAAGACTGCATCTTAGAAAAAGTGGTATCTTGGGGCAACTGGGTGGCTCAGTTGGTTAAGTGTCCAGCTTTGGCTCAGGTCATAGTCTCGCAGTTCATGAGTTTGAGCCCCAATCGGGCTCTGGGCAGACAGCTCAGAGCGTGGAGCCTGCTTTGGATTCTGTGTCTCCTTCTCTCTTTGCCCCGCCCCCACTCATGCTCAGTCCCTCTCTCTCTCAAGAAAATTAAAAAACAAAACAAAACAAAACGGGCGCCTGGGTGGCTCAGTTTGTTAAGTGGCCGATTTTGGCTCAGGTCGTGATTTCACTGTTCGTGGGTTCAAGCCTGCCTGTGCTGACAGCTCAGAGTCTGGAACCTGCTTTATTTATTTATTTATTTATTTATTTATTTATTTTTAATGTTTTATTTATTTCTAGGAGAGAGAGAGAGACAGCGTGAGCAGGGGAGGGTCAGAGAGAGAGGGAGTCACAGACTGAAACAGGCTCCAGGCTCAGAGCTGGCAGTCAGCACAGAGCCCGACGCGGGGCTCGAACCCACGAACCACGAGATCATGACCTAAGTGAAAGTCAGACGCTTAACTGACTAAGCCACCCAGGCGCCCCTGGAACCTGCTTTAGATTCTGTGTCTCCCTCTCTCTGCTCCTCCCCCACACATGCTCTGTTTCTCTCTGTCTCAAAAATAAAGAAACATTAAGTTAAAAAAAAATAAAAAGGGCAGATGATAAACTCATATATCAGTTGGCAACAATTTTTAAAATATGAGAAATATTGGAATGGTGGCCAATTCTTTATTTCTAAAATGTTTTCAGTGTTTGTGTCTTAATCTTGTAAGTATAAACCATAGAATTAATTGAAAGGAAGGAATGCTGACACACATAAAGCTGGGATCTGACATAGGATTTCCAATAGTCTTGAATCTTTTCCCCATGTTCACTGAGAATATTCTTCCCTTTTCCACCTTACAGTCCTATAGAGATTTAGAAACAGCTTTTCCTGTCCTGTTAATCACATCGAAGAATAAAAAAGTGGGAGACCTTCTCTGCAAGGCCAAGAATAGGGAAATTGGAAGAAGTAATATTGTAGAATTGTTACTTTGGAAGATAATACCTGATGCCATACAAAGTGAGGCGAGGCAGGACTGTACTGAGCTGGCCCTGAGTGACAGAATAGAGGGGAGTTTGGAATGTCAGGACCATCTCTGCGTTTGGATTCTCATTATTCTCGCTCAGTTCCAACCGTAGAAACTGGTCGGTTGTGAGAGCTTTGAGGTCTTTTATATTAGAGATGTCCTGAAGAGGTAGTGCAAACCTCAGCACCCCCTTCCAGCAAGAACCCTACCCCCAACTCCCATGGATTTTGGTAATAGGAATTCCATGGGCAGGACCCTGTTCTAGGCTAGCATTTTGCCACCCCAAGATTCTGTTTACCTGAGACCAACTGGGCGAGGAGCATGAAGCTTGTAAGAGTGAGCAATAGGGACTTCATGGCTCCTGACACATGTAGGCAGTAGGTTTTATGGAGTCCACAACGCTCTACTCAGCGTGACTGCACACAGGTCTTTATTGCCCTCCCTAGATGGGGTTGGGCACAGCCAGTAGATGAGTAGCATATAGGATACTGTGCCAAACATTCAGTCCATTGACCAACCACTCTAACTGAGGCATCACTATTCAAGAGCCCTATTCTAGGCATGCCTTGGGGGAAAGAGAAAGAAGAGTAGGTGGAAACTCTACTGTAGTGTATGGTAATTTGGAGAGAAAAACACAAGAAGAATTTATGCTGCTCCCCCAGAGCTGAGTACTCCTATCTGATTTTTCATAGTCCTCTTATGTTGGTTCTATCAGAGTATTTACCTTCTGGGTTGTGACCATCAATTCACCTGGATGTCTCTTTTCCTAAAATGTATTCAATGTATTTTTTAACACTGACTACATATTATTATTTTCTGTATGTTAGTTCTGGGCATAGAGAAGTACCTAACCAGTTGTTTGTTGAATGAAAAAGTTAATTCTTTGTTGATAATCTGACAATTTATAAAAATTTTTTAAAGAAATAAATCAGTGCTCAAAGATATATCTACAATGATGTCTTTAAATTCGCATTGAATCCGTAGAACTCAGTTGAATTCAGGAATATCGTAAAATGAAGTGCATACATGTAATTTAGTACTGTGCATCTGTTAGAAAGAGTGCAACAGATTGTGGCTTTCCAAACATTTTTGAGTGAAGAAGAAATATTGCAGAACAACATGTAGAGTAATAGTTCTAGTTTATGTGAAAAGTTATACATGTTGTATGTAAGTAAATGCGTTAAGTATAAGAAGCCAAGGCAGATGTCATTCTGATAACAGTTTTCTTCGGAGGATTTTATTTGTGTTTTGCTAAAAATTCTTTTGAGTAGCCCTGTCGATTGCTAGTGGTAGCCATAAAGTTGTAGAGATTTTATTCTTTGTGAAGAGTTTTAATTTTTTATTATTTAAAATTACTGAGATATAATTGATGTGCTTTGAAATGCATTATTTGAAGTGTACAGTTTGATGAGTTCAGCAGGTCACACACTTGTGAAACAATGACCAGAATTAACGTAATGCAGACATTCTTCACCCTCAAAAGTTTTATCATGTTCCATTTAGTATCCATTCCTCCCTCTACCCTTCTCTCCCTTCACATCCATGATAGCCGGGCAGCCCTGATCTAGTACTTGTCCCTATAGCTTCATTTGTATTTTCTAGAGTATTTTATAAATGAAGCCATACGAGATGCAACCTTTTCTTCCTGGCTTCTTTCATCCAGGATACTCATTTTGAGATTCATTCATGCTGTATCATTGGTTATCCCTTTTATAGATATGTAACAATCTGCTTAATCCAGTCACCCCAAAATAAACATTTTGATTATTTCTAGATACTAGCTATTATAAATAAAGGTGCTTTTGATCATTTCTATGCAAGTCTGCATGTGGGCAAATGCTTTCATTTCTTTTTGGTAAATACATAGGTGTGGAATGACTAAGTCATGGGGCAGATGTATAATTCACTTACTAAGAAATTACCAAATTCTTTTTCAGATAGCTGTACCATTTTACATTCCCTCAGGTAATATATGAGAATTCATTTTCCTCTCTATCTTTACCAACCCTTGACATATTCAGTTTCTTTCATCTTCCTTTCCTTTTCTAAGTTTTAGCCATTTTTGTGAACGTGTTATTTCTTTGTGATTTTTATATCATTTCCCCAGCAATGAAAAATATTGATCATCTTTTCATGTAATATTTACCATCCACATAACTTCCTGGTGAAGTGCTTGTTTAAATCTTTCCCCCATGTTTTGATTAGGTTTCCATTCTCATTATTCAATTCTGAGTTTCCTTTATGTATTCCAGATACAAGAACTTGTTGGATATATGATTTGCAAATATTTTCTCCAGGTCTGTGGCTTGTCTTTTCATTTTCATAACCACTTCTTTTAGTAATTATTTTTTTTTATTTGGATGAAATCCAGTTTATTACGTTTTTATTTAATAGTTTGAGCCTTTTTGTGTCATAATTAAGAAATTGTTGCTAAACCCAAGGTCACATACGTACATCTACGTTTTCAGAAGAAAACTTATAGAAAGAAGATTTATAGTTTTACTTATTTCATTTAAATCTATGGTCAGTTTTTGAGTAAATTTTTAAATGGTGTGAGGTAAGAGTCATGAGTCGTTTTGTTTTCACTTGTAGCTATCCAATTTTTCCAGCACCATTGCTGATATTATCCCCTATTGAATGAGTGGGTCTATCAATTTCTGCCCTCTCCGTTTTGATGGATACGTGTGTTATAAACCAACATCATGATTTCTTTACTACTAGACCTTTTTTTGGACCTACCACTTCTGTGATGTTATTTTTCACATTTAAATATTTATTCCAGTTGAACTTATTTGTACATACGATGGGAGGTACGGGTGAAATTTTAATGATTGCCCAGTAAGTGGCCAATTTCCCAAATAATCCATTCGTTCCTTACTGATTTAATAGCCATCTTAATTATTCATTAGATTCATATGTACACTTTCTTAACGACTTTCACATATATCACGCAGCAGTTGTACATTACCTCCTTTGTACTTACTTGTCTTACAATTAGGAGTTTGTACTTTTGACCACCAATTCCCCCTCTTCCCACCGTCACCTCTGGTAACCATGTATCTGACGTCTTTTGCTATGAGTTTGAATTTTTTTATATCACACATTTAAGTGAGATCATACAGTGTTTGTCTTTCTCTGTCTGACTTATTTCACTGAGCATAATGCCTATGCCATATTTTCTTTGTCCACTGATCTGTTGATAGACACTTAGGTGGTTTAGTTAATTGTGAATAGGCTATTCACACCTTAGCTGTTGTAAATAGCATGGCAACAATATCCGCAATGCAAATATCTCTTCAAGATCCTAATTTCAGTTCCTCTGGGTCAATATCCAGAAGTGGGATTTCTGGGTCCTATAGTAGTTCTATTTCTATTTATTTGAGGAACATCCACAGGGTTCTCCATAGTGGCCACACCATTTCTCATTTCCACCAGTAGCATGTAACGGTTCTAATTCCTCTACATTCTCTGACTTTTTTTTTTTTTTTTGACAATAGCTGTCCTGACAGATGTGAGATGATATGTCATTGTAGTTCTTTAAACATTTTTTTAATGTTTTTGTTTATTTTTGAGAGGGAGAGAGATAGCGTGAGGTGGGGTAGGGCAAAGAGAGAGAGACACACAGAATCTGAAACAAACTCCAGGCTTCAAGCTGTCAGCACGGAGCTTGACGCAGGGCTCGAATCAGTGAACCATGAGATCATGACCTGAGCTGAAGTTGGACGCTCAACTGACTGAGCCACCCAGGTTCCCCTCATTGTAGTTCTGACTGGCATTTCCTTGACAGTGGTGTTGAGCATTTTTTTCAGATACCTGTGGCCATTTATATGTATTCTTTGGGGAAATGTCTATTCATTCCTTAGCCCACTGTATGTATGTATGTATGTATGTATGTATGTATGTATTTCCTTAGCCCATTTTATTTATTATTATTATTTTTTAAGATTTTATTTTATTTTGGGGTGTGTCCAACTCTTGATTTCAGGTCAGGTCATGATCTCATTGTTTGTGGATTCCAACTCTGAGTGGGGTTCTGTGCTGACAGAGCAGAGCCTGCTTGGGATTCTCTCTGTCTCTTTCTCTCTCTGTCTCTTTGCTCCTCCCCTGCTCACACTCTCTTTCTCTCTCAAAATAAATAAATAAAGTTTAAAAAGTTTAAAAAAAGATTTTATTTTATTTCAAGTTATCTCTGCATCCAACATAGGGCTCTAACTCACAACCCTGACATCAAGAGTTGCATGCTCCACAAACTGAGCCAGCCAGGTACCCCTTCTATAGCCCATTTTAAAATCAAGTTGTTCGTGTTTTTTTTTTTAATTTTTTTTGCTGTTGAGTTGTAGGTACTCCTTATGTATTTTGGAGATCAATCTTTTTTTTAAAAAAATTTTTTTAACGTTATTTATTTATTTATTTATTTTTGAGAGAGAGAGAGAGAGCGCGAGCAAGCAGGGGAGGGTCAGAGAGAGAGAGAGAGGGAGGCACAGAATCCGGAGCAGGCTCCAGGCTCTGAGCTAGCTGTCAGCACAGAGCCTGACGTGGGGCTCAAACCCATGAACCAGGAGATCATGACCTGAGCCGAAGTCTTACGCTTAACCAGCTGAGCCACCCAGGCGCCCCAATAAATACTTTTTTTTAAGACAAAGAGACAGGAGTGAGGGGCAGAGAGACAGAAAGAGACACAGAATCCCAAGTAGGCTCTTCACTGTCAACGTAGAGCTCAATATCGGGCTCAAACTCACAGATCATGAGATATTTATCAGTGTATGGTTTGCAGATATTTTCTACTATTCCACAGGTTGCCTTTCACTCTTCCACTTGTTTCCTATACTGTACAAAGACTTTTAGTTTTTTATTATTTTTTAAGATATTTATTTATTTTTGAGAGAGAGCGAGAGCAAGAGAGAGTGAACAGGGGAGGGGTAAGGAGAGGACAGAGGATCTCAGGTGGGCTCTGTGCTAACACGAGAGAGCCTGATGCAGGTCTTGAAGCCATGAGCTGTGAGATTGTGACCTGAACCAAAGCCAGACACCCAACCAACTGAACCACGCAGGTGCTCCTGTACAGAATATTTTTACTTTGATGTAGTGTCTCACTTTTCTATTTTTGCTTATGTTATCTGTACTTTTGATGTCATATCCATGAAGTTATTGCCAAGACCAATGTGGTGAAGCCTTCCCCTATATTTTTTTTACTAGGAGCTTTATAGTTTCTAGTCTTACATTTAAGTTTTTAATCCATTTTGAATTGATTTTTGTGTGTGGTGTAAGTTAAGAGTCCAATTTCATCCCTCTGCAAGGGGATGTAGAGTTTTCTCAAACCATTTGTTGGGGGTTTTATTTTTCTCCATCATATATTCTTGGCACCCTTGAAGATCTTGAAGATCAATGGACCATATATACATGGATTTATTAATGAGCTTTCTGATTCTGTTCCATGGGTCTATATGACTGTCTTCATGCCAGTACCAAACGGTTTTAATTACTGTAACTTTGTAATATGTTTTGAAATCAGGAAGTGGGATGCCTCCAGCTTTGCTCTTTTTTCTCAAACTGATATAGCTATTTGTCTGTTCTTTATGAATTTTGGAATTGATTTCTACTTCTGTGAAAAAGGCCATTAAAATTTGATAGGAATTGCATTAAATCTGTAGATTGTTTAAGATTTCTGAGGATGCAGATGGGAATGTCTCCCACCTGGATCCTGAACCCTTAGGCTGACAGCCTGTGGCTGTGAGGGACCTGGCACCAAAGATAGGGCCCTTTTGGAAACTCCAGGGGCACAGACTGGAGTGTATCCTGCTGGGTCTTTGTGCCAGCCAGAATGTTCGTGGACTATGGCTGGAAGGGCTAGAATCCAGCTACAGGGCCCTTTTAGAATCTGTGATCTGACTAAGTTTGGCTTGCTTATTACCTCGAGTGGTTTCCAGACGACTGTGGCAGGGGCTGGAGCTGGTTCTAGGGGCACTTTCTGGGGGCACAGCCAGGACCCGAGTTCTGTATGACCATTGCCCTATGCATGAGTGGGTGTGACTCTACCAGGGCTCCTTGATATGGTGACAGGACCAAGCAGAATGGAGCTGTAGATAAGTCCTTAGAGGTTGGAGCTTTTTTCTGGTGTGTAGCTGGGCCCAGGGCTGGTGGGTCAGCTGCCTGGGTGTTGGCCAGTGTTCTTAAAACAGCTTTGTTCCATCTTTGACTTCACTGGGATTTCACCATCTCCTATCCAGATCCCAAAGCTCCTACAAAGGCATTTTTATCCACGGATAGATGCCAAATTCTTGTTCACAGGGGATGTGAGAGGGCGATGTTTTTTTTAATGTTTTATTTATTTCTAGGAGAGAAAGAGAGAGACAGCATGAGCAGGGGAGGGTCAGAGAGAGAGGGGGTCACAGACTGAAACAGGCTCCAGGCTCTGAGCTGGCAGTCAGCACAGACCTAAGCGTGTCTTGACCTTAGCGAAAGTCGGACGCTTAACCGACTAAGCCACCCAGGCGCCCCAAGAAAGGGCGATGTTTTATTCAGTCATCTTACTGATGTCATTTCCTGTTGACTTTTAAGAGTTCTTTGTATATGTTGGATACAAGTCCTTTATCAGATATATGTTTTGCAAATATATTCCCTTAGTCTAGAGCTTATTTTTTTTTCATTCTCCTAAAAGGGTTTTTCACAGGGCAGCAGTTTTTAATTTTAACTACATCCATTAAATTTTTTTCTTTCATGGATCATGCTTTTGGTGTTGTATGTAAAAAGTCATCACCAAACCCAAGGTCATCTAGGTTTTCTTGTATGGTATCTTCTGGAAGTTGTGCACTTTTGCATTTTGCATTTAGGTACAGGATCCATTTTGGGCTGCATTTCATGAAAGGTGCCAGATCTGTGTCTCGATTCATTGTTTGTGAGTCTAGGTATTCCAGAACTTCTTTTCTCCAGTGAATAGTCTTTCCTCCCTTAAAAAAGATCAGTTAACTGTATTTGTGTCAGTCTATTTATGGGCTCTTTTTTCTTTTCCATTGATCTATTTGTCGGTCTTTCACCAAGACCAGACTGTCTCGATTACTGTAGCTTGGTAGTAAGTCTTGAAGTTAGGTAGTGTAAATTCTCCAAACTTGTCCTTCTTCAATATTGTGCTGGCTTCTCTGGGTCTTTAGACTTTCCATGTAAACTTTAGAATCAGTCTGTCAATATCCATACAATAACTTGCTGACATTTGGATTTGAATTGCATTGAGTCTGTAGATGAAATTGGGAAGAACTGGCATCTTAACTCTCTTTGGGTCTCATGAAACATCCAACTTTGCTGGCTTTTCCCTCCCAGCATGGCAGCTTGGAAAATCTATGCAGGCAGTTAGCTGGGGGCAAATGGTGGCTTTACCATGTTACTTTTCCTTCTCTTGGAAGTCACATCTTGAAACTCCTATTGCCTAATGATTTGAAATTGTTGCCATATATTCAGCCCAGTTTTTAGTTGTTTGAGTCGAGAGAGTAAATACAATCCTTTTGATTCCATCTCGGGCACAAGCAAAAATCCTAAGATTTTTATTAAAAATAAGTTTGGTGAATTCCCATTTCATATTATTGGCAGGTTAGGTTATTCAGACCTACCCTTTAATTAAAAATAACTGAAAAGTATGGGAATGCCTGGGTGGTTGAATCGGTTAACAGTCTGACTTTTGATTTTGGCTCAGGTAATGATCTCATAGGAATTAGACTGAGACGCACATTGGGCTCTGTGCTGAATGTGGAGCCTGCTTAAGATTCTCTCTGCCCCCCCCCTTTCTCTGCCCTTCCCCCATGTGTGCACATGCACACTCTTTCTCTATCCCTTCTCCCAAAATAACTGAAAAGCATGGTAATACTTTCTACATTTTCTAGAAAGCATTATGGAACTGACAAGTGAGTAAAGAGATTTTGAGCCAGAAGTGAAGGAAAATAAATACAGAAAGGTTGGATATACAAGTTAGATTTTTTTTTCTTTTTTTTGAAAATAGCAAAGCATGTTTTTACTAGTGAAATATAGTTGATAACAGTGTTACGTTAGTTTCAGGTGTACAACATAGTGATTTGACAGGTCTATACATTATAATAGGATATATTTAAGGTTTCAGCATAACTGTACATGCTTGGGAGATTCCAAACAAAAGAAAGAGTACCTATCTTTGTAGGGCAGAATAGCAAACTTGCATAAGATTTAACAAGAAAAAATATAAGAAAAAACAGAATAATAGAATAGTCAAGTTCAAATTGTGTGATACAGATTATAATCATTGTCGGATACAGAGGGATAAAAGAATGTTGTGGGGTAGAAATAGTCAAGGAAAACTTTTTTTTAATAATACAGACGAAGCTTTATTATTATTATTTAATATAATTTATTGTTAAGTTAGCTTAACAGTATGCAGTGTATACAGTGTGCTCTTGGTTTGGGGGTAGATTCCTGTGATTCATCGCTTACATACAACACCCACTGCTCATCCCAACAAGTGCCCTCCTCAGTGCCCATCACCCGTTTTCCCCTCTCCCCCCCGCTGCCCCATTAACCCTCAGTTTGTTCTCTGTATTTAAGAGTCTCTTATGGTTTGCCTCCCTCCCTCTCTGTAATTAATTTTTCTCCCTCTTCCCTTCCCCCATGGTCTTCTGCTAAGTTTCTCAAGTTCTACATCTTTTTTTTTTTTTTTTAATGTTTTATTTATTTCTAGGAGAGAGAGAGACAGCGTGAGCAGGGGAGGGTCAGAGAGTGAGGGAGTCACAGACTGAAACAGGCTCCAGGCTCTGAGCTGGCAGTCAGCACAGAGCCTGACATGGGGCTCGAACCCACGAACCGCGAGATCATGACCTAAGCGAAAGTCGGACGCTTAACCGACTAAGCCACCCAGGCGCCCCTCAAGTTCTACATCTTAGTGAAAACATATGACATCTGTCTTTCTCTGACTGGCTTATTTCACTTAGCACAATACCCTCCAGTTCCATCCATGTTGCTGCAAATGGCAGGATTTCATTCTTTCTCATTGCCATGTAGTATTCCATTGTATAGATACACCACATCTTTATCCATTCGTCAGTTGATAGACTTGGATTTTTTTCCATAATTTGGCTATTGTTGAAACCACTGCTATGAACAATGGGGTACACGTGCCTCTAGCATCAGCACTCATGTATCCCTTGGGTAAATTCCCAGTAGTGCTATTGCTGGGTCTTAGGGTAGTTCTATTTTTAGTTTTTTGAGGAACCTCCACACTGCTTTCCAGAGTGGCTGCACCAGTTTGCATTCCCACCAACAATGCAAGAGGATTCTCATTTCTCCACATCCGTGCCAACATCTGTTGTTTCCTGAGTTGTTAATTTTAGCCACTCAGACCGGTGTGAGGTGGTATCTCAGTGTGGGTTTTATTAGATATACAAGTTAGTTTTAATCTGATGACCTGATAATTGTGGTTAATTAAAAAAAATATTTTGATGCTGTCCCTACATAAGGGGGATAGAAATCAAAACTCAACATATACACATGGGTTTTACAATGGGAAACAATTTTCACAGTAACTGATAACAGAAAATACAAAGTCATATGCAAACAAAATATTCAAGAAAAATTTTTTAATAGTTTATTTATTTTTGAGACAGAGAGAGACAGAGCATGAGTAGGCGAGGGGCAGAGAGAGAGGGAGACACAGAATCTGAAACAGGCTCCAGGCTGTTCTGCCAGCACAGAACCCGATGCGGGGCTCGAATCCATGAGCTGTGAGATCATGACCTAAGCCAAAGTTGGACGTTCAACTGACTAAGCCACACAGGCGCCCCTAAAATATTCAATTTAATGAATGAAGTTATAAACCTACAAAAGTCAGTTGTGTTTTCCATATACGCAAATACAAGTAGAATCAGAAATTTTAAAAAATGCTAGTAGTAAAATAAAATAAAATAAAATGCTAGTAGTAAACATTTCAAAATCTAGGCATATATCCAAAAGAAAATTGAAGAGGGAAACCTGTGTGGCTCAGTCGGTTGAGTGTCCAACTTTGGCTCTGGTCATGATCTCACTGTTGTGGGTAGATGATCTCACTGTGCTAGCTGTGAGCACAGAGCCCGACGCGGGGCTCGAACCCAGGAACTGTGAGATCATGACCCAAGCCGAAGTCCGATGCTCAACTGGCTGAGTCACCCCGGTGCCCCTATTTGTTTCATTCCTAATAAGACGATCTGTTTCTTTTTTTTCCCCCTCTTTGTCAGTCTTGCTAGAAATTTGTCAATTTTGTTGATCTTTTCAAAGAAGCAGCCTTTGGTTTCACCGATGTTCTCTATAGTTTTCCGTTTTCAATTTCATTGATTTCTGCCCTTATCTTTATTGTGAGCTATGTTTCGGATTACTTGGGTTTAATTTGTTCTGCTTTTTCTAATTTCTTCAGGTGAGAGCTTAGATTATTGATTTGACACTTTTTACTCTTTTCTAATTTAAGCATTTATTATTCTAAATTTCCTTCTCAGCAATGATTTAGCACAAATTCTCAACATGTTGAATTTTCATTTCCATTCAGTTTAGTGTATATTTTGTTTCCCTTGAGATTTTCTCTTTCACCAAAAATGTGTTGTGTAGCTTCTGAGTGTTTGGAGATTTTTCAGTTTTACTTCTGTTGTTAATTATTCCGGTCATATTCCATTATGGTCAATTATAGACAGAACAAACTTTGATTTCCAGTTCCTTTTAACCAGCAGAGCCTTGTTTTATGGACTAGGGTACAGTCTATTCTTGGTCTGTGGCCAAAGAGAGCTTGAAAGAAATATTTATGCTGTAGTAGTTGGGTGGAATGGCCTATAAATGCTGCTTAGATCCTGTGGTTAATGGTGTTATTGAGTTTCTCTATTGATATTAATGATTTTCTTTCTTATTGTCATCAGTTGCTGAGAAGGAGTGGGGATTTCCCCAAATATAATTGTATACTTATCTATATTTCCTTTTTAACTCTTGCAATTATTTCTTCACATATTTTGCAGCTTTGTTGTTTAGAGCATTCACATTAGATTTGCTCTGTCTTGGTGAATTTGCATTTTTATCATTAACTAGTGACTTCTATAATTCTGATCATCTTCTTGGCTCTGATGTCTACTTTGTCTGATATTAATATAGTCACTCCTGTTATTTTTTAATTAATGTTCACATGGTATATCTTTTTCTCTTCTTTTGTTTACAACCTAATTGTATAGTTACAGTTGATGTGAGTTTCTTGTAGAGAACATATACTTGGATTATTGTTCAGTACACCCTGATCCTCCCTATCTTTTAATTTGTGTATGTAGATAATTTAAATGTAATAACTTAAATATAATTAATGATATGGTAAGGCTTAAATATTTCATATTATTTTTGTTTCCTTTGTTATTTTATTTATGCTTTCCTCTTTCCTGCCATTCTGTGAATTATTTGAACATTATTTCAAATTCCGTTTTGATTTATCTATGGTATTTTTGAGTGTATCTCTAATTATAGCTTTTGTAGTGATTGCTCTCAGCATTACATTTATATCCACAACTTACCAGTCTAATGAGGAATCAAATATAAAAATAAAATTAAAACATAAAACACAAAAACAAATTCAAAATTGATTAAAGACCTAAATGTGAGGCCTGAAACCATAAAAATTCTAGAAGAGAGCACAGGCAGTCATTTCTCTGACATTGGCCATAGCAGCATTTTCTAGATATGTTTCCTGAGGTAAGGGAAATAAAAGCAAAAGTAAACTATTGGGATTATATCAAAATAAAAAGCTTCTGCACAGCAAAGGAAACAACCAACAGAACTAAAAGCAACCTACTGAATTGGAGAAAGTATTTGTAAATGACATGTGATAAAGGGTTAGTATCCAAAATATGTAAAGAACTTATAAAGCTCAACACCCAAAAAACAAATAGTCCAATTTAAAAATGGGCAGAAGACATGAAGAGACATTTCTCCAAAGAGAACATATAAAGATGGCCAACAAGCACATGAAAAGATGCTCGACATCACTTATCATCAGGGAAATGCAAATCAAAACTACAATGAGATATCACCTTACACCTGTCAGAATGGCTAAAATTAAGTTAAAAAAAACACAACACATAAGAAAGTGTTGGTGAAGGTGCCAAGAAAAAGAACCCTTGTGCACTGTTGGTGGGAGTGCAAACTGATGCAGTATGAAAGTTCCTCAAAAAATTAAAAATAGAACTTCCCTATGATCCAGTAATTGCACTACTGGGTATTTACTCCCAAAATACAAAAACACTAGTTCAAAGGGGTACATGCGCCCGTGTTTATTGCAGCATTATTTACAATAGCCAAATTATGGAAGTAGCCCAAAGTGTTCATTTATGGATGAATGGATAAAGGAGATGTGGGGCATATATATCCAGTAAAATATTAGTCAACCATAATAAAAAATGAAATTTTGCCATTTGTGACAACATGTGCATTTTTTTGAGGTTTTTATTTTAATTCCAGTTAGATAATGTACAGTGTTATATTAGTTTCAGGGGTACAGTGTAGTGATCCAGCAGTTCCATACATCGCTTGGTGCTCATCACTGACAAGTGCCCTCCTTAATCCACATCACCTGTTTAACCTACCCCCCCTCCCCAACCTCCTCTCTGGTAACCATTAGGTTTTTTCTCTATAGTTAAGAGTCTGTGAAGGCCATTTGCAATGACATGGATGGACCTAGGGAGTATAATGCTAAGGGAAATATGTCAGTCAGAGAAAGATAAATATCATATGATTTCACTCATATGTGGAATTTAAGGAGCAAAACAAATGAACAAAGGAAAAAAAGGGAGAGACAAATCAGGAAACAGACTCTTAACTATAGAGAACAAACGGATGGTTACCAGAGGAGAGGTAGGTGGGGGATGGGTGAAATAGGCTAAGGGAATTAAGAGTACAGTTATCATGATGAGCACTGAGTCATATATAGAATTGTTGAATTGCTGTGTTGTACACCTGAAATGAACACAACACTGTATGCTAATTGCACTGGAATCAACACTTAAAAACCTAATGAGAAAACATAGTTGACTTAACTGTTTCTTCTACCTACAATGAGAACCACAAGAGACTGCTAACATTTTTGCTTCAACTGCCAAACATAATTTAGAAAACTAAAAACTCGCAGGAGATTCTTTTGTATTTACCCATGTTTTTGTTCTTTCTGTTGTTCTTTCTCATATTGAAAGATGTCTTTTTTATTCAGTTCCTTTCCATGCGAAGAACTTATTTAGCCATTCTTTGAGATCATTCTACTTATGACCCATGCCCCCTCAGGTTTTCTTCAACTGAGAATGTGTTTATTTGCTCTTTATTCTGGAAAGGTATAGATAGATCTCTGGATTGACATGTATTATTTTCCCAGTACTTCAAACGTGTTATGCCACTTTCTCCTGGCCTTTGTATGAGAAATATCCTGTCCTATGAATTGTTTTTTTTCCCCTATAGGTATGAGGGTTTTTTCTCCAGTATTTATAAAGACTTTTTTCTTTGTCTTTAGTTTCAGGAAAGTGAATTTGCTGTGTCTTGGGTGCATTTTGGGTGTGTGTGCGTGTGTGCTTACTTTTACTTTAGTCATCTTCTTGAATCTGTAGATTTGTATTTTTTCCAACTGGGAAGCTTTGGGCCCATATTTCCTTGAATCATTTTACATTCTACACTTTTCCCCTCTTTTTTTTCCCTAGAACTCCAATGCCATAACTGTTTACCTTTTGTTATAATCCCAGAGGTTACTGAAGCTTTGTTCATTTATTTTTCATTCTTTTTTTTAAGCTTATATATTTATCTTGAGAGAGAGAGAGAGAAGGGAAAGTGCAGAGAGAGGAGGAGAGAGAATCTCAAGCAGGTTCTGCACTTCTCAGTGCATAGCCCAATATGGGGCTTGAACTCAGGAACCGTGAGAGTATGACCTGAGCCGAAATCAAATCACATGCTCAACTGACTGAGCCCCTAGGTGCCCCCACTTAATTTTCATTCTATTTTCTCTCTGTTGTTTAGATTGAGTAATTATTCTGCTTGATCTTTAAGTTTACTGATCCTTTCCTCTGTCCCTTCCATTCTACTATTGAACCTATCTATTGATTTATTTTGGTTATTGAATTTTCCAGTTCTGAAAGTTCCATCTGATTCTTCTTTATATCTTTTATTTCTTTGCTGAGGCTTTTCATTTGTTTATAGTCTTTCTTCCTTTTAAAAAATAGTTTTAAGTCTGTTAATTATTGACTGGTGAAGCATTTTTATGATGGCTACTTTCAAATCCTTGTCAGATCATTCAAACATTTATATCATTTCTGTATTGGCATTCATTGATTCTCTTTTCTCATTCAAGTTGAGATCTTCCTGTTTATTTAGTATTATGAGTGACTTTTTAGATTGAAATCAGGATATTGTGGGTAATACGTCATGCAGTTCTGGATCTTAATAAAATCTTTTAGCAGGGCTCTTCTGGCACCATCCCATTGGGACAGTCTCCACAGCCTCATTTCTACCTGGTGCAGGTACAGGCCTTGGTTCACTACCTTGTCACTGTGGACATGGAGGGTGGAGGAGCCCTTCATCACTATTGAGTAGGTGTAAAATTTCAGGCCTCCCATGAAGCTTCTACTGATACCATTCTAACTGGGAGGGGGAGAAACACCTCATTACTGCTTGAAATATGGCCTTAACCAATTTAGACTGTGTGTGTGTGTGTGTGTGTGTGTCTGTGTGTCTGTGTGTCTGTGTGTGTTTGCGTGCGTGTGTATGCTGGCCTCATTAGTCAAACAGCACACTGAATTCTCCAAGAAAGGTCCTGAAGTATCAACAAATGATGTTTATCTTGGAACATCAAGATCTAATTGTGCTGGCAGCCTTCAAGCATATCCTGAACTTTGTAGAATATCACAGACGGTCAGGAGAGGAACTGCATGTTCAGACTACCAGCCACGAAAAGAGCAGGCTAGAGATACGGCAGATAGAAGAGATCTTTGGCAGCTGATCAGTGCCACTACTGACAGTTGAAGTCAGCTGAAGAAATCTGATGTGTAATGTCAGCCTACTTCCCCTGGAATATACAGGGGCTACTCAAAAGCCTGGTCTTCTAGGATACAATATATGGGCAGGGCACATTGTTAGGGTTGGTGAGAAAGTATCCAGAGTTAAAATGTTTTCATGTATCCTACCTATTTCCCAGTTAATTTCTATGATCTCTATCTCACCTAAGCTTTTTGTTTTTGTAGTAGTTGTTGTTGTTGTTTTGTTTCGCTTTAGCAAATAATTGACAAAGACAATCCAAGTCTCTTCCAAAGTTTACAATATGAAAGTGATTGGCTTAGTTTCCTTGCAAGGACACTATAAGATAAATTAAAGAAACACATGGAATAGACAGAGGGTGGTAAAAAAAATATTATTTTTCTAGAGAAAAAAATGCCACCAAATAAAATAAAATAGTAAATGACTATTATTATTTAATGATATTATGCCACCATAATTTGTCAATTTTAGACCTCATTTTTATTTTTACAGCCATGGTAGGTGAGACTGTATTTTATCGATACTCTATCTCTGGTATCCTCATTCTTCCTTCTATAGTGTAAACTTGTTGCTATATAGGCTACAGAGCTGTCATCCTTTAATTTTGTTTTCCTAATCTTTTTTTTTTTAATTTTTTTAAATGTTTTATTTATTTCTAGGAGAGGGAGAGAGACAGCGTGAGCAGGGGAGGGTTAGAGAGAGAGGGAGTAACAGACTCTGAAACAGGCTCCAGGCTCTGAGCTGGCAGTCAGCACAGAGCCCGATGCGGGGCTCAAACCCACGAACCGTGAGATCATGACCTAAGCGAAAGTCAGACGCTTAACCGACTAAGCCACCCAGGCGCCCCCCCTAATCTTTTTTTTTTAAAGTTTATTTATTTATTTTGAAAGAGACAGAGAGTGTGAGTGGGAGAGGGGCAGAGAAGGAGGGAGAATCCCAAACAGGCTCCGTGCCACCAGTGCAGAGCCCAGTGGAGGACTTGAACCCTGGGAACTAGGGTAAGACAAAATCAAGAGCTAGACACCCAACTACTGAACTATCAGGAGCCCCTTATTTACTAATCTTCTAAGTAGGCACAAATATCCTTGGAAGTCATATTTAAAATTTTTGGGGGCACCTGGTGGCTCAGTTGGTTAAGCCTCCAACTCTTGATTCAGCTGAGGTCATGATCTCATGGTTTGTGAGTTCAAGCCCTGCATTGAGCTCTACACTGACAGCATGGTGTCTACTTGGAATCTCTCTCTCCTCCTCTCTCTCTGCCTCTCCCCTTCTCTCTCTCTGTCTCTCTCTCAAAATAAGTAAACATTAAAAAAAATAAAAAATTTCAATTACTCCCTCTTTTTTTGTTCAAGTGATTTCTTTTGAAGAGAGAATGTGGGAAGTAAATGTCAGTACCATGCATTACAGCATATTTTTTCTATCTTCATATTCTAACACTAAATCAAAAGCTAACTGAGGACAAACTTGGCTCAACTGTAAAAATGGCTTATAGTTTTCCATTTTATATACATATTAATTATGAATGGGAATCTGGGGTGAGCAGCTACCTGAGGAAAATCCGCTATATGATAGAAGATAAATGAAAAAATAAGGTCACATCAGAACTGTTATTCGGGAATGTCAATTAAGTGGTGACAAATAAACTATAATTGGTATCTTTGGATAGATTCAAGAACTCATTCTCTCTATACAGCAATAATATAATGCTATGTAAAGGGAAAAGGAAAAAGAACAAACTTTTGGAAATTAGAAATATGAGTGAGGAAATATTTGAAATGAAAATCTAAGTGGAAAGTGTGAGCAAAGTGTATGAGACATAGAATGTCAATTCAAGGGGGCTCCTGGGGGGCTCAGTCAGTTGAGTGTCCAACTTTAGATCAGGTCATGATCTCACTGTTCCTGAGTTCGAGCCCTGAGTCAGGCTCTGTGCTGACAGCTCAGAACCTGGAGTCTGTTTTGGATTCTCTGTCTCCCTGTCTGTCTCTGCTCCTCCCTTGCTCGTGTTTTGTCTCTCTGCAAAAATGAATAAACATTTAAAAAATTTTAGAAGGAAAAAAAGAATGTCAATTCAGGATAGCCAATATCTGATTAATTAGATATCTGATTAATATCTAGTTTCCAAAGAGTGGGACACAGAAAAGAAGGGAAAGGAATTATAAAAAATTATATGAATTTGAAAAGATATTGGATATCTTATTTTTTTCCAGAAATGCTCTAAGTAACACTATTCCATGTAATAAATAAGAATGCTGATCTTCTTTTTTTTTTTTTTTGACTTCTAACAATGTTAGCTTTTTATTTTTAATTTTTTATAGTTTCCAAACCTCTATTTAAATTCTCCATATTTAGGGGCACTTGGGTGGCTCAGTCGCTTAAGTGTTTGACTTCTGCTCAGGTCATGATCTCCCAGTTCCTGAGTTCGAGCCCTGCATTGGGCTCTGTGCTGACACCTCTGTCTCTCTGCCCCTCTTTTACTCACGGTCTATAGGAGGATTAGGAGGAACTTGACGGAGGAACAAGGGGGAGAAGAAGGGCGGAAATGGTGGGGGAAAGGGAGAGAGGCAAACCATGAGAGACTCTTGAATGCTGACAAAAACTGAGAACTGATGGATGTGGGGGGGAGGGGGGGATGGGCATGGGGGAGGGCACTTTGGGGATGAGCACTGAGTGTTATGTGGAAACTAATTTGACAATAAACTATTTGTAAAATAAAAAAAAATAAAAAATAAAATAAAATAAAATGAAATTGCTAGGTATGTGAGTAGATAAGATCAAATAATTGATTCATGTGAGAGAACAAAAAAAAAAGATAAAATAGAAACAAGCTCACAAGGAAGCTCACAAGTTAGCCAGATTTTTGAAGTTAGCAGAAAAGAGTTTTAAGCAACTATAAATAATCTATACAAGGAAATAGAGAAATAGTTGAATATGTATAAAAATATGAAGAATTAAAAAAATTTGAATGTTTTATTTTTATGTTTGAAAGAATGCTGATCTTCTAATAAAATGCAAAGAAAGAGAAAAGCTGAAAACAGCTAGAGGAAAAAGCAAGATGCTTACTACCTTTGACAGAGTAACTGTTACCTGTTATTTTGACAGGTGATTTTTCACCAGCAACAGCAGAAGCCATAAACCAATGGAATAACTTCTTCAACATATTTTTTAAAAAGTATATGCACCTAGAAATCCATACCCACCAAAAATATATTTTAGGATTAAATATAAATACAGCCTTCTCAGGGTTTTTTTTTTTTTCCCAAAAATAAAAATTCTCAAAGACATAGACATCAGTAAATCTCATGAAATGAAAGAAAATTCTAAAGGATACACTTGAGTTGAAAAAAAAAATGATCACATTTTTCTGTGATGAAAGTCTGTGATGGAGAAGCAATAAAAAATGTGCTAAACGTGGATAAATCAGAGAACTTGGACGCTCTCCTGGTCACAGGCTGTGGAGTCTGGAGCCCTCCTCGCCCTATCAGACGGGTATCTGGCCCAGCGCATGTCCTCCCTCCCGCAGGGGAGGATGCAATGTGCCAGCTGCCAGAGAACAATGAAGATATTAGCCAGTGCGACATTGCCAGGCTCTTCACTGAGTATTTTTATAATTTTTTTAATGTTTATTTATTTTTTTTTGAGAGAGAGAGAGAGACATAGCTTAAGTGGGGAAGGAGCAGAGAGAGAGGGAGATGCAGAATCCAAAGCAGGCTCCAGGTTCTGAGCTGTCAGCACAGAGCCTGTTGTGGGGCTCGAACTTAGGAACCAAGAGATCATGACCTGAGCCGAAGTCCGACGCTCAACCGACTAAGCCACCTGGGCGCCCCTTCGCTGCGTGTTTGAACAGTGTAATGTCAGGGAACTCACATATCTCTTTCGGGAATTGAGCTTCATCCATTCATTAATTATTGATGCCTTCCAGTGCGGCATCATTCTTACGGGGCTCCCGGAGCTGCTTCCAAAATGCAGGCAAAAATGGCGGTATCCAGGTCCTAATTCCCAGAACCTGTGAATGTCACCTTATATGGCAGGAAGAATTTGCATAAAGGATTACGTTAAGGATCTTGAGATGGGGGAGATCATCCTGGATAATAAAATCACAAGCATCCTTGTAAGGGGTAGACAAGATTTGATGACAGAAGAGGAGAAAAAGCAATGGGAATGCAGAAAGCAACGGGAGGAAAGGGCCACAGCCAAGGAATGGGGACAGCCTCTGGAAGATGGAAAAGCCAAGGAAACAATCTGTCCTAGAATGTCTGGAATGAATCAGCCCTGCAGACACCTTGATGTTAGCCCTGTAAGACACACTTTGGACTTACGGCCTCCAGAACTGTTAAGAGAACACATTTGACCCCCCCAAAAAAAAAAAGTGGATAAATCAAATTAAGAACTAGCTGGATTCAATAAAAAATGTTTGTGAGATTTAAAAACATACTTAAAGAATCAAAATTCTGAATATATAAGAAATAAATTGAGAGGATTGAGTAAAATTATAGTGTTCTATGTTCCACGTATGATTTGGATATAGGGAGAATTCATGGATTTATTTTTTTTTATTTTTTTATTTTTTAAATTTTTTTTTTTAATGTTTTATTTCTAAGAGAGAGAGAGACAGCGTGAGCAGGGGAGGGTCAGAGAGAGAGGGAGTCACAGATTGAAACAGGCTCCAGGCTCTGAGCCGGCAGTCAGCACAGAGCCCGACGCGGGGCCCGAACCCATGAACCGCGAGATCATGACCTAAGTGAAAGTCGGACGCTTAACCGACTAAGCCACCCAGGCGCCCCTATTCATCTTTATTTTAAATTGCTAGAGAATAATCCTTTGTTTCTTTACCATTCTTCAGAATGTATGAGTATCTAAAGTACCTATTCCTGATATTAAGACTGCTCTCACCAGACCATTTCCATTTTGATGGATTTGAAATAATTNACAGATTGAAACAGGCTCCAGGCTCTGAGCCGGCAGTCAGCACAGAGCCCGATGCGGGGCTCGAACCCACGAACTGCGAGATCATGACCTAAGCGAAAGTCGGACGCTTAACCGACTAAGCCACCCAGGCGCCCCAGAATTCATGGATTTATAGTGGATGAAAATTAAATGATCTTTACAACAGATATACATACAAACAGTATAAAGATTGAATGTGAAAGATGAGATGGGGCACCTGAGTGGCTCAGTCAGATAAGTGTCTGACTTCGGCTCAGGTCATGATCTCATGGTTGGTGGGTTCGAGCCCCTAATAGGGCTCTGTGCTGACAGCTCAGAGCCTGGAGCCTGCTTTGGATTCTTTGTCTTTCTCTCTCTCTCTCTGCCCCTCACTGGCTCACTCTCTCTCTCTCTCAAATAAATAAACATAAAAAAAAGACAGTGAAAGATGATTAAAAAAGCATAAAATGCAAATAAATACCAAATAAGACTACTTCTTAATGTTGAACAAAATGGCATTTAAGGCAGAAATTACTACTGGAGAAATGCAGGTCACTTTATAATAATATGTTGGATTCACCCAGAAAGTAGAAGCATCTCTAACTGTCATGCATGTAATAATACTGTGTTACTATTATAACAGCTGGAAACAAAGTAAAAAAAATAGGCTATACGTTTCAAGTAGTGAGTTAAGGGTCATATTGAGTGACAGTGTTTCATGAATTATCTGAGTTATTTCTAGAGTGACAAAGAATGGAAAAAGAGAGTATAAGTTAAAAACTAGTGGGGAAGAAAAAACTTTTTTAAACTTAGTTTTTTTTTTTTTTTCAGAAAGATTAAAAGAAAGGAGAGAAAGAGAGATATAAAGAAGTTGGGGAAATAGAAAGCACATTAAACCGCGGGCAACTTGAAGGCAAACACACAGCAATGAAATTAAAGTTAAATGGGATAGAAAACGTCTGCTCTTTCCAAGTAAACATCAGGTTCTTGCAGACCAATACCCATGATGCAAAACCCAGAGAAGTGTGTGAAACTTCATTAAAATAATAATTTTAAAGGCATTAGAGAACCACGGGAGCCACACGTATCAGAGACCTGCTGCTCTGGAGAGAGCAGGCTTTCATTTTCTGGAGAAGGCTGATGGTTGTTGGCTGTGTTTCCCTTTGCCAGTTTTGGGACAGATAGGAGAACAGGCTTGTCCCAGGAAGAAGGGCTTTGTAGGGTAGGTGGATCAGCAGATCTAGCAGGGCTTCTACCATTTGTGCCGAGGTGGGATTTCAAATTGATTTTGTCGTAGAGCCTCAGAATTCTAGAGCTGGGCGAGCGGCCAGAGAGCTGAAGCTTCCAAAAGGGAGAATGTGATTTCTTGTGCTCTCGTGGTATCGAGGGAAGAGATTGGAGTAAAGGCCGCCTCAGGCACACAGATGGTCTCCCCCATACGACATGGCAGAACTATCTAAGTTCAGGGGCTGGAGAGCAGAGATCCGAACTCAAAAGGGCAGAGATGGAATACCTCGTTCTTTTAGGGCTGTGGTTAAGACCCATCGGAATCTCAAGAAAAAGGTTAGACAGTTGTTATCTGGGGGGCAGGAAAACTAGAGGTAGGGGGAGTTATTAACACTGAAACAGAGTTCTGAACAAGCAAAGTACCTGGTTCTTATTCTGGAGCCTTATTCTACTTGCTCTCTGGAGAAAGGGAGAATATTTTCTGGTTGAAGATACTATCACTTGGAGCCTTTATAATCCACCCATTTTACCCAGTATCCGGTATACAATAAAAATAACGTGTCATAAAGTAAAACTTATGAAGAACGGGAAGATACCAAATGATAGAAGCGGTGCGGTGGGACACACCCTCAGGTGATCGCCCGTGACCAATGACGTCTCATATTCAGGCTCTTGAGACCCTTTGAGAATGTGCAGAAACTGTGCCTTAATATAACTTAAGAGACACAGCACAGTGTCATTCCTGTAATAACATCACATTATATAAGAGCTCATCCAGAGACTCATCCTAGTGATTCTCCTTGACGGCTTGATGAAGTAAATGGCTGTGTTTGGACACATTCCAGGGGCTGAGGGTGACTTCTGGCCAACAAACAGCAAGGAAACGAAGACATCTGTTCAAGGAAATAGATTCTGGCCAGCATCTGAGTGAGGCTGGTAACTGATTTTCTCTCAGTTGAGTCTCCAGATTAGAACGAAGCCTGGCCAATATCTTGAAATTCTTATACACTCTGGTTTAAGCAGCCTCATGACGCCCTAAGCAGGGAACCCAGCTACACTATGCCCAGACTGATGAATCACAGAAACTGTGAAATAACAAATGTGTGGGTTTTCCCCCTAAGCTGCTAAAGCTGTGGTAATTTGTTATGCTGCATGGAAAACTAATGATACCAGACACAGTGATGATCCAACATTTGGAGTTAAGAAACAAGGACTTTTAAAACAACCATAATCAATGTGTTAAAGAAACAAGAAAAATACAGATGGGCTAGATGGATGGAGAATTTCAACAACTGATTGGAACTGATTAAAAAAAAGAGAGTTAAATGGATATTCTACAACTGAAAAATATAATGCAGACAAATAAGAACAAAATAGGTAGATTTAATAGAAGGTTCAAAAAGTGACAGAAGACTGGATTAGCAAACTGAGCAAATTAATAGAATATACAAAAATTGAAAACCGAAGAGAAAAAAAAAAGAATGAAAAGAGAAGTGAGCATGTGGTACATAAAGCAATGTCCCTTTTCCCCAAGCAATGTTCATGTCTGCATCCCTAGAACGTTTGAATGTTATTTTTTATGGAAAGATGGACTTTACAGACATGATAAAGATAATAATCTTGAGGGGTGCCTGGGTAGCTCAGTCAGTTAAGCATCCAACTTCAGCTCAGGTCATGATCTTGAAGAGTGTGGGTTCAAGCCCCATGTTGGGCTCTGTGCTGACAGCTCAGCCTGCTTGGGATTCTGTGCCTCCTTCTCTCTCTCTCTGCCCCACCCCCACTTGCGTCCTGTCTCTCTTTCTCTCAAAAATAAATAAAAACATTTAAAAAAGATAAGGATCTTGAAATGGGAAGATTATCCTGGATTATCTGGGCCAAACCATGCAACCACAGTGGTCCTCAGGAAAAGGAAGCAGGTCCTGGAAGAAGAAAAACGAGATGTGAGAGAAAACAAAGATGGAGTGATGCACTTTGAAGGTGGGGCAGAGGCCATGAAGCAAGGGGTGCTGGTGAGCTGTAGAAGCTGGACAGGGAAGGGCACACAATTCTCTCTAGAACCTCCAGAAGCAGCACAGCTGGGCTGACAGCTCAATTTTTAGCCCAAATCTATTTGGACCTCTTACCCTCAAAATTACGATTGAGAAGCTTAGGTAATACATTTTTTTGTTTGTTTGTTTTAAGCCACTAAATTTATAGTAAAGCCGCAATAGGTAACAAGTGGAGATTTTGATTCCTGGAAATGAGGTTTTGCTATAATCTAAGTAAGTGTAAGTGGCTTTGGAATTGGGTCAAGGGCTGTGACCACAAGATTTATGAAGAGCATGATACATAAAGCCTAGATTGCCCTGAACAGTGAAGGAATATGGACGTTAATAACTTTGTCAGTGAAAACTCAGAAGGGATTGAGGAGCCTGGTGGAGAAAAACTAAATCACCCTAGAAAACACCTAAATCATCACAGACTTTTGATGGAAATAGACACTAAAAATGGGGCTAACCATCACTCAGAAGGAAAATGGTATTAGAAGCTGGAGGAAAGTTGTCCTTGTTCTATACAGTGACAAAATATTAGCCAAATCATGTTCTACAATTAGATGGAAATCAAAACTTGTAACTGATGCATTTGGGTATTTAGATGAGGATATTTGCAAGCACCGTGCTGAAGGGATGGCCTGGATTCTTGGTGTAGTTTATAGTAAAATGCAAGAGGAAAGGGGTCGATGGAAAGAACTGTTCAACAAAAAGGAAACAGCACTTGATAATTTGGAAATTCTCTGCCTGCTCAGGTTGCAAAAGACACTAAAATTAGGAGATCCACTGTCATATTCTGGAAAGAAACCTAAGGGTGTGGTTAGACAACCTTTTGCTCATGCTTTAGAAGGGTCATAGCAGTCAATCACCCAGAGGCTTCTTCAAAGAGATTAGGCATGTGACTAATGGATCATCTTAGCCATCTCAGCAGAAGTTGCAAATAAAGATAGGATTATCCAGAAAATATCTTCGGAGGGGTAGGTTGTCTAATGGATTGAATCCCAAGACATACACAGGAAACCCACAAGGTTTTTGGGAATGTTGGATCTGCAGAAAAACTGCCCAGCTTGGACTGAAAGTCACAGAGACAGAAATAAATGAGACTGTTAAACTCCCCAAATTCTAGAGGCAGAGAACAAGCTGATAAAATTGCTCAGCTGCAAATATATGCTACCATTCATGAAAATGGAAGGATGGGTAGGGAGGCAGATGTCAGTGGAGATGATGAAGCAGGTGGCTTCGAGCGCCCATCCCTACCTAGAGATGTTGAGAAATCAAGCCGGAAGTGTCAGAATTAACTTTGTCAGAGACCTGGAAAGCAGTCAAAGGCTTACAGCCACCAAGCAAACACTGAATCAAGGAAAAGGAAATTTTAAAATGGTGGGAAAACTTTACAGCATTTTTTCTCTCCTCTGTCACAACTTCCTCCTGACTCAGCAGCGGCCTTGAAGACAGGCAGCCTGCATTCGCTGTGTGTAAGGCAGAATAAGATGAGCAGCCCTTATTTTCAAGAATTGTGTTTATTTGTTCTCACCTATCAGAGGTAAACCTACAGGACTGCACAAAATGTTGACCATCATTTTACATAACTCAGAACCCACTCAGGGCGGAAGCTGAGTGTTCACTGAGCACTTGGAAAGGAAAATGAACAACTTGCTGCCTCCTGGGGGCAGAAATTACAACTGAGGCAAGCATTAGGGTATTGAAAGTCTAGGAGGAAAAATTGGAGAGAGAATTGCTTTGGAAAATTAAAGGATTCCAAAATCCATACGTATGCCAGGGAATTTACAATGCTACACAGGTAGCGGGAAGGAGGCATACTCCAAAATGACCTTTTTCTTGTTTTAACGATGGAATGACAACTTCTAACATGACAATGTTAGAATGACAAACTCTTTACATGTGGGACTGAAATTAGAAGTCTGGTTTGGGCTATAATTATATATAATTATTATAATATATAATTACTGGGGTATAACCCTTTCCTCGCAGAAGTCCTCACAGATATACATTGCATTCCAATACATAAATTGTGTTCTTGGGGTACCTGGGTGGCTCAGTCAGTTAAGCGTCCGACTTCGGCTCAGGTCATGATCTTGCGGTTCGTGGGTTTGAGCCCTGCGTCGGGCTCTGTGCTGACAACTCAGAGCCTGGAGCCTGTTTCAGATTCTGTGTCTCCCTCTCTCTCTGATCCTCCCCTGCTCACACAGTCTCTCTCTCTCTCTCAGAAATTAAAAAAAAAAAAACATTAAAAAAATAAATTGTGTTCTATGTTTTAGTCCCTAATCTTGCAGATAAGATGTACGTTGCTGGTCTAATTGTTTTTTCCTTTGTTAATAGTTTGCTCTTTCTGATTAGAGGCTTGTAAGGTCCTCTCTTACCCTTAGTCTTCAGGAATTTTGCTTGGTTATTCCTAGGAGAGTGTCTCTTATTGTCAATCTATCCTATGTTCAAATGGCTCACTAAAATCTGCAGACATAAGTCTTTTTTTTTAATTTAAGAATTACTTTGTTCATTATTTTTTTCCTAAATCAACTCAATTTTTCATCTTTTATTTTTCTGAAACTCTGATGAAGTTTTTAAAAATCTCTTCTCCAGATTCTCATCTACTTCCTCATTATTTCCATTCTCTGTTGGTATTTTCTTTTTTCTTTTTTCTTTTTATTTTTATTATTATTTTTTTTTACAAATAGTTTATTGTCAAATTAGTTTCCACATAACACTCAGTGCTCATCCCCAAAGTGCCCTCCTCCATGCCCATCCTCCCTCCCCCCCACATCCATCAGTCCTCAGTTTTTGTCAGCATTCAAGAGTCTCTCATGGTTTGCCTCTCTCCTTTTCCCCCACCATTTCCGCCCTTCTTCTCCCCCTTGTTCCTCCATCAAGTTCCTCCTAATCCTCCTATACGTGCAAACATATGATATTTGTCCTTCTCTGCCTGACTTATTTCGCTCAGCATAACACCCTCAAGGTCCATCCATGTTGCTACACATGGCCAGATTTCATTGTTTCTCATTGCCATGTAGTATTCCATGGTATAGATAAACCACATCTTCTTGATCCATTCATCTGTTGATGGACACTTAGGCTCTTTCCATGTTTTAGCTATTGTGGAGAGTGCTGCTATGAACATTGGGGTACATGTGCTCCTATGCCTCAGCATTTCTGTATCCCTTGGGTAAATTCCTAGCAGTGCTATTGCTGGGTCATAGGGGAGTTCTATTGTTAGTTTCCTGAGGAACCTCCACACTGTTTTCCAGAGGGGCTGTACCAGTTTACATTCCCACCAACAGTGTAGGAGGGTGCCCGTTTCTCCACATCCTCGCCAGCATCTAGAGTTCTCTGATTTGCTCATTTTAGCCACTCTGACTGGCGTGAGGTGGTATCTCAGTGTGGTTTTGATTTGTATTTCCCTGATGAGGAGGGATGCTGAGCATCGTTTCATGTGTCTGTTGGCCATCTGGATGTCCTCTTTGGAGAAGTGTCTGTTCATGTCTTCTGCCCATTTCTTCACTGGGTTGTTTGTTTTTCGGGTGTGTAGTTTGGTGAGTTCCTTATAGATTCTGGATATTAACCCTTTATCTGATATGCCATTTGCAACTATCTTTTCCCATTCCGTTGGTTGCCTATTAATTTTCTGGGTTGTTTCCTTGGCTGTGCAGAAGCTGGTATTTTCTTTTTTAAATGCTTTCAGATATTTTTAGCACTTTATTATCCAGGTCACTAAATTGGGTCTGAGTAGTGTTTCCTAAATTTTAACCTTAAATATTTTATTTGAGAAATAATAGTTTTAAACTCAAGTTGATCTTTGCATATGAATTTGAAGCAGTTTCTATTCCATTTCACTAGCTATGTATGAGTAAACAGTCTGCCAGTTCTTTTTCTTTAAAATTTTTTTTCATGTTTTATTTTTTTTCTGAGAGAGAGAGAGAGAGAGACAGCATGAGCGGGGGAAGGTCAGAGAGAGAGGGAGATACAGAATGTGAAACAGGCTCCAGGCTCTGAGCTAGCTGTCAGCACAGAGCCTGATGTGGGGCTCAAACACACGAACTGTGAGATCATGACCTGAGCTGAAGTCTGACACGTAACCGACTGAGCCACCCAGGCAGCCCTGCCAGTTCTTTTTCAAGGCACATAGTAGAAACCTTCATGGCTAACCTGTACCTATGCATTCTCAGGCTAAAAGGCAGGGAATGTCTTCATTCAATCTCCTTGGAAATCTCTTTGGTGGAAGTGAGCCTCATACATTCATTTGGGGCCAATGTTGATGTTCCAGGGCTTCCACTGGTCTCTGAAAACTGGGAACTTCCTCGGGACTGCCAGGAATTTCTCTATCTCAACCAAGAAAAAACAAAGGGGGAGGAGCCCTGGGTGACTCAGTTGGTTAAGCATCTGACTTTGGCTCAGGTCATGATCTCACGTGCTTCATGAATTATAGCCCCACACCCAGCTCTGTGCTGACAGTCGAAGACTGGAGCCTGCTTGAGGTTCTGTGTCTCCTTCTCTCTCTGCCATCCCCTGCTTGCACTCTGTCTCTCTCTCAAAAATAAATAAACATTAAAAAAATAAATAAAATAAATAAAACAACAACTAAAAACTAAAAACAACCTCATATTTCTCTTTGCCTATAGCCCAGTGGAGCTGAAGTCCTGACTTGTGCACATGTCTAGAAGTGTTAACAACTCCTTGACACAGGAGAATTAGATAGTCTCCTCAGAGTAGAGGAAAAAGGAACCGTGTTCAGGTCATCACATTCCAAGAATCTTGGGACACATCTTCTAACATTACAGTAATCTTGTAGCATTACAACAGATTTGACAGCCTTGGCAATGGAAGCATGATGAATAACTGACAAAGTAGGTAGGAGTGTTGGGTGAAAGAAGCGATGTGTCTTCAATATCATGAGGAACCCCAAATAATGCCCAAAGTTAATAGACATAAAATATTTGGACATATGATATCATAAAGCCAACTAATAGGAGAACTAAAGAATAATATTACTAGTGGGAGAAAGAAGAGAGACCATGCGGAAGGAATCACTAAGTTAAAACCCTACAAGTCAGATTAAGGAGTTCTAGGTATAATTTTGACTTCATAAGTAAAGAAATGAAGTGACACGCTTTAGACAGGGAGAGAATTCAAAGGAAAATATCAAACTTTAGAAATGTTTCCTTTTGGGGGGATATTTCAGGGGGGGTTTTAGTTCAAGTTTTATTTTCATTCTATAATATTTGAATATGTTTCATCACACATGTATGGCTTAGAATTAATAACTCATTATGAAATGGTTACATCATAAAATGTAGTGGGATCGAGCATTTGGCCAGCCATAAACTCAGTTAATACCAGACTGTGTTTTTGTTTACTTTTTTTAAAAAATATTTTTATTTATTTCTGAGAGAGAGAGAGAGAGAGAGACAGCTTGAGCAGGGGAGGGTCAGAGAGAGAGGGAGACACAGAATCTGAAACAGCCTCCAGGCTCTGAGCTAGCTGTCAGCACAGAGCCTGATGCAGGGCTCAAACCCACGAACTGTGAGATCATGACCTGAGCCGAAGTCTGACACTTAACCGACTGAGCCACCCAGGTGCCCCTTTTTGTTTACTTTTGATTGCTGGTCTGTTTTCCTTTGAACATGACCTTATAGAAAGATAGAATAACACAAGTTATATGACTTATAGTTTAACCTAATAAAGACCATATATTCATGTACTTTAATATACTTGTCCTGCTTTTCTATTAGCCATTGTGAGTTAATTTCTTTGCATACTGACCATTTTTTGGTCTCTGTAATTCTATGTGCCTAGATCCTACTCTCATCTCAGGAGAGCAGTCAGACTTTTTTAAAACTTCCTTTCTTGAAAATTTGTTCTCGATTTTATTGATTTCTTTTTTTCACCTTTACTGTTTATTTGCTATAAATTTGAGTTCAGTGTGCTAAACTTTCCCTATTCTTTTCAATGTGAATCTGTAATAATTTTCAACTTGTCTCCTTTTCTAATATATGGATCAAATGGCATAAATTTCCCTCTAAGAATTGCTTAGTTGATACTGCTCTAATATAATTTAGTTCAGAAGGTTTTATTTTATCAGCTTTATTGAGATATAATTGATACCTAAAAATTGCATATATTTAAGGTATATACATGGTTTTTATTTTTATCTTCCAAGGAGTTCTTTTTTAAAATTTCTTTATTTAAATTCAAGTTGGTTAACATATATTGTAGTATTGGTTTCAGGAGTAGAACCCAGTGATTCATCACTTACATGTAATACCCTATGCTCATCCCAACAAGTGTCCTTCTTAATGCCCTTCACCCATTTAGCCCATCCCTCTACCTACCTCCCCTCCAGCAACCCTCAGTTTGTTCTCTATTTAAGAGTCTTTTATGGTTTGTTTCTCTCTCTATTTTTATCTTATTTTTCCTTCCCTTCACCTATGTTCATCTGTTTTGTTTCTTAAATTCCACATATGAGTGAAATCATATGATATTTGTCTTTCTCTGACTGACTTATTTTACTTAACATAATACACTCTAGTTCCATCCACGTTGTGCAAATGGCAGGATTTTATTCTTTTTGATTGTTGAGTAATGTTCCATTGTGTATGTGTATATATCCGTATGTATGTGTATATATGCTTGGATATATATGTATATTTACACATGGATATACACATCTTCTTTATCCATTCATCGGTCAATGGACATTTAGGCTCTTTCCATAATTTGGCTATTGTTGATAGCACTTTCTCTGTTTTCTCTGTAGGATTTTGATATTGTCCTGTCTTATGTTTAGGTGTTTCATCCATTTTGAATTTATTTTTGTATATAGTATAAGAAAATGGTCCAGTTTCATTCTTCTGTATGTCACTGTCTAGTTTTCCCAGCACCATTTGCTGAAGACACTGTCTTTTTTCCTTTGGGTATTATTTCCTGCTTTGTCAAAGATGAGATGGCCATACATTTGTTGGTCCATTTCTGGGCTCTCTATTCTGTTCCACTGATGTATGATACACATGGTATTTTAATATATGTATACATTGTGAAATGATTACCAAAGTCAAACTAATTAACATATCCATCATCTCATATAGTTACCATTTGTGTGTGTGTGTGTGTGTATGTGTGTGCGTGCATGTGCACATGTGGTTAGAACACTTGAGATCTACTCTATTACCAAATGTTAAGGATAACATTTTATGAACTAAAGTCACTATGCTACACATTAGGTCTCCAGAACTTGTTAATCTTATAATTGAAGGTTTGTACCCTTGATTATTATCTCTCCCTTTCATCTGCTCCTGGCCTCTGGTAACTACCATTCTTGTCTCTGTTACTGTGAGTTCACTTTTTTTTTTTATTGTAGAGTAATAATTTTTAGGTTTCACATATAAGTGAGATCATGAGATATTTCCCTTTCTGTGTCTGGCTTATTTTACTTGTACTCTAGGTTCACCCATATTGCTGCAAGTAGTAGGATTCCCCCCCCCCCCTTTAAGGCTGAATAATTACTGATAAGTAAGGACACACTATTGCCCTTTCGTTAATTGTCTTCTGGGCATTTTGCAGATCCTGTATTCCTTTCTTTCCCTCTTACCATCTTCTTTTGTGATTTGACAGTTTTCCGTAGCGTAATGCTTTGATTCCCTTCTCTTTATATTTTGTGTATTTTTTATTACACATTTATACCTTGTGGTCATCATGAGTCTTGGAATAAAATTTTGAATGTCACATGAGGATCAAATACCAACTCACATTGAACTCAAACTCTCATTTAACTTATTTAAGGCAAAGATTTATTCAGACACTCGAGCCTCAAGGCACAGGGAGGAACTTTCATGGTCTTCAGAGCTCACTCTTGAGGACTACACAGCTCTGCAGGATGAAAAGCTACCAGTTTAGGAGTCAGCCTTGAGGATACCTTCAGGTTTAGCATGAGATGGGTTAGAGATATGGCCTTGGGAGCAACAAAGCTGCTTCCCAAATGTGGCTGTCTGCTCTTGTTCAAGATCCTTTTCTTGCAGGAACTTGGGTTTTTCATATGGGAATAACTTACACCACCTATTTTTTTTTTTTAACCTACAAGTCTTAGCATTTCATTAAGTACCAGAGACTGTGCTCAGTATTCAAAGTGCCTTCTTTATTTTTTAGACGTGTTCCAGGAGGTCGGTGTGTGATTATACTTGTCTTACCAATGAATAAATTGAGGTAGAGACACAAAGTAAGTAAACATAGTAAAAGGAGAAACTAGATGTGCTTTGCTCCAGTTTCCTCAGCTTTAATCATGTTATCATAATTATTACACCAGGCTTTTGTTTAATGGCATTGTGCATCAATGTGCTTGGCACAGTGTGGATTCTCAGACAGTGAAGGTTCCTTTTCTCCCCAAAACCCCAAAGCAGAGAAAGGTTATTTGCCACCTAAGTTCAAGCATGGGATGAAGAAGGACTGGATGTCAGGGAAGAGGACTGAAGGGTTAAGTTTCAGGCTGTAGCACTGTGATGCTATTCCTTATCATCGCAGTGATCATAGCTCAAAGGTGTTTTCAAGGTAGCAGTCAAGGTGATTACTGAGGGGAAAGGACAGTGGGTTCTACCAGGAGCCTTTAAAATCCCATCTGGCTGATCTGTGAGATCCTATGATCCTAGCGTCTATCACCCTTTTCTCTGCATAGTAATGAGCTTCCTCCCAGGTGAAATACAGCTTATGACCACCATACCCATGCAGAGCGGCCATGGTCCAGTGCGCGGGGCCCTCAGGAAATGTGCCTTTCTGCTCTTCCTCAAGGAATCAGCAACTTGCTACAGCTAAGTCCCTAAGCTGTGAGTGAATTTGAATCTACTACTCCAGCAACCTTCAAAGTAGTACCCTGAGTGGGAATAATATTTTCTCTATTCTTCACGTTCATAAACTTAGGCTCAAAGGTGAGAAATCAATTGTCCACAGACCGAGTAGATGAATATCCTTCAATTTGAACGGCCCACTGGTAGTAGAGAATGGAGACTACCATCTGGGGAGGCAGGCTGTAGAGTAACCCAGCTATCTTTCTGTTAGGAAGTTCTCCCTCAAAAAATTAGTTTGACATTTTGTGCTGTATATTTGAAAATTACAGGTGAGGGGGCACCTGGGTGGTTCAGTCAGTTAAGTGACTGACTCTTAATTTCTTTTTTTATAAATTTTTTTTAAAAATTTTTTAACGTTTTATTTATTTCTAGGAGAGAGAGAGAGAGAGAGAGCGTGAGCAGGGGAGGGTCAGAGAGAGAGGGAGTCACAGACTGAAACAGGCTCCAGGCTCTGAGCTGGCAGTCAGCACAGAGCCCGACGCGGGGCTCGAACCCATGATCCGCGAGATCATGACCTAAGCGAAAGTCGGACGCTTAACCGACTAAGCCACCCAGGCGCCCCGACTGACTCTTAATTTCAACCCAGGTAATGATCTCATGGTCTGTAAGATCGAGCCCCACATCAGTACTGACAATGTAGGGCCTGCTTGGGATTCTCTGTCTCCCTCTCTCTCCCCCCCACCCCCCACTCATGCATGCTCTTTCTCTCAAATAAATAGACATTAAAAAAATTACAGATGAGATATAGTCCATAGAACCATAGAAAATATAACGAGAAAAACAGAGCCATAGAAAATAATAAAGCATGGATGAATAACTTCCCAACACTAGGAAGAACTTTCTAAGCTAATGGAGAATGCAAAGAAAAATACCCCTAGATTTGATATGAAAATGAAATTTTTATACCTCAATAAATTAAAATTTAAAAAGTGTGACCAATAAGTGATTGTCTTGGACTTGTGGGGACAAGTGAGGAGTGACTGCTAATGGACACGAGGATTCTTTCTAGGATGATGAGGATGTTCTAAATTGAGATTATGGTGAAAATTGAACAATTCTCTAAATAGACTAAAAGCCATTGAGTTATACATTTTTAAAAATGTTTTATTCATTTCTGAGAGAGAGAGAGAGAGAGAGAGAGACAGCATGAGCGGGGGAGGGTCAGAGAGAGAGGGAGACACAGAATGTGAAACAGGATCCAGGCTATGAGCTGTCAGCACAGAGCCCGACGCGGGGCTCGAATCCACGAACCATGAGATCATGACCTGAGCTGAAGTCGGTCGCTCAACCAAATGAGCCACGCAGGCGCCCCTGATTTATACATTTTAAATAGGTGAACTATATGGTATATAAATCCTATGTCATTAAAGTTAAAGATAACCAACACACAATAACTTACAAAACATGAGATGCCAAAGTTAATACCCTTGTCAGGTAAAAGTAACAAATTAGTAATGAAGCACTAATATACTAAGAGTAACCATTTGAAAATATATGCCAGTTCCCTTAAAAAATATAATGCCTTGTGGCATAGATATGAAAGTACATATAAATAAAGGTATTAAAAAGCCAGCACATAACATTTGCAGAAATCTCAAATTTCAAAGTAAATATACTTATGTGGTAGAACCTAGGCAAATCAGTAAGAATAACACTAATATATCAAAAGTGACCATTTGAAAATGTGTGATGGTTCCCTTAAAAGAAACACTATGCTATAACCTGGAAATGGAGCTTCTAAAATTTGCTTACATATCAGAAGTCCTACAGTGATTTATGAACTAGATTGTAACACTTTTTATAATACCAACACATTGGAAAAAATAACTTGACACAAATAGAGGTCTTTCCAAGTAAGTTTTGTACAAAAATAGAATAATAAACATCTATGGCAAACTGGATTTTCCAGGAAGATTTAAAGGTCTGTTAAGCGAAAGAATTTTTTACCATAAAATGTTACATTAAAAAATCAGGTTAGAAACATGTCTATGACTTGGTCAACAGAAAATATAAGAGGTTATTCAATTGTAGCCAATTTTCCAACTTCCAGCCATTCTGAATCTTTCCCCCATGGCCGCCCAGGAGGGTTTCCTTCACTTTTCCACTTTTCAGTCTTACAGGAATTTAGAAACAGCCTTTCCTGTCCCATTAGTCACATCCAAGAATAGAAAAGAGAGAGACCTTCTCTGTAAGATCATGAATATTGGAAGACGTAATATTGTAGAATTGTTACTTTGGGACATAATACCTAATGCCCAACAAAGTGAGGCGAGGCAGGATTGTACTGAGCTGGCCCTGAGTGATAGAATAGAGGGGAGTTTGGAATGTCAGGACCACCTCTGCGTTTGGATTCTCGTTATTCTCCCTCAGTTCCAACCATAGACACTGGTCTCTCGTGAGAGCCTTGGGATCTGGTAGAACAGAGAGAGATGTTCTGAAAAAATAGGGCAACCCCCAGGCTCCAGTCCTGTGGGAATACTGTCCCCACGCCCACAGACAGTTTGATCACAGGGATCCTATGTGCAGGGCCCTGTTCTAGATTAGTGTTTCTTCTTCCCCCAGATTTTATTTACCTGAGACCAGCTGGGCCGAGAGGAAACAAATTGCAAGGTCGAATAATAAGGACTTCCTGGCTGCTGAAAGACAGTGGGTTCTGTGAAATCCAGAACTCTCTATTCAGTGTGACTGTCCTCTCTAGATGGGGCTGGACTCAGCCAGTGGACCAGTAGGGCGTAGGAGACTGTGTCAAGCCTAACTGCGGTCTATTCACCACAGCCCTAACTGAGGCAACTACTCTTCAGGCCTGTACTTAGGCATGCCTCTAAGGAATGTGAAAGACAGAAGAGAGGGAGCAAGAAGGGTATGGTAATTTGGAGAGAAGGGATGCTTGCAAGACTAATTATTCTGATCCTCCAAGCCTGGTTACTCCCACCTGGTTTTTTCACAGCTTCTTGTGTTGATTCTGTTAGTGTGTATCTTACCACATTATGACAGTCTGTTCTGTCTGTCTCTCCCTCTAAACCGGAATGTCTTTAAGGACGCTGACTACATATAATTCTTTTCTGTTTTCCAGTACTGGGTACAGAGAAGGACCTATGTAATTGTTGAATGAACAGATGAATACTCTTTTGATAACAGGCACTTTTTTTTTTTTTTAAAGAAAGACCTCGATGATCAAAGATAAGTGTGCAAAGCTGTCTTCAAATCCCCCTTTGAGTCCATTAGCAGAATATCATTAAATGAAGTGCATTTGGATGATTTAATATCATGCGTCTCTTAAGAAGAGTGCAACAGATTTTGTTTTTCTAAATATATATATATATTTTTAAATTTTTAAAAACGTTTTATTTATTTCTGAGAGAGAGAGAGAGAGCGTGAGCAGGGGAGGATAAGTGAGAGAGGGAGACACAGAATCCAAAGACAGGCTCCAGGCTCTGAGCTAGCCGTCAGCACAGAGCCCGACGTGGGGCTCGAACCCACAAACCATGAGATCATGACCTGAGCCGAAGTCGGACGCTTAACTGACTGAGCCACTCAGGCGCCCCTCTAAATATATTTTTGAGCGCAAAAGCAGTGTTGTAGAACAATATAGTAATGATTCTAATTTGTGCAAAACAGTTTTGTGTGTATGTGTGTCAGTAAAAGTAGTAGCTAAAAGGGGCAGTATTAGCCAAAAGGATATACATCATTTTAAGAGTAGTTATTTCCTCTGAATGGGACTGGGTTTAAGGCAAGTAGTCAGAGTAAACTTTAATTGCACTAAAATTTTATGAGTGAGCCTCTGGATTGTGACTGGAATTCAGAAGATCTTAGGGATTTTCTTCTTTGTGAAGAGATTTTATTTTTCCCCTTTCTTTTACAGATTTATTGAGATGTAACTGACATATATGAAACTGTGTTATTTAATGTGTTCAATTTGGGGGCACCTGGGTGGCTCAATTGGTTAAGCATCCGATTCTTGATTTTGGCTCAGGTCATGATCTCACATTTCATGAGATTGGGGCCCACTTCGGGCTCTGCACTGACAGCGTGGAAGTCTGCTTGGGATTGTTTCTTTCCCTCTCTCTCTCTCTGCCCCTCCTTTGTGCACATGTGCTCTCTCAAAATAAATAAACTTAAAAAAATATTCAATTTGATGTGTTTGACACCCAAATACTAGCGAAACTATCATCACAATCAAGATAATACATACCTCCTTCAACCTTCAAAGATTCCTTGTGCTTCTATGAAATCCATTTCTTTCTTCCCCTTCCTCCATATTTCTCAGATAACCAGTGGTTTGATATCTGTCAATAGATTGGTTTGCAATTTCTAGAATATCACATAAGTGAAATCACACCCTATGCGTTCTTTTCTTAGCCTGTCTTCTTTCACTCACTGTAATGACCTTGAGATTCCTCCTTGTTGTTGGATATAATAATACTTAATTTACTTTCATTGATAATATTCCATTTCATGGATACACAAACACTTGTTTATTCATTCATCTTGTAAGTTTGGTTGTTTCCAGATATTAGCTACTACAAGCAAAGCTGTTGATCATTTGTGTGCAGGTCTTTGTGTGGATATATGCTTTCGTTTCTTTTGGATAAATAGCTGGGAGGGGAATGGTAGAATCACAAGATAAATATACATGTTACTTGTTAAGAAATGGCCAGGTGACTGGCTGCCTCAGTTGGTAGAGCATGTGACTCTTGATCTCAGAGTTGTGAGTTTAAGCCCCATGTTGGCCATAGTGCTTACTTTAAAAAAAAGAGAGAGAGAAGTGGCTAACTTGTTTTCCAAATGGTTGTACCATTTTACATTCTTACCAGTACTTTATGAGAGTTCCTTAGGATATATATTTAGAAGTGGGATTGCTAGATCATATTTTTATGATATTTCTATTTTTAATTTTGGGGAGAACTTCTATACTGTTTTCCATGGTGGCTATCCCAATTTACATTCCTACCAACAGTGCCTAAAGGTTCCCTTTCCTCGGAATCTTGCCATCATTTGTTATTTCTTGTCTTCCTGATGACAACTTTTCCAACAAGTGTGAGGTTATATCTCATTGTGGTTTTGATTTGTATTTCCCTGATGATTAGTGAGGTTGTACATCTTTTCATGTGTCTTTTGGCCATTCAGATGTCTTCTTTGGAAACATGTCTATTTAATTCCCCTCCCCATTTTAAAATTAGAATTCTTTTTGTTATTGAATTGTATGCATTCTTTGCATATTTTGGATATTAACCCCTTTTCCGATATATGGTTTGCAAATATCTTCTTCCATTCTATAGGATTGGCTTTTTCATTTTGTTGATAGTTTCTTTTGCTGTGCAGAAGCTTTTGAGTTTGATATCCCACTTGTTAATTTTTGCTTTTGTTGCTTGTTCTTTTGGTGTCGTATTAAAAAAAATCATTGCTGGGGATGCCTGGGTGGCTCAGTCGGTTGAGCGTCCAACCTCAGCTCAGGACATGATCTCACAGTTTGTGAGTTCAAGCCCTGCGTCGGGCTCTGTACTGACAGCTCAGAGCCTGGAGCCTGCTTCTGATTCTGTGTGTCTCCTTTCTCTCATCCCCTCCCCTGCTCACTCTCTGTGTCTCTCTGAAAATAAATAAATGTTAAAAAAATAAATAATCATTGCTAAGATCAATGTCATTTATATGATAGTCTAGAAATTGCACACTAATCTATAGAGAATTTGTAGAAATCTAGCCCACCTGAAGGTGTATTGTATTATGTGCCAGTCTCAGCCTATCAATAACTGGTGTTGTGGTTGGACTAGCCCTTGTGGTTATGATTGCAAGGTGCCTTTCAGCAATAACCATCAGGAAACTTAAAAAAAATAAGGGTTTATTACTTACAGGGCATGGAAATTACCTACCACACCTGAGGCTGCATAGCGAAGTCTTGGGTAGAAAGAGAGCATGCACAGGGTTTTGGGGTTCTGCTTTCATTGGCATTGAGGGTGGGGGCCTAGGGTATTATGGTCTCACTACATGAATTTAAAACATAAAAGCAGGAACTTAAAGCATGGGAAGAGAAAAAACTAGTGTCCCAACTGGTCAGTTATCAAATTCAACCAAGATCTCTAACACAGAGGAACCTCAGTGAAGAGGGTGGTGGTGGCTCTTTTTCTAGCTCTGTGGCTGGCAATGCGTTTATTAGAGATAGCCATTATTGGAGTGGATGCCTCTTTGAAGTGGATGCCTCAGCAATCAAAGCTTAAGTCAGGCACTTGCATTACCAAACAAACAAAAGCCACAAAACAACTGCCTGGGCTTAGCAGGGCAGCAGAGTGGGAAGGATATTAGTTTGGACACAGTGGAGAGGAATTTTACCAGAGCCACCTAGGGTGATGCTGCACAGGGCTAAGCTGTCGTCCAACTTTGGGGGCGCTGGGTGGAAAGCAGTGAGTTAGTGCCCAGCTACCCTAGTTGTATGGGTTGTGGCTGAAGAAACTTGTTTCTCTTCAGAAGAACCCAGAGTACTGAGGGAGGAACCCCATGCTGGGGATGGGGGGTGGGTGGAGAGTCGGGGAAGAAAGCAGATAAGAGTATCAAAAGGCTATAGGGAAAGCAGTTTCTGCCAGGAAGTCTGCCCACAAACCTCTGGGAGTGTCCCATTGGAGAATCTCCTGCACCCACGACGCCCCAGTGCTAAGCCCACACCTCCTGCCCACCCTGGCCAGATCTTTGTGTGCTCCTGAGAGCCATAGCAGTTTGTACCCGGATCTTTGGGCAAGGAGAAGCCACAAACTGGAGCTGCAGTGCCACCTTCTGGAATCTAAAGGGAGGTTTTCCAACAGCCAGACTGGTGAGTTAGAAGAGAAAACAAAAGCTTAAGAATTCTGTCACAGGATGGAACCAGAAGGGTGGTGCTGGTCTACCCATACACAACCTAGGAGACACCAGGTAACTGACACCAAGGATTAGTACCGCATGGGAAGACAACCAGGAGAGACCCAAGGAGGTTTCTGCTGCTTCACATGTGAAAGCAGCAGTGCAAAAATGCAGGGACATGAAGAATCATAGAAATATGCCATCACCATAAGATATCCATAATTCTCCAACAACTGAGCTCAAAGTTAGAGAATACTGCAGTTTAGTTGATAAAGAATTCAAAATAGCTGTTTTGAAGAAACTTAATGAGCTAAAGACAACTTAACAAGCAGTCCAATGATCTTAGGGAAAAAAATACATGAACAAAATAAACTCTTTATCAAAGAGATAGACCCTAAAAAAGACCCAAATAGAAACTCGAGAGCTAAAGAATTCAGTGAATTAAATGGAGAATATAAGAGAAAACATCTTTTTGAAAAGAGAGCAGATGGAAGATATTGTAAGTGACTTAGGGGATAGGAATTTTGAACACAGAAGAGAACAAAGAAAAGAGAATAAAGTGAAGAAAACTTATACATTCTATGGGACTGAATCAAAGGAGAAATATGGAATAATTGGGAATCTAGAGAGAGAAGAGAAGGAGAAGGGGACAGACATTTTATTTAAAGAAATAATAATATAAAACTGCCCAACCTGGGGAAAGACTTAGACATCAAATTCACAAAGCTAATAAATAGATTGCCCTATTATCTCAAGGCCAAAAGACCTCCCAAACATAATATAATAAAACTATTCAAAATCAAGGATATGAAGAAAATCCCAAAAGGCATCCAGTAAATGAAGAGTATAACCTACAAAGGAAACCCCATTAGGTGGTCAGCAGATTTCTCAGCAGAATCCCTAAGGGGACAGTGGAGTGACATATGCAAAGTGATGAAAGATTTAAAATTGCCTGCCCAGAATATCTGGCAAGGTTGTCCTTCAGACATCAGGTAGAAATAAAGACCTCCCCAGACAAACAAAAGGTGAGGGAGTTCTTCACCACTAGACTTGCGTTGCAAGAGGTAATGATAGGAGTTCTCCAAACTGAAATGAAAAGACACTAATCAGCAACATGACAACATACGAAAATACTCAGCCCACTCCTAAAGGTGGAAAATGGTGGTATATGAGCCACTTAACTAAAGTATAAAGGTTAAAAGAAAAGAGTATTCAAAATAACTATAGTTACTATAATTAACAAATTCACAGCATAAAAGGTAAATTGTGACATCACACCTATAAAGGGGAAGGAGAAAAAGGGAGGAGACTTTATAGGTGAATGCAGATTAAGCTGCTATCACCATAAAATGGACTGTTTTATCTCTGAGAGGTTTTATGTAAGCCTCAAGAAAATCATAAAGCAAACATCTAAAGTAGGTTCATGAAGGATAAAAAATGGGAGGGAGAAGGGGGGAGAACAGAGCACACCACCATGGCAAATCACCAACTTACAAAAGTAGTCAGAAACAGAGAGAAAAAAAGAGCAGTGGGAATACGAAACAACCAGAAAGCAATCAATAAGATGCCAGTGGTTAGTTCTTACTTATCAATAATTACTCTAAAGATAAATGGATTTAATCAACCAATAAAAAGGCACAAAGTAGCTAGATGTTTCTAAAAAAAAAAAAAAAAAAAAAAGACCCAGCTATATGCTGCCTACAAGAGACCCACTTCAGTTTTAAGAACACATATATGCTCAAAGTGAAGGGATGGAAGAGGTTGTCTCATGCAAGTGGAAACCAAAAGAAAGTGTGGATGTAGGCTGTAAGCCAAAAATGGTAATAAGAGACATAAAACGTCATTATATAATCATAAAGGTGTCAATACATCAAGAAGATATAATACTTATAAATATATATACAACCAATATTGGAAGACCTAAATGTATTAAGCAAATACTAACATGTCAGAAGGAAGAAATAGACAAGATTATAACGATAGGGCACTTCAATACCTAATTTTCAGCAATGGATGGGTCATTGAGACAGAAAATCAATTAAAAAAATTGGAATCGAACCATGCTTTAGACCAAATGGACCTAACAGACATCATACAAAAAAGTAAATTAAGATGGATCAATTAGGTAAACACAGGAGCTAAAACCATAAAACCTTGAAAAGAAAACACAAGTGTAAATCCCCATGACTTTAAGTTAGGCAGTAATTCCTTAGGTATGACACCAAAAGCAAAAGAGATAAATGGAACTTCATCAGAATTAAAAACTTATATTTTAAAAGACACCATCAATAAAACGAAAAAGAAACTCAGAAAACAGAGGAAATATATGTCTAATATATCAAATTGTATATGTAACATGGGCAGTATAGCTCAAAAGATGGGGAATTTCATTAAAAATTTTTTTAAATGTTTATTTTTGAGAGAGACAGAGAGAAAGAGTGCGAGCAGGGGAAGAGCAGAGAGAGAGGGAGACACAGAATCTGAAACAGGCTCTAGGCTCTGAGCTGTCAGCACAGAGCCCGATGAGGGGCTCGAACCCATGAACGGTGAGATCATGACTTAAGCTGAAGTCGGACGCTTAACCAACTGAGCCACACAGGCACCCCAAGTGATGGGGAATTTCAGACTGGTGCTGGAAACTACAAAAAGGAACCAAATGCAAATACTGTGTTCATATATGAAGATAGCAGCAATTTGGAGGTCAATTCCCATGTAGTGAACTGATGGGTTATTGAGCTACGGGGGATCCTTAAGGACAAAGATTAAAAGAATGCAAGGTTATCATGCTGAATGATGGAGAAAGCATATATTCATGAAAATGGAATATCTAGGAATTATAGAAAAACTGAATGATTGGTGTAGTCTGTGCCAGGTAATGTTTGAAGCCTTATATCAAATTTTAGGAGTGATCTTCAAACTTTCTTGAATTTTTAGAGTGTGGTTTTCCTAACAGTATTTAAAGCTGAAAAATAAAAGATTTCATCATAAATGTATATAATAAAAATATGATTACTGGTATATTATAAAAATTGCCATGTAAAAAAGTATAATTTAGTTTTTTAATTCAATCTGAATACATAATAATGACAATTATCCATTTAATAAATATATAAAGAAGCTTTCTAAAAAGCAGTTAGAAACATTAAATAATTTTTTCTCTTTAAACTTTAATTCCACCAGTTTAAGTTTTTATGCTACTCTCCCCACAAAATTAAATCTTAATGTAATGTATTTTTATGTTTAAAAGTCTATTATTGATCTATCATATTTACCTGTAGCAAAAATGGATATATAATTTATTGTATAATTAATTGTAATTTGTTGTAAAATCTTCATGAACATAAGCTCTGAATGTTTAACAACATATTCAAGATTGAGCCATCATTGCAATATTTGGAACAAAATTAATTAAAGAGGCATAAATGTAATGTCGAACATGAAAAATAATTATTAACCAAAAAAACTTTTTTGTTTTACTATAAATGCATCTTGTTAGTAAATAGATCATGCTTTCTTTCTATTTGGATGAATATTACTTTTTACTGGAATGGATGAAAGTCAGCATCCACTTTTTCCCCCAGTTTTTATTTTGAGAATGTAGGGAAGATCTTATTTGCATCAATTGGTAGATGGAAAGTTGGAAGATTAGGCATCAGGTAGATGACAGATAGATAGATAGATAGATAGATAGATAGATAGATAGATAGATAGATTATACACAGAAAGTAGATCACACTTTTTTTAACTCCTTACAAATTATATACCAAAAATTCTTTAGGAAGCTATTATTAAGCTTCAAAAAAGCTTAATTTCAAAGTTCTGTCCACCATTAGCTTGATTCTTCCTGGTATCATTGCTTTGGTAAACAAAAAATTTTAAGTCACATGGATTTCCAAAAGATTTATTACCCAAAGTCTATGATTACTCATCTTCTGAACACTAGCACAAACATTTCAGTTATCCACTGATTTGACACTTGGAGCTTTGTGCACGCTGGGCAATCCATGATTGTCAGATAAAGGATGGGTGAGAGGTTAAGTTTTCTTTTCAGAGTGGGGAAAAGAGAAACTGAGAAAGTGGAGGTAGAAAAGAAAAGCCTGTTAAGAGTGCTCTGATCATGATAATACATACAGAAATCGAGGGTCTAAAAATTGATTTCCTTAAATTCTCAATGCGCACACTTTGGAAATCCTTTTTGTAGCTGGTATCCCACTTTGAAGACTACTGATTTATATTGTGTGACCTCATATTTATTGAGATGAATTATGAACCACGTGTTCTCAAGTTTTTATTGAGCATCCGCCATCTGCAAGGCACTGGTCTAGTACTCAGGACACAGCCACGAACGAGATCAAGGTGTTAGGACTACATGGACATTATGGTGTTGATGATGGGCCATAAATTAGTAAATACTTCAATAATTTAGTAGGAGACTGAAGAAATATACAAAATAATTTCAAAGAGCCTAATAAGAAATAATATAGAGGAGTGAGGAGTGGTCTCATGGCCAAGAATTGTTTCTAAGGAGCTGACATTTGAAGCAAAGATATGAAAAAAAAGTAGTCTAAGCCAAGGCAGACTGGTGGTTTAGGGAGGCCTTCATAGTGAAAAAGATGCCTCTGTGAAGAGTCAACATATGACCTATGTGATGAGGTGTCAGCTACACAAAGAAATAGAGAAGAGCAATTTAGAGAGAAGGTGATCAATTTGTTCTAGTTTGCTAAAGACTTTCTTGATATTGGCACTCTAATACTCAAGGTCTGGGACAACCCTCAGTCCTAACCAAACTAGGATGGCCTGTCAGCCTAATTGGGGTGTGGGGGGTCTAAGATCTATTGGAATAGAGGTCTATTGAAAGGTCAGTGATCTGATGGCCAATATCCAAACAGCAGTCACCGCCACTGGCAACTTGACTTAGACAAAATGAAAAGAATTAGAGGAAAAAACCTTTTTGATTCTGAGACATTTAGGCACCTGAGTCTGTGGCTTTCAGTAGCTTCCCAGACTTAGCCCAACACATTAATAATCAATCAGGTTTGTAGTTAATAATTGCTTCTCTGTGATATCAAAGAGTTGACTTGCTGGCTCACCAGTCATCATACAAACATCACTCACATGGGTGTAGGCAACCCTACACATAACAGGCATTCACGGACAAGGTGAAGATCTGGAGAGGCATGCTGTGAGATCACCATAGTGGGAAGTTGGACTTTTGGCTGGAAAGAACATGGGAAAGATGAGTCGAATTTGTGATGCAGCTTTTCATTTCAGATGCTGCTCTCAAGGCAAGCCCCACTTTCTTTTTTTAAAAAATTTTTTAATGTTTTATTTATTTCTAGGAGAAAGAGAGAGAGACAGCATGAGCAGGGGAGGGTCAGAGAGAGAGGGAGTCACAGACTCCGAAACAGGCTCCAGGCTCTGAGCTGGCAGTCAGCACAGAGCCCGACGCGGGGCTCAAACGCACGAACCGCGAGATCATGACCTAAGTGAAAGTCGGACGCTTAACCGACTAAGCCACCCAGGTGCCCCAAGGCAAGCCCCGCTTTCATCTCTAGCTAGTTAAAACAGTCTTTGTGCAGAATGAGGTGGTTTCTAACTATAACTGGGTTAGTTTCTAGTTGAAGCCTTACACAAAATTTGACCTAATGTTACAGATAGGGAATTAAATTCATAACTTACAATAAAAGGGGGAGGGGTGGACTATGGGAAAGGGAGGACTTGTCTGGAACTTTTTATGTGACTCCATAGGTTCCTTCATATATGATAGGAGTGGTTCAGGCTTTACTAAAGTCAAAATCCTTGTCTCAACCATAAAGGCAGCTCCAAGCTGGTCTTTTTTGGGGGGCGGTGGGTTTGGAAAAATACACACACAAAATGTTTACTGAGACGAATGTATTTTAATACATCAGAGGAAGAGAGATAAAGAATTTCAGCCCAATAAACAGAACCCCTGTGTCTTCTATGCACTTCCCTTTACGCATTTCCAACTATAGGGTAACTCTCTTGGTCTTGGCGGTAGCTTTATGTCCATCTGCATGCCATCCAGTCCCCAGTGGAATTGTCCCCGGTGAAATAACATCAACAGAATTGGGTCTCTGCATTTATTCCCACTGCTTTTCTCCAGTGTCCCATACCCAGAAGAAATGTTAATTAGTTGTACTATCAGTGGTCTCAGGAGAATATGTTGAAGCTCTGGAAGAAATTTCTCTTATACCTCCAGTTGGGCTGACCGTCATTTCATCATTGAACCAAGATACGGGGGAATTAGAAGATATATCCCAATCATTAATATTAATAGTTATCTCTTCAAAGGGCCCAGGACGTGGTGGCATTTTAGTGTATCCGGGATCATCTTTTATGGGAATGCAGCACGTTAGCTTGTTCATACAAAGAAGCTTGTACCTTTCAACATGAAAACATCGTTTTCTGCAGTGTCCGATGTTATTCTTCCAACATCTTTTGACTCCCCAGCCAGCTGCAGAGAATGAATGAGTAGGTCAAGTTTTTAACTCTAACAACAATATGATAGTCATTAATTCAAAATTTTGACACCTATTACCCATCTAGAGCAATTTGACAAATACTTCAAGCCATTGGGAGACTGAACAGTGAAACTGTATATTAAATATTGTTTCATATGCCATCAAGGAAACGGGCTAGGTGGGGAGAGAGAGAAAGAAGGAAAGCAGAAGAACAAAAGAGGAAGAGGAGGAAGAGAGATAGAGAAGGAGACCTATGTACAGTTGATATTTAAGGCAAGGCAAGAAGGATGGAGGGAGCCAGCCAGGGAAGCAGAGAAAGGACAAGCAAAGGCTCAGTCCCACTGCTGAGAAACTGCATCATGTATTGGGAGAAAGCTGGTGAGTCTGAAGTGTAATGTGCAAAGGAGCTTGAGATGAAATGAGCTGCAAGTGGCAATGCCATCTCCTAGTCATGTTAGGCCATTATTAAGCATTTGTGTTTCAAAACACAGTGTGAACTAATTTATTTTATGCTTTACATGGTTAGTTTGGATTTCATGGAAATTAAATTAGGGAAAAGAAAGAATCAGGAAGGGGTGTTAGAAGCTTTGGGTAGGTAAGATATAATGGTGGCTAGAATTGGGGTTTCAAGAACTGTGGAAAAAAGGGCAGATTTAAGACATTGGTTGTTTGGATCTGAGGTCAGAGGAAGATAGAGAAATCAAAGTGCATTACTGCATTGCTGTTGAGGTAGGGAAGATTAGTGGTACTTGCCATTCACCGAATGTTAAACTGAGGAAACAACAAGATTTGGAAGGAAGAGACAAAGGCGGGCTCAAGTATTAGCTTCAGGGCATATTAACGTATAATATACCTAGAGTGTCAAGAAGGCAGTGGGATATACCCAAAAGATCTCAGTAGACAAGTTCGGACTCTAGGTGTAAATTTTGGAATCATTGCTTATGGATATTTAAAACTACAGTAATGGATAAAGTATAGTGAGTTGGAATAACATAAGATAAAAGGGGACCAAGATTAAATTCTGGTGAGTATCAATATTGAGAGCTCAGATAGGAGAAAGAGACTCAAAGAAAAAACCAGGTAAGTCAGAATAAAACAAGAGAATGAAACCCTAGAGAATTAGACTAATTTCTCCAAAAGTAGACCTTGGGAGCAAATTTGAGTATAATGAGTGAATGGAGAGGCATTCTCCTCCATGTGAAATCAGTTTGGAAACACGGTAGTTAGGGAAGTAAGAAGGCCAAAAAGAGGTGAGTTACACAGTTAGTTACCGCTGTGGTTGACTAGAGCATAATCCTCTGGGAAACTGTGGCAGCCATTGTCTCAGAGTTCTCCTTCCTGAGAATGAAAGGAGTGGGAGTATTTATCTGTCACATGACCAGCCAATATTTGATAGATGATCCCAGAGTGAGCTCATAATTCCCTCATTTCTGGATTCTTCTGTACAGGGGTATTTCTCATGCAATCAGCCATGCTTTGGGGAGAACTGCAGCTTACAGATCAGGCTAGGATGCATGAAAATGGTAAATGCCAAAAGGATACAAATCAAGTCGTATCAGATATGACTAGGTTATGCGAGAAGGGAAAGGGTTTCTTAAAACAGTGCGTGAACATTTGTAGACAAAAGTTGAGCAAGATAAAGGCAGAAGTGTCTATTGTGTTTAACATGGTGACTGTCACTGGTAACCAGGAGAGGAAAAGTTTCAGAGTGGGAGGAGAAAAAGAAACAAAAGTGAAATTGGTGAAATGTGAATGAGAGAAATCGAAGTAGCACCTGGAGACAAAACTCTTCAGAAGCTCACTATGAGGAAGAGTGGAGAAATAGAGAGGCTCTTGGAGGACAATATGAAACCAAGGAAGCACTTTTCAGGAATGGTTTGAAGAATGGGAAATAACAGAGCGTGTTTGAAGACACTTAAGAAGAAACCAGTTGAAAGGGAGAGATTAATACAGAATAGGGAAATGAGACAACAGAAGGGCACAGTACTTCCTGGTTGGCAAGGATCAAAATCCCATTTGACAGATTGAGACAGAGAAGGCACGCAACCTCAGCTATGTCAAGAGGGAAAGAGAAGATGGGTGCAGAGGGGTACTCGTACGAATGTTGACCGTGGTAAAAAGAAAAAGTTCTATTTTAATTTTTAATTTTTTTGCTTTGCTTATTTTTTTTTTTTTTAGATTTCACTTATGGCTGGAGTCATATAGTACTTGTCTTTCTCAGTGTGACTTATTTCACTTAGCAAAATCCCCTCTCAGTCTACCTATATTGTTGTAAATGGCACAATCTTATACTTTTTTATGGCTACATAATATTGTGTGTGTGTGTGTGTGTGTGTGTGTGTGTGTGTGCCTTCCTGTCTACTGATGGACACTTGGGTTGCTTCCCTACCTTGACTATTGGAAATAATGCTGCAATAAACATAGGAAAGCATATATCTTTTCAAATATTTTCAAGTATCCTTAGTATATTCATTTTCTTTGGGTAAATATCCAGTAGTAGATTTATTAGATTATATGGTATGTCTATTTTTTAAAATTTTATTTGAGAGAGAGAGAGAGCAGGGGAGTGGGACAGAGGGAGAGGGAATCTTAAGCAGGTTCCACCTTCAACGTGGAGCCCTGACCACAGGACTCACATCCCCCTACCCTGGGATTATAATCTGAGCTGAAATCAAGAGTTGGACGCCCAACCAACTGAGCCACTCAAGCACCCTATGGTATTCTATTTTAAAATTTTTATTTTTTTGAGGAAATCCATATTATTTTCCACAATGTCTGTGCCAATTTACATTCCCACCAGCAGTGCACAAGGTTTCTTTCTCTCTACATCCTCACCAACATGGTTATATCTTGTCTTTTTTATTTTAGCCATTCTGACAGGTGTAAGGTGATATCTCATTGTGGTTTTGATTTGCATTTCCCTGATGTTTGGTGGTGTTGAGCATCTTTTCATGTGACTATTGGAATTTTTTAAATCTTGAAGTGCAGGATAAAGTCATAAGCTGGGAGGGAGAGTCATGTAGAGAAATAGAGCAGGAGAATTAAAGAGAAAGAAAGGTCAGTACAAAATAGCTGTCTAGGAAGGAGGAAGGATGAGCTCACAAAAGAAATATGGTAGGATTTCTAAGCAATCTGATAATTCATTCAAGGGGTGAGAATATGAAGGTAAAATGAAACTAGCCTGCTCCATTTTATGATCATTTATCAGGCAAGCACATATGACCATATTTCTCAGCAAATTGCCTGCAAAGCATAAAGATTAGTGTATTCTAGGCAGAGGAAGCAGCTAGAGCAAAGTTTCTTGCCTCCCCTGGGTCAAGAAACATATTCCTCTTCTCCAATGATTGATTCTCTTATTATTTTACTGGCCCCAATTTACTTTGCTTGTGTGAGAATTTTCTATAAGTTTTAAGTGTAGACATTCCACTTTTTTCATCCAAGACAAACCTCGACATCACTTCTTCATTCCCTGTTTCTACAAAGATTATTTCTCAATTTTTCTTTTCCTCTAGGATATCCATTCCTGAGTCCCCCTCATTCAACAAAGTGTGAGCCCCTAACTATGATACAGACTTTATTCTAGGCCCTTATAGTACATTTGTGAACTAAGCAGACACAATCACATAAAACTTAATTTCTAGCAGAGTAAGACAGACAATGAAAACCAATTACTTTATATGTAAGAATGTGATAGTGGTTTGCAGAAGTGAGAGAGAATAGATTTCAGCAGAATCTGTTTGGAGGGTCATGGAGGCAGACTGGCAGGTTTTTTTTTTAAATTTTTAAAAATGTTTTATTTATTTTTGAAAGAGAGACATAGAGCATGAGCTGGGGAGGGGCAGAGAGTGAGGGAGACACAGAATCCGAAGCAGGCTCCAGGCTCTGAGCTGTCAGCACGGAGCCCAACGCAGGGCTTGAACCCACAAACCGTGAGATCATGACTTGAGCCGAAGTTGGATGCTTACCCAACTGAGCCACCCAGACGCCCCTGGCAGTTTCTTAAACAGCACTTAGCATCGGGCTTGAAAGAAGGTGACAGTTAAACAATGATTTGGAGGAGGTAAAGGAATTAGCCACACTAGTATCTGGGGCAAGTGCATCTAAGCAGAGGAAACAGACAGAAGCCTGGGCTGAGCAAGCCAGGCATGTTTGAGGAAGAGCAATGAAGCCAGTGTGGCTCCAGTGAAAGGAGCAAAGACTAGAATAGCAGAAGATGAGGTGAGAGAGGTCATAAGGGTCAGATCACAGAGAGCAGGTGAGCCACTGTTGGGACCCTGGTTATTGTTCTGAGTGAAGAGGGGGCCATTGCAGAGTTTTGAACAGCAGAGGTGCATTATCTGACTTCTGGTGGGAGTAGGTTGTACTGTCTGCTATCTTGACAGCAGATTGCAGAAGGCAAGTGTAGAAGGACAGATGCCTGGGAGGAAGCTACAGCAGTAGGAAGTGGGAGATGATAGTGACTTGAACCAGAGTGGTAGCAGTGGAGGTGGTGAGATTGGTTGGCTCTGAACATAATTTGCCAGTAGACTCCCTGATAGATACAAATGTCACAGGTAAAAATACCAAAGATAACTCTAAGAATATGGCTTAAGCAATGCGATGATGGCCATTGGGAACAATCCGTAACTGAGTGTTATTTTTGTCTAGAATGACAGCAGTTTTTGTTTTTTTCTTCAAAGGTCCTCAGTCTGGAATTATGTTGTTAAAGCTTGTGACCTCCATCGCCAGCATCTCAAAATCATAAAACTAAAGACTATGAATAATAAGCCATTTGCCAAAACATTATGCCATATGTGAATTCTGTCTAAAACATACCAGATGCAGAATCAGATGGCTTCAAGTTAATTACAGCTATTGACATTGATGGATATTGATGGACAGTTTGGCTTGGTAAAAAGTTACTTTACAAAACCACCAGATGCTGAGGCACCTGGGTGGCTCAGTCGGTTAAGCATCCAACTTCAGCTCAGCTCATGATCTCACAGTTCGTGGGTTCGAGCCCTGTGTTGGTCTCTGTGTTGACAGCCAGCTCAGAGCCTGGAGCCTGTTTCAGATTCTGTGTCTCCCTCTCTCTCTGACCCTCCCCTACTCACGCTGTCTCTCTCTCAGAAATAAATAAAACATTAAAAAAAAATTTTAATTTTAATTTTTTTCGGACACAGACTCCGAAATAGGCTCCAGGCTCTGAGCTGGCAGTCAGCACAGAGCCCGACGCGGGGCTCAAACCCACGAACCGTGAGATCATGACCTAAGTGAAAGTTGGACGCTTAACCAACTAAGCCATCCAAGCGCCCCAAACATTAAAAAATTTTTAAAAAAATCCCACCAGATGCTGTCTTACTTGAAAATACAAAAATAAACTCAAATACATTAAATAGTTAAATTTCAAAATGGAACCTGTAAGGGAAAACCTATAAATCAACAGGAATAAAAGCTAACTCCCCAATAAAAAAGAAAAATAGGCCGAACCACACAATTTGTAGAAAAATTAGAAAACACAATAAATATATATAAAGTTTGACTTCTCCATACTGAATGAAGTAGAAACAATTACCTCTTTAAATATGATCCTTCATTTAAAAATTTTGATTTATGTCTGAGAATGGTTCTATAGAACTAACTTGTATATGTAACATAAATATACTTATTAGCAAAAATAAGGCCATAAATGTCCAGTCATCAAATTGGATAAGTAATTTGCAGAGCATCCATTCAATGAAATTTTGTGCAGTTTTTGAAAATTCAGTTGTTGGAAAATAATATATGGGAAAATACTAATATTATAATAAAAAATTTAAAAGTAGGCTACACATTTTTATTCACATGGCATCCAAGGAATCTGAGGGAGAGCAACAGAACAGAACTTTATTTTTACTTCTTTACTACTTCAAAACTTTACAAAATGTCAGCAAATAGTTCATAATTAGAAATTCACCCATCCTCTTTAAGTCCTATGCATCCATTAATAACAATAAAGTAAGTTTCTATATTGATAAGAAATCTCTAAGACATATTAGCTGAACCTTGCAGAAGAATCCATGTGGTTCATTTACACTGGGTTTTTAAAAATCTAGGATCTATCTATCTATCTATCTATCTATCTATCTATTATCTATCTATCTATATCTTCTAGGATATACAAGTAATTGGTATGATTGATTGGTTGAGGGAATCTGAAAGAAAGATTGAAGAGATGTTATTCTAGGATAAGTGAGTACTTAGACTCATGGAAACCTATCAAGCGCCTGATACTTTGCATCAATTGCAAGTATTACTCTTCAATAAAAGTGGATAATTTTCAAAAGTGGCATTACTAAAAAGCAGGAATGAGCCCGTTCATATTGATCTAATACGAGAAGCTTACATTTCACTGGTTAACACTGGTTAGTAATAGAAAGCCAGGAAGAGCTGCTCAGAAGATTGTGGAAATTCGTGCCTTTAGAGAAATGTCTTGGAAGATACCCCAACATGGGGCTCCTGGGTAGCTCAGTCAGTTAAGCATCCAACTTTGGTTCAGGTCATGATGTCACTGTTTGTGATTTTGAGCCCATATCAGGCTCTGTGCTGACAGCTCAGAGCCTGGAGCCTGGAGCCTGGTTCAGATTCTGTGTTTCCCTCTTTCTCTGCCTCACCCCTGCTTCTGCTCTGTCTCTCAAAAATGAATAAACTTAAAAAAAAAAAGTCACGGCCAAGAAGATTAAAAAGAAGATACCCCAACATGATAGGTGCCTCCAGCAGAGTCTTAGGAAGTAAGGATATTGAACTCCCATCATGAGAGCATTTCTGTGGTTCTTCATTGGCCCAAGGCTTTTCCTGCAGACCATCATTTCCCCTCAAGACACCTGAAAGCTCAAGGTCAACGGCATCCTAGTTCCATTGTGCCTACATTCTAGAGTTCCATTACCTTTGGTCACCGGATTTAGGAACCCACATATAATGAAGGTCAGCATCAGGAGATTCATGGCTTCTGGCAGAGAGGGAGCTCTGTGTCCTGAGGAATCCAGAGCCCTTTGCCCGGCTAGGACTCTAAATAGTCACCTTTACTTGCCTATCATGGGTGGTGAACCAGAAATGGGGAGAATGCTATGCCATCCAGAACACCAGACCATTAACTTGCACCACTGAGTGTGCATGACAAAATCATGCTCTGTTCTAGAACCTATTAAAGGAAACTGAGGCCTTGTGAAATGAGTTATAATCCTGAGGAAATATAGGGTCTGATGGAAGAAACAACTCCCAAAGGAAGTTGTTCTCCTTAACCCTAGATGGGGCCAATTACTTCTCTCTCTCTCTATAGCACCATATGTATACACCAATAGTAGCAGAATGCTACGTCAAGATTCCACTTATTTCAGACCAATACTTATGACTTCCACTGGAGTATCCTCCTCTCCATCTGAACAACTGCCAAATCCATCTTATATTAATTTTTGTATGTTAGGAAGTTTAGTTTGAGATAGATTTTTTTACTGTGCATATTCAATTTTTGCAGTAATGATTTATTAAAAGTACTATCCTTCCTCCATTGAATTGCTTTGGCACCTTTGTCAAAAGTTATTTGGCCATACTTGGTTCTCTGTTATGTTCCATTGGTCATATGCTCATTCCTCTGCCAAAACAACATACTCTTGAGTACTGTAGCTGTATAATACGTCCTGTGATAGTGTACTGATTCTTCTTGCTGTATTCTTATTTAAAAAAAAATTTTTTAGCTCTACCAGTTCTTTTGCCTTTCAATAAAAATCTTACCATATGTTTGCACATATAGGCGGATTAGGAGAAACTTAATGGAGGACTGTGGGGGAGAAGAAGGGGAGAAAATAGTCGGGGAGAGGGAGGGAGGCAAACCATGAACAAATCTTAGAATAGTCTTATGTATATCTACGAAAGATCTTCTTGGGATTATGATAGCAATTGAGTTATACCTGTGTATTAGTCTGGGGAGAAGTGACTTCTTTGTTACCTAGAGTCTTCTAGTCCATGAACATGTATGCCTATGCTACTTCATTTAAGTGTTTTTAAAATTTCTTTCTTTTTTCTTTCTTTTTAATTTTAATTTTAATTCCAGTATAGTTAACATACAGTGTTATGCTAGTATCAGGTGTGCAATATAGTGATTCAACCATCCTGTACATTCCTCAGTGCTCATCAAGATAAAAGTACTCTTAATTCCCGTCACCTCTTTCACCCATTCCCCATCCACTTCCCTTCTGGCATCCACTAGTTTGTTCTCTAAAGTTATGAGTCCGTAGGGTGCCTGGGTGGTTCAGTCAGTTAAGCGTCCAACTTTGGCTCAGGTCACGATCTCACAGTTCATGAGTTCAAGCCCCACATCAGGCTCTGTGATGACAGCTCAGAGTCTGGAGCCTGTTTTGGCTTCTGTGTCTCCCTCTCTCCCCTGCTCACACTGCCTCTCTCTCTCTCTCAGAAATAAATAAAAACATTAAAAAAAAATAAAGTTACAAGTCCATTTCTGGTTTGTCTCTTTTTTCTTTGTCCCTTTGTTTTATTTCTTAAATTCTGCATAGGAGTGAAATCATATGGTATTTGTCTTTCTTTAACTGGCTTATTTCACTTAGCATTTATTTCTTTCATCAGCGTTTTGTAGTTTCTAGAATACAAGATTTGAAATATTGTTCAGTCTACACCTAAGTATCAATACTGTTAATTTCAACATTCACGTAAGTATAATTTGATACTTTTAATGTCAACATTCACATACCTTTACTAGTATTCAGCAATACAATTCATTTTTATGTGTTGATTTTGCATACTAGACCTTGGTCAACTCAGTTATTAGTTTTAGGAGGGTTTTGTGTGTGTGTGTGGATTCCTTGCCTTTTCTATGTAAACTATCATGTCAGCTGCACATAGGGATAGTTTTCTCTTTTCCTTTTCAAATGTTATCTTTTATTTCTTTTTCTTGTCTTATCACATTGAGTAGAATTTTCAGAATACATTAAATAAGAGTGGCAAGGGTGAATATCCTTGCATTTCTGCAATTTTAGAGATATTCATTCTTTTACCATTAAGTATAACATTAGCTGTAGGTATTTTGTAGATTTTTTTTTTTTTTTATCAAGTTAAGAAAGTTTCCCTATGGGGCGCCTGGGTGGCTTAGTCGGTTAAGTGTCCTACTTTCGTTTAGGTCATGATCTCGTGGTACGTGGGTTCAAGCCCCGTGTCTGGCTCTGTGCTGACTGCCAGCTTGGAGCCTGGAGCCTCTCCAGTCTGTGACTCCCTCTCTCTCTGACCCTCCTCTGCTCATGCTGTCTCTCTCTCCTAGAAATAAATAAAAAATTTGAAAAAAAAAGAAAGTTTCCCTACATTCTTAGTGTTTATTTTTAATGTTTATTTATTTATTTTGAGAGAGAGCACATGTATACGGCATGAGTCGGGGGAGGGGTTGAGAGAGACAGAGAGAGAGAGAGAGAGAGAGAGAGAAAGAGTGAGAGAGACTCCCAAGCAGGTTCCACACTATCAGCACAAAGCCTGATGTGGGGCTTGACCTCACAAAACATGAGATCATGACCTAAGCCAAATTCAAGAGTCGGATGCTCAACTGACTGAGCCAACCAGGCATCCCCATTCTTAGTTTTTATCATTTATATATCAGTTGATGGGATCATTTGTTTTTTGTTTTTTGTTTTTTTTTTTCTATTAGCCTGTTGATTTGTTAGGTGAGATTCATGATTTTCAAATATTTAACCACTTTTCATTCTGCATCAAATCCCACCTAGTCATTACTTTAATTCTTTTTATATATTGTCCAATTCCATCTGCCAATATTTTTTTAAGCTTTTTTTTTTGAGAGAGAGATAGAGGGCACAAGTGAGTGAGGAGCAGAAAGATAGAAAATCCCACTAGAGGCAGAGAGAGAGGGAGGGAGAAAGACAGAGGGAGAGAGAGTAAGAGAGAGAAATGGGGCTCACTCAAAGTGGGGCTCGTGTTTTACCCGAAGCAGGGCTCATGCTCACCTGCAGCAGGGCTGGAGCTCACCCAGTGCAGGGCTTGAGCTCATCCAAGGCGGGGCTAGAGCTCACTGGAAGCAGGGCTCAGTTCCCAATGAGGGACTTGAACTCACAAACCGTGAGATCATGACCTGAGCCGAAGTCAGATGCTTAATGACTGAGCCACCGAGGTGCCCCTGCCAATATATTTTTTTAACTGAAATAATTGTAGACTCACATGTACTTGTAGGAAATAATTTAGAGCGATCCGGTGTGTCCTTTATCTCCTGTCCGCCAGTGGCCATGCCTTGGCCATGCCTACAGTAAACCTGTAGTACTATCTCAACAACGAGGGTGTTGACCTTGATGCATCCCACCAATCTCATTCTGATGCCCCAGTTTTACTTGTAATCATTTGTGTGTACATGTGTGTGTTGTGATGGTATGCGTGTTTGCAGTTCCATGCAGTTTTATCACACATAGGTTTGTGTGTCCTCCACAACACTCAAGATACAGAACACTTCCATCATCATCAGGGTCCTGCCTTTCATGCACTTTTGGCCTTGCCAAAAGTCAGCTGGGCAAATTTGTACGTTCTATTTCTAGGTTCTGTAATTTGTTCCACTGATCCCTCCACTAATACGGCACAGCTGTATCTAAGCCTTGATATCGGATGGAATGATATCTCCTACTTTATACTCTGTCAGGATGGCTTTAATTACTCTAGGGCTGATGTTCTTGTGGGTCAATTTTGTAATAAACTTGTCTATGTCTACAAAAATCTTGTAGATTAGATAAGAATTTCACTAAACCTTTAGATCAATGTTAAGTCTTCTAATCCGTGAACACAGTATGACTCATTGCATAATTAGGTTTGTTTTGCTTCCATTAGAATTTTGTAATTTTCAGCATTCAGATCCTAAACTTGTTTTTCTTAAGTTTTGTAAATGTCTTATTTATTTCTGAGAGAGACAAAGACAGAGTGTCAGCGGGGGAGGGGCAGAGAGAGAGGGAGACACAGAATCCGAAGCACGCTCCAGGCTCTGAGCTGTCAGCACAGAGCCTGACGTCGGGCTCAAACTCAAGAACTGTGAGATCATGACCTGAGCCAAAGTCAGACGCCTAACCAACTGAGCCACCCAGGCACCCCTAAACTTGCTCTGTTAAATGTATACCTAAGTATTTCATTTATTTGGGCGTGACTAAAATTACTACTGCTTTTAAAGTCCAGGTTCTGTAAGATTATTGCTAATTTATAGAAATGTAATTTACTTCTGAATAATTTTTTAAGCAAACAAACATTTATTTAGGCCATTAGAATTGTAATTCAGTATTCACAGATTCAGGTAGAAACCTGAATTCTTTTGTGTCTCGTGTTTTATTCTGCAACCCAGCTGAATTCACTGGTCGATTCTTGTGGATTTCTTAAATAGATTTTTGGGGGGATTTTCACCTAGATAATCATGTCTTCTGAAAATAGGCAGCTCTTTTTTCCTTTTAAATCTATATGTCTATTATTTCTTCCTTTATTGTAATGATTACAACTTTTAGTAATGTTGATGTGAAAGCATTTAGTCTTTGATAACTAAATATTAGGGATTTATTTTATAGATGTTCTTTATCAAATTGAGGTACTTCCCTTCTCCTCTCCTGCAAAGGATTTTTATCATGAATTGGTGTTTTGTAAAATGCTTTTTCTCCAACAAGCAATATACTCATTATTTTCTATAATTTCCTTATTGATGTGGTTACGTTGATTGATTTTTTTTCTTTTATATTAAAGCAGTCTTGCAAGGAGAATAGATTCTCCTTGGTCCTGGTGTATAATTTTTTATACATTTCTGGGTTCTATTTGCTGATATTTTACTGAGGTATTTGCATGTAAGTTCATAAGAGCATTTGGTCTGTGGCTTTCATATTTATTTATTTATTTATTTATTTATTATTATTTTTTTAATGTTTTATTTATTTCTGAGAGAGAGAGAGAGAGAGAGAGAGAGAGAGCCAGCATGAGCAGGGGAGGGTCAGAGAGAGAGACACACACACACAGAATCTGAAACAGGCTCCAGACTCTGAGCTGGCTGTCAGCACAGAGCCCCAAATGGGGCTCGAACCCACGAAGTGTGAGATCGTGACCTGAGCTGAAGTCAGATGCTTAACCGACTGAGCCACCCAGGCACCCCTGTGGTTTTCATATTTAATAATGTCTCTAGTTTTAGTCGTAGGGTAATGCTGATATCATAAAGTGAGTTAGGAAGCACTCCCTCCTCTTCTACTTCCTGGAGGACATCAAATCTTTGTACATACAGGTATCCCTCCCTATTTGCAAGTCTGGGTTACACCGCTTCACTTTTATGAAAGACCTACATTAATACCTGTTTTTGCTCCCTGAAAGACATCTGAAGAGGATTTTTGCTTTTACAAAATGCGAAAAGCAAAAATAGTGATCAGTTCAGTTTGTTTTGCTTCAAGCCATTATAGAGGCAGCTCATACCTAGAGCAGCCAGGATAGCCCGTCCCGCTCCATCCCTGGGAACTACACTCAGCATCTCAGCATCAAGATGCCATGGCTTTGAACTATGTCTCTGAGCATCTGTGCTTGGTCTGGATTTTGTGTATCCCTTAGCAGGCTGTGTCCCGAGATACCAGAAAGACTACAAAAGGTTATTTTTTGATCCGGAAACACTCAACAAATTCTCCATATGAATTCATGGTAATTGCATCTTTGCTTTAGGCCACTGTGGCTTACAAAACTTTTCATAGAAATGTTCTACTCTCAGATAGTGGGGAAAACCAATATTGAGTTGAATTCTCCAGCAAAACCATTTTGGCCTGGAGATTACTGTTTGAAAACTTTTAAATTAGAAATTCAATTTCTTTAATGGTTACAGAACTATTCAGGTTGTCTATTTCATTGAGGTTGACTTTAAATTGTTTTCGGTTTTTGAAGAATTGACCTATTTCTTCTAAGTTGTAAAATTAAAAAAAAAATTTTAACGTTTTTTGTTTTTGAGAGACAGAGAGAGACACAGAGCGAGTGGGGGAAGGACAGAGAGAGAGAGAGACAACAGAATTCAAAGCAGCCTCCAGGCTCTTAGCTGTCAGCACAGAACCCGACATGGGGCTTGAACTTACAAACTGTGAGATCATGACCTGAGCCGAAGTCGGATGTTTAACCAACTGAGCCACCCAGGCACCTCTAAATTGTAAAATTTTTGAAAGTAAAATTTCTTGTGGTTTTCTCTTATTTTTATTATTATTGTTTTTTGTTTTAGAGAGAGAGAGAGCACACGTGCTCATGCAAGATACAGAGGGGCAGAGGCAGGGGGAGAGAAAGAATCTCAAGCAGGCTCCACACCCATCGGTGGGGGCGGGGGGAGGGGTCATTCTGGGGCTCGATCTCATGATTGTGAGATCATGACCTGAGCTGAAATCAAGAGTCAGAAGGTCAACTGACTGAGCCACCCAGGCATTCCTCTCTTATCTTTATTAATGGCTGTAGGATCTTAAAGATATTAATGTTTCATCGTGGATATTGATGGTTTCTGAATTGCTTCCTCTTATCTTTGTCAATTTTGAAATTTGACTTTGCAATTTTATGGTATTTGAAAAAAATTTTTTTCTCCTGAGAGAGAGAGAGACAGCGTGAGCAGGGGAGGGTCAGAGAGAGAGGGAGATACAGAATCTGAAACAGGCTCCAGGCTCTAAGCTGGCTGTGAGCACAGAGCCCGATGCGGGGCTCGAACCCACAAACTGTGGGATCGTGACCTGAGCCAAAGTCAGATGCTTAACCGACCAAACCACCCAGGCGCCCCTTACAGATTTTTTTTTTTTTTTAGAATCAGCTTTCTGTTTCTTTCTTTTTTTTCTATTGTTTTTTTTTGTTTGTTTTCAATTTTATTTTTCTCCTTCTGTTGCCCTTATTATTTCCTTTCTTCTGCTTGCTTGTTTTCAGTTTATTTTGCTCTTCTTTTTCTAGTTTTGAGATAGAATCTTAGATTATGGAGATCTTTCTTTTCTTTAAAAAATTTTTTTTAAATGTTTTATTTATTTCTGAGAGAGAGAGAGAGTGAGACAGCATGAGCAGGGGAGGGTCAGAGAGAGAGGGAGACACAGAATCCGAAACAGGCTCCAGGCTCTGAGCTAGCTGCCAGCACAGAGTCCGATGCAGGGCTCAAGCCCATGAACAGTGAGATCATGACCTGAGCTGAAGTCAGACACCCAACCGACTGAGCCACCCAGGGGCCCCTCTTTTCTTTTTTCAATTAAAATTTTTTTTTCTAATTTTTATTTTAAGTAGCCTCCACAACCAGCGTGGGGCTTGAACTCACAACCCTGAGGTCAAGAGTCACATGCTCTACTGACTGAGCCAGCCAGGCACCCTTCTTTTCAATTATAAGCATTTGGTGATAAAAGCTTCCTTCTAAGTATCACTTTAGTTGCAACCCACATTTTTTGCTACGACCTGCTAATTAGGAAGAAACGTGAAACACAATAACATGCAAAATGGTGTCATACATTATAGAGTTTTATTCTTCTCATATGATACAATATTAAGGAACGCTATAAGAGCTTCACACGACATCAGGCACAAGGCAACATCTTCCCTTCTTTTCACACAGTCCTAGCAGGTGCTTTTGGCCCGTGGTTGTAAGACGGCTACATCGCCTCCAGCAATATGACCACGTTTCAAGCAGAAGTGGCAGGACCAAAGCTAATGGGCACAGGCCACTTGAAGCTTTGCCCCATCCCCTTGACGTATCTTCCAAGATACCCCGCCAGAAACATTCTGCTCAACGTCACCGGCCATCATCGCATCACATTTCACCGCGCTGTGCTGGCCAAATTCGGGAAAGTTGTTCACAGGGGCGTGCCGCGGCCCCTAAACCACCATCCAGACACACCAGGTCGTGAGAAGGAGCGAAGAAGCGGAAATGCCCAGAGCAGCTCACTCCTCAGCAGCTCTCACTAGGCACGAGGAGTTCTCCAAGAATGACGGCATCCCCGCGGGGCCAAACTAATGATCCCCTTCTTGGAACATCAAGATCTACTCGTGCGGGCAGCCTGCAGGCGCCCCCCTCCCCCACCCCCAAGCTCCGTGGAGCATCACACAGGGTCAGGGGATGAAGTGCACGCTCAGACCACCACCCGTGAGCGGAGCGGGCTGGAGTCGTGGCAGATACGAGAGCCGCGTGGACAGGTGATCCAGCGCCACTACTGGGGAGTTCAGGAAGCTGAGGCATTTGGGCAACTGATACCCATCTGCAGCCTCTGGAACACACAGGGGCTTCTGGGACAGCCTGGCATCTCAGGACGCAGTATGTGGCCAGGCAGCACTCTTAGTGTCGGTGACAAAGTATTCAGGGTCAGAGTTCTTTTATGCGAGTGGCCTTCTGCCCTGCAAGGTTGCATTTTCTTTCTGTCTCTTGGCATGTCATTTAAATTTATTTTTACATTGTTTTAAGTGCTTGACCTAGAGGTTTTGTTATATCTTTTTAAACTATCTAAGTCTGCTTAGAAATACCAAGAGCCTGTGTTCAGCCCTTCAGCTGAAATCCACTGTTAATATACTGAAGCTTTTTTGTCATATTGGTACAGGGTGGTAGAAGGAAAAAGATCTACATTTTTCTGATTTTGTCCCAGACAAAATTTCTGTCCCTTTTCCCAGCCTATACTGGTTTCCCTATGTGTTACTCCCTTCTTTGAGTACAGTAACCCCAGTGTATTTCCTTGAAGATATCTTCCCTGTTGCCTCTTTTTTTTTTTTTCCTTAGATGAAATAAGAAGTTTAGAGCAGGCTGGAGTGGGCAAGATATCTTTCTTTTTAAAAATTTTTAAAAATGAAAAAAAAAAAAATTTTTAAAAATGTTTATTCACTTTTGAGAGAGAGAGAGGGAAGAAGGGAGAGAACAGGAGTGGGGGAGGGGCAGAGAGAGAGGGAGACACAGAATTGGAAGCAGGCTCCAGGCTCTGAGCCATCAGCCCAGAGTCTGATGCAGGTATGGAACCCAGCAAACTGTGAGATCATGACCTGAGCCCAAATCAGATGCTTAACTGGCTGAGTCACCCAGGTGCCCCAATACCTTTTTAGCATCTGGGATAAAGTCTGGGAATTGCCCTCTGTCAAATTCTCTCTCCCTAGAGACTAGATCTTTTTAGGAAGGAAGACTTGAAGAGTGTCACCATCGGCACTAGCCAGATAGTCACTGTGAGAGCTTGATTGTTTCAATTTATTTTCTGTCAAATTGCAACTTTTTCTCAAAGTATGATGATCCTAGAGTTCCCATCCATACTTGAAAGACACAATAGGAATTGTGATTGTAAGCAATTTTTATGTGGTTAAGCCAATCCTCAGTTAGCTTTTGATTTAAGGTGTTTATGAATATAGAAAGACATATTTTTTGGAATGCATGGCACTGAAATTTACTCCTTTATTCTCTTTATAAAAAGTACATAAGCAGAAAGATGGAGTAATTTTTTAAAATATGAAAAATGCAGCACCCAAGAATATTTATGCCAGCTCAGGAGTTTAATAATAAAAGTTATTTTTTTTTTTAAGTTTAGTTATTTGAAACAGAGAGAGAGAGAAAGAGCACGAGTAGGGGAGGGGCAGAGAAAGGGAGAGGAGCGAGGCAGGCCAAATCCCACAAACAGTGAAATCATGACATGAGTGAAGATCAAGAATTGGATGCTCAACTGACTGAGACACCCAGGTGTCCCACAGTAATGAAAATTCTAAGATGACATCCCTGTACCCTGTCTAGCAAGTAATGAGTTCACATTGTAGAAGGAAGAATAAGGTTCCACTGATAAGATATGAGATACACCCATTTACTACAGAAGAAAGAAACTAGATGATGACTAATGTAGGCAAATCATAGTCATTATTAAATAATATCAGTAGTCCAATATATCATTTTACCCTGTAGCATTAGTTTTCTGGAAAATAGATGATCTATTTAGGACATTATTTTATTTATTTATTTTTACATTTTTCATAAAGTATCTTTGCATGTAAGTCAAGGTAATCACTTTCTGATTTGGAAGCTAGGGAGCCTATCATTGTGAATTATTTGCTAAATCAAGAGCAGACAAAAAGGAACCTAGGTGGTGACCGGGGCCAAAGCAGTGAGCAGGGCAGAAGGTCACTCGCATAAAAGAACTCTGACCCTGAATACTTTGTCACCGACACTAAGAGTGCTGCCTGGCCACATACTGCGTCCTGAGATGCCAGGCTGTCCCAGAAGCCCCTGTGTGTTCCAGAGGCTGCAGATGGGTATCAGTTGCCCAAATGCCTCAGCTTCCTGAACTCCCCAGTAGTGGCGCTGGATCACCTGTCCACGCGGCTCTCGTATCTGCCACGACTCCAGCCCGCTCCGCTCACGGGTGGTGGTCTGAGCGTGCACTTCATCCCCTGACCCTGTGTGATGCTCCACGGAGCTTGGGGGTGGGGGAGGGGGGCGCCTGCAGGCTGCCCGCACGAGTAGATCTTGATGTTCCAAGAAGGGGATCATTAGTTTGGCCCCGCGGGGATGCCGTCATTCTTGGAGAACTCCTCGTGCCTAGTGAGAGCTGCTGAGGAGTGAGCTGCTCTGGGCATTTCCGCTTCTTCGCTCCTTCTCACGACCTGGTGTGTCTGGATGGTGGTTTAGGGGCCGCGGCACGCCCCTGTGAACAACTTTCCCGAATTTGGCCAGCACAGCGCGGTGAAATGTGATGCGATGATGGCCGGTGACGTTGAGCAGAATGTTTCTGGCGGGGTATCTTGGAAGATACGTCAAGGGGATGGGGCAAAGCTTCAAGTGGCCTGTGCCCATTAGCTTTGGTCCTGCCACTTCTGCTTGAAACGTGGTCATATTGCTGGAGGCGATGTAGCCGTCTTACAACCAGGGGCCAAAAGCACCTGCTAGGAGTGTGTGGCCCAAATCTCAAGTATTCAAAAACACTTTATCAGTCAGGATATTTTAAATGCTCAAGGACCCATTCTAGTGACTCCGGAAATGTAGACTCCTTTACTGCATAGTCCACACCCATGGCCCTTGGCTGAAGCTCTCTTACTGCAAAGTGATCCGATATATCTGAGCATCTACATTTAGTGTAGCATTTATATAATAAAGTTAGCAATAAAAATTTGTAGGTATATACCTAACGTTTGAAGGTGGCAGTATGGAGTAAGGGAAAGACTTAAAGAAATGACTCATGTACCCTATAAAGCCATTATGTACATTTGTATATTTTCATACCAATTTGATTAGTTGTTCTACCACTTTTACCTTCTAAATATATGCAGAGCTATTTAGTATAGAAAATAGTTGATGAATGGAGGGAGCCAAGAATGACTATCTCTCTTATGATCGCCACAAAATGAATAAAATACTCAAAGAGATGAAAGACCTACACACTGAAAACTCTAAAGCATTGATGAAAGAAATTGAAGAAGACAGCAATAAATGGGAAGATATCCTGTGTTCACAAACAGAAGATAATACTGTTAAATACTGTGCAGCCACGGTGGAAAACAGTATGGAAATTTCTCCAAAACATGAAAAACAGCCCTCTCGTGTGGTCCAGGACTCCCACTGCTGGATATGTAGCTGGATGAAATGAAATTACTCTCTTGAAGAGATATTTGCACTCCCCTGTTCTTCACAGCATTTAGCACTCTGGACAAGGTATGGAAATAACCCAAATGTCTGTTGGTAGTAGAATGGATACAGAAAGTGTGTATATATAAAGTGGAATAATAATCAGACTTTGCTTCATGAATTTGCGTGTCATCCTCGTGCAGAGGCTGTGTTAATCTCAGTATCATTCTAGTATGTGTGCTGCTAAATCGAGCCCGATAATCAGTCTTTTAAAAGGAAGGAAATTCTGCCATTTTTTGGACAATATGCATGAACCCATAAGACATTATGCTAAGGGAAATAAGCCAGATGAAAAAAAGAAAAATACCGCAACATCTTATTTACATGTGGACTCTCAGTAGTCAGAACCATGGAAGCAGAGAAGACAGTGATTGCCAGGGGCTGTGTGGAGGGGGAAGTGGAGTGATGGCTTCAGGAGGTACAAAATTTCAATTATGCAAGTTGAAGAAATCTTGAAGATCTGTTGTACAACAACGTGACTCTAGTTAGCACTGTTGTTTAACATACTTCAAATTCGCCAATGGAGTAGATCTTAAATGTTTCCACCACAAAAAAAAGATCAAAAGAGAAAACAGTAACTATGTGTAATGATGAATGAGAAAAAAATGAGAAGGATTAAAAGAAATCATAGGCTGAAAGATGTTATTTGCCAACTGCATATCCCACGAAGAACTTGAATAGAGTGCATACACAACTCTCCAAATTCCATTAACTAAACATATTCCATTATCTCTGAGTAAACACCCAGAAGTGGTATTGCTGGATCATAGGGTGGTTCTATTTGTAATTTTCTGAGGAGCCTCCATGCTGTTTTCCACAGTGGCTGCACCAGTTTGCATTCCCACTGACAGTGTGCAAGGGTTCCTTTGTCTCCACACCCTCACCAGCACTTGTTTCTTGTCTTTTTGACTTTAGTTGTTCTGACAGGTGTGAGGTGATATCTCATTGTGGTTTTGATTTGCATTTTCCTGCTGATGAGTGATGCTGAGCATGTTTTCATGTGTCTGTTGGGCATTTGTATGTCTTCTTTGGAAAAATGTCTCCTTGGGTCCTCTTCCCATTTTTAATTGGATTATTCTTTGTGTGTGTGTGTGTGTGTGTGTTGAGTTGTATAAGTTCTTAATATATTTTGGATATTAACCCAATTTGAAAAGATATATGTGGGGCGCCTGGGTGGCTTAGTCGGTTAAGCGTCAGACTTTCGCTTAGGTCATGATCTCGCGGTTCGTGGGTTCGGGACCCGTGCCGGGCTCTGTGCTGACTGTCAGCTCAGAGCCTGGAGCCTGTTACAGTCTGTGACTCCGTCTCTCTCTGGCCCTCCCCTGCTCGCGCTGTCTCTCTCTCTCTCTCCTAGAAATAAATAAAACATTAAAAAAAAAAAAAAAAAAAAGAAAGTCAATTGACCTTTCTGAGCTTCAGTCTATTCCATAGAATGGTCTTTATCAATTTCCTAGCCCAAACTTTAGTCATTTGTATATCTTCTTACAAACTTAACAATCTGCCATATTATCTATAGGCTGTAGTAGTATACATTTGTTGTCTCCCACCCCCATCAGAATGGCAAGAATTTGCTTTCTTCCCCTCTCAGACCCAGTGCCTAGAGCTGTGTCTAGTATAGAGATTCACACCAGCCAGTTCACCAGTTCTCCCCTCAGGATCTGAAAGAAGTGGTCAGACAGACTCCATATGTAGCATTTAGACACAGGAACCACCCCATCTCCCAGACAGTCCAACCAGTTTCAGAGGGTTCAAGTCATCAGAGTTCTGTCCAATTAGTTAAAACCTGCCCTGCTGTTGTTTCCAGCCAAGACTTCTGGTTCTGGCCTCTAGGCCTGCATAGAACACGTCTTTCAGAAGATAGTGACCCTACCTCTCATCCACCCATCACTGCTTTTCAGGTTAAGAGATCTCTCCTTCCATCGTTACTCACCCATAATCCCCAGGGATGATAGAAAGACCATGTGCTCTTGAAACAAGGAAGCCAAACCTGAATCCAGACCTCACTCCTAAGCACTGTGTAACCCTGGGCAAATTCCATTTGCCTATCAGGGATCCTGTGGGGATTGTAGGGGATCATGTATGGAAAGCGCTTACCATAGCTACTGAAAGACAGTAAGACTTCAGTGGATGGCTTCACGCCCACTGCTTTTCCTGGAGAAGGGACTACTTGGATATCAAGGGCAACACAGATCTCCTGACATCCACCAGGCTGTCCCTAATACTGCCAACTGTAAGAAGAAGAGAGTAGACTAGAAGAGCCCTGGGTCCATCAAAAGGTGTAAAATGTCCATAAGACAGACTAAGGACTCCAAAAAGAAAACCCAGTGGACTCACACACTTCCTGATGGAACCCAAGGAGTCTCCCCTTTATACCTTCTTTGTTGGAGAATCTGGGGTGGGGGGAGTATTTTTGCTGTATTCTTTGAGGTTGGAGTCTAAGAAAGTCACATAAACAGCCAATATTAAAGATGTGGAGTAGGAAATAAGGAGTAAAGGCGTAGTTAAAGAGTTGGATGATGGGCTGGGTTAGGAGGGTCTTAGTCTGGTTTTGTTTTGTTTTTGCTCCCAGCGTGACCCTAGACAACCCTCTTCCACTCTCTGCAACTGCATTTTCATAGCTGAGAAATGCCAGTTCTTAAATCTATCAGGATATGAGTGGATACCAACATGTATTCATTAATTCACTGTTTTCAACAACTGTGCATTGCACACTCTGGATATACAGAAATTATAGCAGGTACCTACCTTCAGGGGCTCACTGTCAATAGTTGCCCTTGACCATGTCTGTCTGATAGGGCAAATGAACTAGAAAAGTCCTTAGTCCCAACTCAACATGAAACACGTTATGGCAGAAAGAAGGAAGCAGAAAAGCCGTGAGAACGTAAGGGAGGGGGATAAGCTACCCAAGGAGAGAGCAGGAAAGGCTCCACAGTGTCACAGACTCGTGAGCAACTTGTAGATCCTCGGCTAATTAATGCCTTCCACCTGCCCAGACGATGTCTCGAGAAGGACTCTGAACATTGGATCATCAGTTTATGTTGCTGACCCACAAGCTGATGGGTGGTGGAGCACTCTGCCCTTGTCTGATTTATTGTCCATGACCCAGCCTTACCCAAGACAATAAAATCAGAGTGAAGACCGACCTTCCCTGGCACATCACTATGCTGCTGGGTTGTTCCTCACCCCTCTCAGGATACATTACACTCTTGTTCCTGGCCAAGAACTTACCTGTCCTTGTGATGGGAGTTTCAGAGGGAGAGAGGAGGAAGAAGAATAAATAATAATGGTCACAAACTTCTTAAATTTTATTAAAACAATGAGGACACCATGAATGTAAATATTAAACAAGTTCAGTAAATTCCAAGTAGGATAAATTCACACCTAAACAAGTCATCATCATCATAATCAAACTGTTGAAAGGAAAAAAAAACAACAACAAAGAAAGTCTTGAAAGAAGGGAAAGAAAAACCACTCATTACATACATGGGAACCACAAGAAGTTTAACAGCTGAATTTTAAAGTTTATTTAATTATTTATTTTTGAGAGAGAATGTGAGCGGGGAGAGGGTCAAAGAGAGAGGAGAGAGGATCCCAAGCAGGCTTGGCACTAGTGCAGGGCTCAATCTCACAAACCATGAGACCGAGACCTGAGCCGAAATCAAGTGTCAGATGCTCAACTGACAGAGCCACCCAGGCATCCAACAGCTAAGTTGTTGCCAGGAGCCGCACCGGCCTCTCTGGATGGCAATCACAGCAAGGAAGTGGCAATGTTTGCAGCTCCTGCCATGAGAAATGAAAACTGGTATCTCCTTCTGCTACTATTGGCTTATGTTAGATATAAGACTACTGGTATTGACCAGGCCTCACAATATTCCATATCAGACCCATATTCTGAATACAGATACCTCATAAGGAAAAGCATATTCCTGCCTTTACAAAAGAGATTTTAGATGAAAGCTCTATGGGCGATTGTCAAAAGGCTTTTCCTATGGGCCTTGCAGATCTGAAACTTAGAGGGTCAAGAACACAAGAATTACAATTGACCCTGGCCCTGAGACCAAGGGCCTGTTTTGGGGTTAAGAGCAAAACATAGTTGCCACATATATCTTTGCCAATTGGTGAAACATAACAGTCCCTTCCTCAAGGCCTACTTTCCACAAACACCCTCTCTGACACTGGCAGCTGGGATGAGGATAGATAAGAGTAGCTAAAACATAACCCAGGGGCAAAAGACTGACCCATTCAGGGCCCCCATGACAGTCTCCACAAACAAACCAATTCAGAAACATTCATCCTCTTGAGAGCCAGACAAAATACTCCTAACTTATCTATATACAATTTGACCTATATGTTATCCTATTTTTCACTAAGAACATTCTGTTATTTCCTTGGTCGGAATAATTCTGCAATTGATATCACAAAAGGCCTCCCATTGTAAGAGATTCCTTTCTCTGACTTCATCTTGTTTCTGAACCTTTAAATGAAGATACAAAACCCGACAGGACAGAGATGCCTGCCTGGTGATCAGAAAGAATCTCCGGGGCTCTCTCACTCTCTTTCTCTTTCGCCGACACCGTCCATCCTTCAGGGACCCCTGGACCTGCTGGAGCCGGCTCCGGCCTCCGGCATAGTGGCGCCCGAACAGGGTCTTTTAAAAATATATAATAAAAAAGGGGGATAGGGAGGAGCTGCAAACATTGCCACTTCCTTGCTGTGATTGCCATCCAGAGAGGCCGGTGCGGCTTCCGGCAAGTTGTGATCAGAAATAATGAAAGCCAGAAGGCAGTAGGATGACATATTCAATATGCTGGGGGGAAAAAACTGGTCAACCAAAAATCTACGTTAGGCAAAACTATTCTTCACAACCAATAAACAAATAAATACTAATAGAACACAAGAGGCAACAGAATGTTGAAAAAGAATAAAGAGGAATTACACCTACAATTTCAAAATATGCTTACTAAAAATAAAGATTAATCAAGAGATTTTAGTATAGGCATAAGGACAGACCTATAATTAATAGAACAAGATTGGTAGTCCCGGAATAAACACTGACATTTATGGTCAATGGATTTTTATAAAAGACAAAAGGAAAGACAATTAAGCAGAACAGCATGGTCTTTTCAACTAATGGAGTTGGTACAGTTGGTTATCCATATGCAAAGAAATGAATTTAGATCACTGCTCCACACCATACTGAAAAGTAAGCACAAAACAAGTCATAGACCTAAGTATAAAAAATTTTGTACTTTAAAAGACATCATCCAGGGGCACCTGGGTGGCTCAGTCAGTTAAGCGTCCGACTTTGGCTCAGGTCATCATCTCATGGTTCTGTGGGCTCGAGCCCCGCGTCGGGTGCTGTGCTCACAGCTAGCTCAGAGCCTGGAGGCTGTTTCAGATTCTGTATCTCCCTCTCTCTCTGACCCTCTTCTGCACACGCTGTCTCTCTCTCTCAGAAATAAATAAAACATTAAAAAAAAAAAAAAAAGACATCATCCAGAAAACACAAGCCACTGACTGGGGTAAATATTTTCCAGTTATATTTCTGATAAAAGACTTTATCCAGAATAGGAAAAGAACACATAACTCAATAGTAAGAAGACAACCCAAACTTCCCTTCAAATATAGGGAAATATTTGAAAAGACATTTCACCATAGAAAATGAGAGAATGGCAAATAGGTCTGTAAAAAGATGTCATTGTTCATTTGGAAAATTAAAATCACAAAATGTACACACAATAATGACTATATCTGAAAAGAGAGATGTTAACAAATATTAGTGAGGCTATGAGAAGTAGGAAACTTTATAGGTTCTTTTGGGAATATAAAATGGTGCAGCTGCTGGAGATATTTGCACACCCATGTTCATAGCAGCATTATTCCCAATAGCAAAAAATAGTGAACGAAACCCAAGTGCCCACTGACAGACAAATGGATAAGTAAAATGTGGAATATACATACCATGGCATATTATTCAGCCTTAAAAAAGAAGGAAATTGGGGCGCCTGGGTGGCTTAGCTGGTTAAGCGTCCGACTTTCGCTTAGGTCATGATCTCACGGTTTGTGGGTTCGAGCCCCACGTTGGGCTCTGTGCTGACTGCCAGCTCAGAGCCTGGAGCCTATTTCAGAGTCTGTGTCTCCCTCTCTCTCTGACCCTCCCCTGCTCATGCTGTCTCTCTCTCTTTCTCAAAAATAAATAAAATATTTTAAAAAATTTAACTTAAAATAGACTAAAGACTTCAATGTAAGACTTCAAACTGTAAAACTCCTGAAAGAAAACATGGTGGGAAACTTCATGGCGTTGGTCTTAGCAATTGTTCTTTGGATTTGACACCAAAACCACAGGCAAACAGAAGCAAAAATAAAAAAGTGGCGGCACATCATGGTATGTCATGAAAGAATTTAGAAGCCTGACTGTGAAGTCACTTCTCCCCACATTCCACCAATCAGAATTAGATGTATTGCTCTACCTAACTGCAAGCGACTGGGATATTGTCTTCTAGGTATCCGGAAGACCAAATGGGACTGGTGAGTGATAGTATGTGTCATGGGCATACGTCCTCTGCTGCCATCCTATCATGTCACTCTGACCCTGATCAAGATCTCTGGAGGCTCCAACCACATCTCATAACCAGCTACCTGTAATTCAAAGTAAGAATATTCATCTAAGGTGAAGTGCAAGGAAGTACAACAAAGTCCCAATAATGTCCATCATGAAATTTTATACCATTTTGAATGTCAAAAGATGACATTGTTCCTCCAAAAAATAATATGTTTTCATTGTTTTCATTCTTGTTGCCCCTGCTCATGCCCTAAGTACAGATTCATAATGCCTGTTGGCTATTCCAGCATTGTTTTCTCCATTGTTCTTTTTCTCTGTCCACAAATATTAGGGAAGCACTTGATAGGACAACAGATAGCTAGGATTAGCGTCTTCCTATTCCCCGATGGAAATGTGTAGCTAGGATCAGGATCTCAAACCCTTATTTTCCAATGAGCTGTTGCAAGGTCAATGTATCAGCTAACTTTTCCTGAATAAAAAAGCACCATGAAACCTAGAGACTTGAATAAGTTATTTTGTTTAGCTCAGGATTCTCTGCATTGACTTGGCAGTTCTTCTGGTCTGGACAAGCTTGAGTGATCTCTGCTGGGCTTTAGCATGTATTTGTGCTCAGCTGGTGACTGAATGGTTGGATGATCTAGGGTAACATTACTCACATATCTGACATTTGATTGGCTGTCATCTAGGGCACCTTAGTTTTCCACTACATAGCTTTTCAACTTGGTTTGAATTCATCTATTGAGCAAACTTATAGTGTCACAAGTGCAGCAGTAGGTTGAGATCAATGCATGAGAATTCTTCAAGCCTATGTTTGCATTATTTTTGTTAATCTCCATTGGCCTAAGTAAGTCACCTGCCCAAGCCCACAGTCAAGTGATAGCAAAAAGGCTCTACCTCTTAACGAGAGAATCTGCACTCTATCCCATTGCAAGGGCGTCCATGCAGAGAGGGGAAGAATTTGTAGGCTTTTTACAGTCTTCAATAGTGACATACTTTCTTTAATGGATCTTCTTCACCTTAATAAATACACCAATTTTTTTTTACAGCAATTTTTTAAAATGCAAGTTAGTTAGCATACAGTGTAGTCTTGGCTTCAAGAGTAGAACTCAGTGACTTGTCTCCTACATAAGATACCCGGTGCTCATCCCGAAAAGTGCCCTCCTTATTGCCCATCACCCATTTGACCTACCCCCCACCATCCCCCTGCCTAGCAACCCTCAGTTTGTTCTCTGTATTTAAGAGTCTCTCATGGTTTGCCTCCCTCTCTGTTTTTGTCTTATTTTTCCTTTCCTTCCCCTATTTTCATCTATTGAGTTTCTCAAATTCCACATGTGAGTGAAATAATATGATATCTGTCTTTCTCTGACTGACTCATTTTGCTCAGCATAATACCCTCTAGTTCCATTCACATTGTTGCAAATGGCAAGATTTTATTCTTTTTCATCGCTGAGTAATATTCCATGGTATATACCACATCTTCTTTATCCATTCATCAGATGATGGACATTTGGGCTCTTTCCATAATTTGGCCCCTTTGAATCAGCACTTTTGTAGCCTTTGGATAAAATCCTAGTAGTGCCATTGCTGGGTCATAGGGTAGTTCTTTTTTAATTTTTTGAGAAACCTCCATATTGTTTTCCAGAGTGGCTGCATCAGTTTGCACTCCCACCAGCAGTGCAAAAGGGTTCCTTTCTCCACATCCTCGCCAACATCTGTTGTTTTCTGAGTTGTTAATTTTGGCCATTCTGACAGGTGTGAGGTGGTATCTCATTGTGGTTTTGATTTGTGTTTCCCTGATGATGAGTGATGTTGCGCATCTTTTCACGTGTCTGTTAGGCATTTGGATGTCTTCTTTGGAAAAGTATAAATACACTATTTTTATTAATAACTCACTTGGAGCCTCAATTTCTGAGTGATAAATAAATCTTTGATATTGAGATCTCATGGTTTGTTACTTCGCATGGCCTGGCTTAACTGAATTTATGCAGGACAAAGCCTTGCTCTCCTGGACCGAATGTGTGACTAATTTGCATACTGAGAAGTTTCAGGGGAAAAAAATCATACCCTTAAAGAATAGGGCCATAAGAATTGGAGGTCAGCATGGTGTGAATACTCTTGCAGAGAATTCTGGGCATAACCTAAGTCTCTTAGGTCTGTGTTTAAAATAATCATTTTAATTGAATCATAACAATCTACAGAAAAGTGCAAAAATCCTAAGTATATAGTCTGATGAATTATCATAAAATGAACAAGCTCATGTAGCCATTACCTCAGTTAAGAAATAGAACTTTACCAGCATTATGGAAGTTCATCTTTTTTTTTTTTTCACAAAAGTTAATCACTATCTTGATTACGTAAAAATTTTTTAAATGTTTATTTATTTTTGAGAGAGAGAGAGAGAGAGACAGAGTGCAAGCAGGGAGGGACTGAGAGACGGAGACACAGAATCTGAAGCAGGCTCCAGGCTCTGAGCTGTCAGCACAGGACCCGATGTGGGGCTCAAACTCACAAACTGTGTGATCATGTCCTGAACTGAAGTCAGACGCTTAACCGACTGAGCCACCCAGGTACCCTCACTATCTTGATTTCGAATGACATATTTTTCTTATTTTTAAGCTCTGTATAAAAGGGAATCATTTCTTCACTCACCATTGTGTTTTTAAGATTAGTTGATGTTATTGTGTGGAGAAATAGTCTATTTTCTTTGCAGTATAGTATATTTATTCTCTTCTTGACATGCTTTAGAGTTAAGATAATGCTTCTATGAACATTCTTGTACATGCCTTTTGGTGAAAATATGTTTCCATTATATATATGCTTAACATGGATATGGTGAAGCATATGGAATTCATATGTTCCATTTTCTTTTATAAACCCACCAGCGGTATCGGAGGGTCCCAGTCCCTCCGTATTCTCACCACATATGAAATTGTCATGTGTTCAGCCACTTTGGCATAAGCTGAGTAACATCTCACCGAGGTTTTCCTTGGCTTTTCCTTGATAACTAATGCATATTGACACCCTGCCTATATTTAGTGACCATTTAGATACCAAATTTTGTGACGTGCCTGCTTATTCTTTTTCATTCTATGTGGTAAGCAAGCAAGGTAAAATATGTTTCTTTTTTTTATTTTTATTTTTTTATTTATTTCTAGGAGAGAGAGACAGTGTGAGCAGGGGAGGGTCAGAGAGAGAGGGAGACACAGACTGAAACAGGCTCCAGGCTCTGAGCTGGCAGTCAGCACAGAGCCCGACGCGGGGCTCGAACCCACGAACCGCGAGACCATGACCCAAGCGAAAGTCGGACGCTTAACCGACTAAGCCACCCAGGCGCCCCACAAGCAAGGTAAAATATGATCTCACTTCCTGAGTACCCTCAACATTTACTTAGCACGGTCCCAGAATTTTATTTGCTTTCTTGACTGGAGCCTTTTTATCAAAGTCTGTAGCTCCCACCTAACTCGCTCTTCCGATCATGAATCTTCATAGATTAAAAGACAGACACTGGAGGCTGGAAGGCAATTTTATAGTGAAAATATTTGACAGGAACTTCCAGAAGGGGAAGTTGTTGAGGGTCTTCAGTAAAAAGACATACTTGTGGTGATTAATTTTGACCACACAACTTCATTCACTATCACTTGATTAAGGATGGTTGAGTCTGAGTTAATGCAGCACCTTCTGTTGTTATGACAGAAGTGAACTTCAGTTTCATCTTTTCTGCATCGATTTCTGCATACTCCATAGCCTTGTTGACATTTAGATGTTTCTTCTATCTTCCATCTTTTGAATGCTTTTTTCATGCTTCCTGGGAAAGATATGGCTATGGTCAGTCTCTATGCAACCATGATAACAGAAGACAAAGAATGAGAAGTGCACAGGAGCTGGGATCAAAACCATCTAGGTTCAAATCTGGGCTCTGTTATTTACTTGATCTTGGTCTTTGGACAAGTCCCTTCATTCGCATCTGAACAATGGAAATAATAATAATAAAGACTACTTCTTAAGGTTGTTGTGATCATGAAATGACTTAATGCATGGAAAGTCCCTAGAATAGTGCCTGGCACTTACTAAGAGGTACCTACACATCAGCCTTTGTTGTAGTTATTGTTGTGGTTGCTACTATTGCTATTATTATTAAAGGTATTTCCCTGGGAGTTTAAGACTACAAACTTTGCCTGTGTAAGCACTTGTGGGGCAAGTTCCCATTTGCCTGGACAGATAGAGCTTCTAATGTTTAATTCCTTGGACATAGCCAGGTTCTACTCTCAGGCAGGACACATGCATCTTGGTACGCATGTTTATCAGTGCCTCCATGCTTTGAAATAAAAAAATATGTATTACAGGTGAAACCCTCTTTGCATTGCCCACCTTCCCAGAAACAGGTACGGAGTATCCATGTGCCCATTGGCATGGATACATGTGTACAACTCAATTTGTTCACAGATCCACTCTCACATACAAACTGAACATGGACACACCTATAGGTGTGTGTTCACAACCATGTATCAATGCACAAAAAACTAGTTACTCAGATATATATATGTGTGTGTGTGTATAGAAGCCCTCTGTCTGAAAATAGTTTAGTGGTACAGTTCCCTACATAGAGCTAGTATACTGTAAGAAGTATACTCATTAGAAGCAGTTGGGTTTCATTAAAAAAAAAAAAAAAAGGAGGGGGGGCCTTGGAAAGAACTGTTCCTGCTGAGGTCCCCAGATTGAAAAACGAGAGAGCCAAGGTTTAATTTCTGGTCTATGTGACTCAGAACTCTGGAGTGACATCAGGAAGACAATAGACTAGGAAACTCCAGGCCCCCATTTCCCCCAGAGAAACACCAAGTAAGCATCATGTGGACCAAAATAGCTTTGTGAGAACTCTAGAAACCAGTTAAGAAGTTGCATCAACTGGGGCGCCTGGGTGGCTCAGTCAGTTAAGCATCTGACTCTTGGTTTCAGCTCAGGTTATTATCTTACAGTTCATGGGTTCAAGTTTGACGTCGGGCTCTGCAATGGTAGCACTGATCCTACTTGGGATTCTCTTTCTCTCCCTCTTTCTCTGCCCCTTCCCTGTTCATGCTCTCTCTCTCTCTAAAAATTAAAAAAAATAATAAATATGAAAAAAAAGTTGTGTCAACCAAGTGAACACCTAAACAAGAAGAAGCCACATTAAGAACGATAGGAACATTTGTGGCATTTCTGTTCATGCTTGCTCTACCCACTCCTTGGTACCAGGTGGGATGGTCAGGAGGAAACCCTCCAATTTCCAGTTCCTCCCTCAGCATGGAAGGAAAAAAGTGGAATTTTCTTACAACATTCAGGCTTATGTGGGGGCTGTCTGAGGAGCTCATATCTGCCCTGCTTGACTCAGAGCATTGATGGGAGTGGTGGCATAGTTCATGGTGGCATAGTTTGGATATCAGGTGGGCGAGGGCTGAAAGCACGGAGAGCACCTTGGCTTGTGAGAGTTTCAGGGGACTATTGTCCTATGGGAGCCTCGAGACAAAACATTATGGAAAGAGGAATACCATAGAACACTTATGGCCTTGGCAATAAACAGGTGTAAATTTCCAAAAGAAACTAAGGCATTTAAAGCAGCCTGTATATGGAAGAATCAAGGTTGGGGGAAGCACACCATAGGCCCAGGGAGGACATATTCCTGCCAAATGCCAGTGAGGACCTTAAGCTTTCACAAGATGAATGATGTCCACCCCTGAATGGAGGATCCCTGTATGTAAGGACTGGAAGAGGGAGCTGTTTTTCCAAAAGACCAGTTTTCAGAAAGAGATCACAAGGTGTGCAGAGAACAGGGAAACATGGCTAACTCAAAGAAGTAAAATAAATCTCCAGAAATGTACCTCAAAGAAGCACAGGCCTCAGACTTACTGACAGACCTTAAAACAACTGTCTCAAATATACTCAAGGAGCTAAAGGAGAACACGGACAAACAACGAAACAAAATCGGGAAAATGACACATGAAAAAAGTAAAATACCAACAAAGAGAAATTGTAAAAATGGAATTAAACAGAAAATCTGGAGCTGAAAATTACAACAGCTGAAATGAAAGTTACTGCAGGGATTTAACAGCAGACACGGGAATTTCTACCACTCCCCCAGTTCAAAAAAAAAAAAACCAAAAAACAAAAAACATCAATTTGAACAACTACCTGTGCACAAAAATACCTTCACAAGGACCAGTGGATTTCAGGTGAATGATTACAGAAACTTGGTGAAGCACAGAAATAAGAAAAGGTGCTCTGAGGAGGGTAGGAAAGGTAGAGTTACACTATTATCCCTCCCTCATGCTCAGGCAACCCAGTTCAGAAAGAGAGACTTTCCCTGTGGGACAGGAAGTATAACGTAAGTGCCCAACTAGCACAAGTAAAGAAATAACAAACATCAGATTGGAATAAATGGAATAGAGACCACAGAAGAAGTAGAAAAGATCAACAAAATTAAGCTGGTGTTCTGAAAAGATAAGCAAAAGAGACAACCCTTAGCTAGATTAACTAAGAAAAAAAGAGAGAAGAATCAAATAAATAAAAAATTAAAGAGAGAAACTATAACTCACACAACTTAAATACAAAGAATCAAAAGAGACTACTATGAACAGTTATATGCCAACAAATTAGATAACCTACAAAAAATTGGATAAATACCTATAAATATCCAACTTACTAAGACTGAATCATGAAGAAATAAAAAATTAGAACACATGAATAATAAGTAGGGAGATTGAATCTGTAATTAAAAACCTTCCAACAAAGGAAGCTCAGGATAATTTCTCTGGCTAATTCTACCAAACATTTAAAGAAAATTTAACACCAATACTTCTTAAATTCTTCCAAAAAACTAGAGGAGACAGCATGCTCCCAAATTCATTCTATGAGATCAGCATTGTTCTGATACCAAAGAGAGTTAAGGACATTGCAAAGAAAGAAAACTACAGATCAATATCCCTGATGAATACAGATGCAAAAATTCTGAACAAAATACTCACAAACCAAATTTAACAGCACAGTGAAAGGATCATACACCGTGATCAAATGGCATTTATCCTTGGGTTGCAAAGAAACTTCAACATATGCAAATGCTCAATAAATGAAATCCATCACATTAATAAAATGAAGGATCAAAATCACATGATTAGCTAAGTAGATGAAGAATGAGAATTTGACAAATTTCAAAATACTTTCATGAGAAAATCTCTTGAGTCATTGAGTATAGAAAGAATATAATATATGTCACCATAATAAAGTCCACATATGACAACCTCACAGCTAACATCATACTCAATAGTGAAAGTTTGAAAGCTTTTCTGCTAAGATTTGAACAAGAAAAGGGCACACACTACTCCTATTCATTATAGTACTAGACGTCCTAGCCACAGTGGTTAGACAAGAAAAAGAAATAAATCATCCAAATCAGAAAGAAGTAAAGTCATCATAATTTGCAGATGATATGATCTTACATATAGAAACCCTTAAAGATTCCATCAAAAACTGTTACAACTAATAAAGGAATTCAATAAAGTTGCAGAATACAAAGTCAATGTACAAATATCAGTTGTATTTTTATACGCTATTAACAAACCTTCTGAGAAAGATATAAAGGGAGCAATTCCAATCACAATAGTATCAAAAACAATAAAATACTTGGGAATAAATTTAACCAGTGAAGTGAAAGATCTGTACACTGAAAATCACAAGACATTGGTTAAAGAAATTGAAGAAAACACAAATAAATGGAAAGATATCCCATTTACAAATTGAAACAATTGCTATTGTTAAAATATTCATACTATCCAAAGCCATCAATACAATCATCTCAATGATATTTTTTCACAGAAATAGAAAAACAACCCTAAAACTTGCATAGAACCACAAAAGACCTGAATAACCAGAGCAAGCCTGAGAAGGAACAAAACCGGAGCATCACATTCCTGGTTTCAAATTTTATTATAAAAGCATAGTAATCAAGCAGTATGGTGCTGCCATAGAAATAGATACATACACAATGGAATAGAATCCAGATCGCAGAGATAAGCCATGCATGTAGGGTCACCTAATATTTGACAAGGGGGCCAAGAAGATTAAATGGAGAAAGGAGAGTCTCTTCAATAAATGCAGGCAAAACTGGAGACCTACATGTGGAAGAATGTAACTGGATCCCGGTGTTATACCCCTCACACAAATTATCATGAAATGGTAAAAAAAAAAAAAAAAAAAAAAAATCCTAAAATGGATTAAAGACTTAAATGTAAAACCCCAAACAGTAAGACTCCTTGAAGAAAACATAGGGAAAAAGTACCTCAACATTGGTTTTGGTAACAAGTTTTTGGACATGGCAACAACGAACGGTGCAAGCAACAAAAGCAAAAATAAACAGGAGGGACTATATCAAATTTAAGAACTCTCGCACTTAAAAAGAAACAATCAGCAAGATATAAAGGCAATCTATAGAATAGGAGGAAACATTTGCAAACCATTTACCTGATCACAGCAACTGAGGGTTGCTGGAGGGGTTGTGAGTGGAGGGATGGGCTAAATGGACAAGCGGCATTGAGGAGAACACTTGTTGGGATGAGCCCTGGCTGTTATACGCAGGGGATGAATCACTGGATTCTACTCCTGAAATCATTATTGCACTCTATGCAAACTCACTTGGATGTAAATTTAAAAAAATAAATCAAATAGCTACATGGATGGAACTAGAGTGTATTGTGCTAAGCAAAGTTAGTCAGGGAAAGACAAATATCATATGACTTCACTCATATGAGGCATTTAAGATGCAAAACAGATTAACATAAGGGAAGGAAAGCAAAAATTATATAAAAACAAGGAGGGAGACAAAACATGAGACTCTTTTTTTTTTAATGTTTTATTTATTTCTAGGAGAGAGAGAGAGAGAGAGACAGCGTGAGCAGGGGAGGGTCAGAGAGGGAGGGAGTCACAGACTGAAACAGGCTCCAGGCTCTGAGCGGGCAGTCAGCACTGAGCCCGACGCGGGGCTCGAACCCACGAACCACGAGATCATGACCTAAGCGAAAGTCAGACGCTTAACCGACTAAGCCACTCAGGCGCCCCAAAACATGAGACTCTTAAATACAGAGAACAAACTGAGGGTTGCTGGAGGGGTTCTGGGTGGGGGGATGGGCTACATGGGCAAGGAGAATTAAGGAAGACATTGTTCGGATGAGCACTGAATGTTTTACATGGGGGGTGGATCACTGGGTTCTACTCCTGAAGTCATTATTGTACTCTGTGCTAACTAACTTCGACGGAAAATAAAAAATAAATTTTAAAAAATCATCATAAAAAATAAAAATAAATAAATAAAAGAACTCAGACAAGTGACTAGCAAAACAACAAACAATCCAATTAGAAAATGGGCAGGGGACCTGAATAGACATTTTTCCAAATAATATATACAAATGACCAACAGGTACTTGAAAAGATGCTCAACATCATTAATCATCCAGGAAAATTCAAATCAAAATCACCTCACCCCTGATACAATGATTATTATCAAAATACAAGAGATGGAAATTGTTGGCACTGCTATGGAGGAAAGGGATGACTTGTGCACTGTTGGTGGGAATGTAAACTTGTATTGCCACTATCGAAGATGGACTCATTTCCTCAAAAAATTTAAAATGGAATTACCATATTATCCAGCAATCCCACTTCCAAGTATATACCCAAAGGAAATGAAATCACTGTTTTAAAACATATCTGCACCCACATATTTATTGCAGCTTATTCACAATGGCCAAGACATGGAAACAACCTAAGTGTCCATCAGTGAAGTAATGGATAAAGATATTGAGACAAATAGATGTATACACGCATACACAGACACACAAACACACACAATGGAATATTATTCAGCCATTATTTCCGAAAAAGAAGGAAATACTACCTTTTGTGACAATATGGATGGACATAGAGGGCATTATGCTAAGGGAAATAATTCTAACAGAGAAAGACAAATACTATATGTTCTCACTTATAAGTGGAACCTAAAACAGCTGAACTCAAAGAAACAAAGAGTAGACTGGTGGTTGTCAGAGGTTGGAGGTGGAAGAAATGGGCACATGTTGGTCAAAGTGCACAAACTTCTGGTTGTAAGATGAAGTTCTGGGGACCTAATGTCTAGCATCATGACTATAATTAACAACAATATGTTATATAATTACAAGTTGTTAGTAGAATAGATCCTAAATGTTATCATCCCATAAGAAGTAATTATGTGAGGCAATAGAGGTATTAACTAAACCTTTTTGTGGTGACCATTTTGCAATATACACATGAATCAAATCATCACATTGTACACCTAACCTTACATATGTCATAGCTCAATAAAGCTGGGGGAAGAAAAGAATGAATGGGAAAATCCTTTTATAAAATGGATGAGGGATGCCTGGCTGTGTCAGTCAGTTAAGTGACTAACTCTTGATTTCTACTCAGGTCATGATCTCACGGTTTCTGGGATCGAGCCCTGTGTTGGGCTTTGTGCTGACAGCGTGGAGCCTGCTTGGGATTCTCTCTTTCTCTCTCTCTCCTCTCTCTCTCTCTGCCCCTCCCCTGCTTCCTCTTGCACACACATTGTCTCTCTTGCTCTCAAAATAAATGAATAAACATTAAAAAAAAAAGAATGGATGAGATTGTGATACAGAAAAGGAAATAAAGGTAAGAAGTGAATAGTATTTGGATGCTGGTGTATATACAAACTAGCCCAGAAATCTAGAGAAGGCACTTAGTTGCTACATTAGCCAACCTGTTGATCAAACAGAGGAAGGAAATGAAAAATTGCACCCTTCATCCCTACTCCAGCATCATGGTACCTCCTGTGTGTTCTCCACCGTAATTTGCACTTATCATATGACAAGCTCTCTCTCCTGCCACTATTCCACTTACAAGAGGAGATCTGCAAGGGGCTTCCTGAGAGTGATGCTCACGTGTTTCTGGCTAACAACTCACCTGGAGTGTTTCCCTTCCAAACACCTTATAGGGAAGTTGCAACATCCTATCCTCCCTCATCTGCAGTCACCAGAAGGGGGTGGGTGGGAACATCTATGCCATAAATGAGTATCAGGAGGGACACATTTTCCTCATTCTCCAATGTAGAGTGACCCAAGGCAGCCCAGGAGAATTCTGCCTACAGTGGCACCTCAAGAAATCTCCTAAAGTTTTGTTAAATGGCCTTTGCTCCTTTTTGCTCCAAACCAGCTTCTCTCACTTCATATTGCCCTGAATGATTGTGCATTTTTGATACACAAATAAAATTAATGTCACCTTTGAGTACTTTTAAGAAATTTTATTTATTTTGAGAAAGAGAGAGAGAGAGAGAGATAGCACACTTGAGTGTGTGTATGGGGTCAGAGTCAGAGGAAGACAGAGAAAATCCCAAGCAGGCTCCGTGCTGCCAGTGCAGAGCCCAACTGGTGACTTAGTCTTATGAACTGTGAGATCATTGCTTGAGCTGAAATCAAGAGTTGGACACTTAACCCACTGAGCCACCCAGGCGCCCCCGAATACCACCTTTGAATGCCTTCCCTCTTCTGATCAGGAGGTTGAAATCTGCTTTCAGATCCCAGCGTGGCTTCTAACAATGATTTAATGCATAAACTCTCTAAAACTAGTCTCTGTCTCAGAAATTGGGTTAGATATCAAGTGTGTTAAGAACAGGAAATTATAAGGGCATGAATACACTGTAATAGTTGTGGGAAATTTTTTAAATCCTCACTCTAAATCACCTCCTCCAGAGATTCATTCAGCAAGGGTGGGGACCAGAGGAAGGAGGTCTTGCAAGAGTGCCCCCCCCATTATAATAAACCTTTACTTGATGTGAATTCCTCAACTTTTCCTAGTCCTGACCTTCTAACACTCACATTTGATATTGCTCAGACCATTTACTCTCTATATACAATCTGTGTTTTAAGATCAATTTAACAAAACATAAATCAAGTAACAACTAACATCAACAACCAAAAAACCTGCAATGTGCCCTTTCTAAGAAGAGCTCCATCCAGAGCATACATATGCACATATGCACTTTGATTTTCTTATGGGAAGAGATTGTTCGAAAATAGTTCTTGGCAACCCTCGTGCACTATTGGTGGGATGCAAATTGGTGCAGCCACTGTGAAAAACAGTATGGAGCCTCCTTAAAAAGTTAAAAATAGAAATACCAGATGATCCAGTAATTCAACTAGTGGATATTTACCCAAAGAAAATGAAAACACTAATTCAAAAAGATACATGCACCGCTATGTTCATTGCAGCATTATTTATAATAGCCAAGATAAGGAAGCAATGGAAGTGTCCATCAATAGATGAATGGATAAGGTCCTGCCATTTGCAACAAATGGTGGACCTAGAGGGTAGAATGCTAAGTACAATAAGTCAGTCAGAGAAAGACGAATACCATCTGATTTCACTCATATGTGGATTTAAGAAATAATCAGGGGCGCCTGGGTGCCTTAGTCAGTTAAGCGTCCGACTTTCGCTTAGGTCATGATCTCACAGTTCGTGGGTTCGAGCCCCGCGTCAGGCTCTGTGTTGACTGCCAGCTCAGAGCCTGGAGCCTGTTTCAGTCTGTGACTCCCTCTCTCTCTGACCCTCCCCTGCTCACGCTGTCTCTCCTAGAAATAAATAAAACATTAAAAAAAAAAAGAAATAATCAAATGAACAAACAAGGGGAAAAAGGAGACTCTCGAACAAACAAACAAAAAAATAGACTCTTAAATACAGAAAACAAACTGGTGGATTCCAGAGGGGAGGTGCGTGAAGGGGGTGAGGAAAATAGATAAAGAGAATTAAGTACACTTATAGAATTGTTGAATCATATTGTACACCTGAAACTAATATAACACTGTATCTTAATTATATACTTAAAAAAAGACCATTCCTGCCAATACATTCTTTAAGATGGATGTGTTCAATGATCATTAAGGTCATTAAAGAAGCAGAACTATTTATAATTCTTGAAGCATAAAACTTTACCTTCCTTTAATCTGTAAACTCACTTGCAATGACCATAACTACTACACTGTTTTATTGAGCTTGAGAACAAGTATACCCCAAAGAAAAAGGTAAAATAGGTCAAGGAAGTAGGGGATAGGAAGAGGAAAGTAAGAAGAATGGGGTGGTAAAGAGGAAAGAGTGATAGAACAGGAAAGGTAGAAGGGGGAAGAAGAAGGGAAAAGGCTAACGATGGTCATGTGCTCAAACCCAAGAAAGAACCAACAGCTGTTTTTGTCTATAGGGATAGTTAAAGATTCTCCTATGTTTTTGTTGCCTTTTGTTGTATTCTGGTGTATGTGTTTACTGTAAATGCCAATATTGGAAGATCTGGAAACATTTAAACCTCCTGATTTCATTTACCTTCACTGCCTTCTCTTACATTTAGGGCTATTATGGTCAGTGAGAGTCACATTCAAGGAAGTCTTTGAAAAATGGGAAAAGGACATTGGATATTTAATCCAGAGCCAACTGATTGCCATTTTAATAACAGCTCTGCTGTGATCAAATTAGATGTCTGATCCAATTCCAAGCAGCCTCTACTCCAGCCCTATGCAAACTCTATACATTTCAACCTTACATCCAGTCTCCTTGAAACAAACACCTGACAGCATCTAATTCCATATCCCAAGCCGACCTCCATCCTGTGCCAACCCAATCCCTAATCCCAAGACAAACACAACACTAATCAAGTCACTCGACACCAATACCTAGCTTCAACCCAACAACCAGCCCACATGGTTGGGCTGAAACCATCTATTTCAATTCTCAGCTTCATTCAACTTAACTGCAAGATCAATTTAACTACAAATATTCCCAGCCCAGCCCATCCTAATTTCATAAATGAGAACACTCACTTCCAGCTAATTACTATTTATCTTTCTACAGTTACACCAAACAGTAGTCCCATCTTCTCTGTACAATTCACTTCCCTGTCTCCAAAGTAACCCCTTGATTGATCCTACAGACCCTCAACCTGGACTCAATTCGTCACACATAAACCATGCCCCAAGCTGTCATCCCAGTGACATTGCTACCCTAACGTTACTGTATGTACAATACTCTCCACCACTGCCCTACCCAGGAGCACTAAACCCTTAAATGAATTGTTGCAATGCAAAGCCAGTAGGATCCTGGCATGATAAACACTTGAGGTTAAAATCTCTAAGCTGACTTATGCCAAGTCACCAAAATTGCAAAGCCACATACAGAACCCCAGAACCTTTAAAAATAGCTGGAGTTACCTGAAGTCTTAAGAACCAGGATCAGAAAGATGGCAATGATCATTAAATAGGTCTTCATAACTGACAGGTTCAGAGAGAATGAAGAGCACACACAGGGAACCAAATAGATATCTTTTCAACAGGGCAATGGCCCGCTTTATTAGTTTCAGAAGTAGGCCAGGGTTGTGGGCAGTGAACCAAGAAGGGTGGGACATGCCTCAGGTCAGCCAGGCAGAAAAATAACATGTGTTATATATCTCATCTGGGCACGCTGTGTGAGTGTAGGAGCTTGCTGGCTCCCACACAAAGGTGGGCCTTCCTTCCCAGTAAGACACAAAGTAAGATTAGAGCCAGTTTGTATTTCACATACAACAAACTGGAATGAGTCAATCAGTCCGCTAAACAATGAAAAAAATCTAGTAATTATAAGGAAAAAAAGAAACTTACAAAAATATATTTCTTTATGCTCTTACCAGGAATATTTCACATTTATCAGTAGTTCTTAATGTGTATCCAGCACTGTACTAACCATCAAAATAAAGGAAGGGAAAAAAAGATGAGGAGGTGGAAATTGAGGGTGGTAAGAAAGGTAGGAAAAGATGGAAGGTAAAAAAAAATTTAGGGAGCAATGTCAGTAAGATGGCAAACTAGGAGATCCTATTACTCATCCCCCAACAACAACATATAATAAGTTTCCATTATGCAAATAGCTCAGGGGGAGTTCCAGAGTACAATGAAGAAGCTACTAGTGGAGCTAGTATAAAAGCCGAGGATACCTGCATAGAAGTGTAGGAAGCGTTTTACCTGCATCACCCCATCCCCCAGCCTAACAAATCTCAGTGTCAAAAGAGATCTCCTCAGCAGTGACCTCCATATACAGGGGAAAAGGAGAGAAGAAGGATCTCAGAACTCTTTGCCACCAAGGAATTAAGCAGCCCTCACTACCACTGGAAACACCTGAAGCCACTGAAGCTTTTGCTCTTTAGTTTTCACCAGTGCTAACCCTAGCCAGTAGAACTGCCCAGATCCCACACTGATACAGGAATACTATACCCAGCAAAATTATCCTCTAAAAGAGGCAAAGAAAAACTGAGGAAGTTTCTCACCACTAGACCTGCCTTATAAGAAATGCATAAGGGAGTTCTTCAATTTGAAATAAAAACACACTAAACAGAATAAATATGAAAAGCATAAAATTTACTGGTAAAGGTAAATATATAGACAAATAAAAATAATGTAAAATTTTAGAGGTCCATAAATTAATATAAACTAATTTAAAAGTTAAAAGATAAAAATTTGTTAATAGATATGCAATATAAAAAGAAGCAAACTCTACAAGAACACAAAGTGTGTGTGGAGGGAGATACAACAACAGAGTTTTTATGAGCCTAAAGTTAAGTTGTTATTAACTTAAATGATCATGACTACAAGATATTTTATGCAAGTCTTAAGCTAATCTCAAATAAAACCCTTATAATAGATATAGAAAAGATAAAAAGAAAAAAAAGAAAAGCAAATCACTATCAAAAAAATCAGCAAATAACAAAGGAGGACAGCATGAGAGGAAGAGAGGGACAAACTGCAAAACAGAAAACAACACAATGGCATAGTGAAGAATTACTTTAAATGTAAATGGATTAACTTCTCAACCTAAAGGCAAAGAGTGGCTAAATAGATAAAAGTAAATAAAAACAAGATTCAAGAGACTCACATTAAATTGAAAGACCCACCTAGGTGAAAGTAAGGGCAAAAGGGTGAGGGAGGGGCTTATGCTGCAAGAGCAGCCATCAAGGAAGTAACTTTCTTCATAGGACACCCATGTAAGTGAGTGCTAGAGTCTAAGAGTCTCAGTCTCTCTCCTGCTGTAAGCCTCCCAACTGGTGCTGTTAACCTACCATGCTCATGGACATGGATACAGACCCTACGATGCTTCAGACCCTGCAGACACCTTGGGAGGTACCCAAAGGATTCCCTTTCATGTTGGTGCATCTGCTCCATGGTCCTGAGATGTCACAGTCTCCATTTTTTGCATCTTGTATTGCCGAGCAATTGGATTAGAGTGGCATGCCCCAGGACCCTTATTTGTGTCAAGAAAACCTTTTCCTGCTTTTCCCATACATCCTACTTTTCTTTTCTTTTCTTTTTTCTTTCTTTCTTTCTTTTTTTTTTTTTTTACAAATAGTTTATTGTCAAGTTGATTTCCATATAACACCCAGTGCTCATCCCCACAAATGCCCTCCTCCGTGCCCATCTCCCCCCTTCCCCCCACACCCATTAGTCCTCAGTTTTTTCTCAGCATTCAAAAGTCTCTCATGGTTTGCCTCTCTCCCTTTCCCCCACCATTTCCCCCCTTCTTCTCCCCCATGGTCCTCTGTTAAGTTCCTCCTAATCCTCCTATATGTGCAAACATATGATATTTGTCCTTCTCTGCCTGACTTATTTCACTCAGCATAACATTCCAAGGTCCATCCATGTTGCTACACATGGCCAGATTTCATTGTTTCTCATTGCCATGTAGTATTCCATCGTATAGATAAACCACATCTTATTGATCCATTCGTCAGTTGATGGACACTTAGGCTCTTTCCATGTTTTAGCTATTGTTGAGTGTGCTGCTATGAACATTGGGGTACATGTGCTCCTATGCATCAGCATTTCTATATCCCTTGGGTAAATTCCTACCAGTGCTATTGCTGGATCATAGGGGACTTCTATTGTTAATTTTTTCAGGAAACTTCACACTGTTTTCCAGAGGGGCTGCACCAGTTTACATTCCCACCAACAGTGTAAGAGGGTGCCCGTTTCTCCACATCCTCGCCAGCATCTCGAGTTCTCTGATTTGCTCATTTTAGCCATTCTTGCTGGCGTGAAGTGGTATCTCAGTATGGTTTTGATTTGTATTTCCCTGATGAGGAGAGATGCTGAGCATTGTTTCATGTGTCTGTTAGCCATCTGGATGTCCTCTTTGGAGAAGTGTCTGTTCATATCTTCTGCCCATTTCTTTACTCATCCCACTTTTCTCCTAGCCAGGGAGCACAGTGGGCAGCCATCACTTGGCATCATGTTTGTGAGTACTCGTCTTCCTTTCTCTTCATTATTACTACTTTGCTCTCTCCAGACTTCTTGTTGTCATGCAAAGGGAATTTTTGAAATTAAATTTAAAGTGTACAACTTGCAAAGAGAGAAGGGCAGAAGGAGAGAAAAAGAAGCAAAGCCACATGGAAAAATATATTCTGTGCAATTGTTAAGCAAGAAAGAAGAGTGGTTATATCTAACAAAAAAGGTGTTAAGTCAAAAACTGTCACAAGAGACAAAGAAACTATTATATAGTGATAAAGTAGTTGATTCATCAATAGGATATAACAGTTGTAAATGTATTTGCACCCAATATTAGAGCACCAAGATAAAGAGCAGTTACCAACAGATCTGAAGGTAGAAATTGATGGCAATAAAATAATAGTTGGGGCTCCAAAACCCCACTTACAATAAGGGATAGAACATCTAGACAGAAGATCAATAGAGATATAGCTGAGATGAACACTACAGACCAAGCAGACCTAACAGACATACATAGGTCTTTCTACCTAACAGTGGAGGAATAGACATCCCTAAGTGCACACCAAACAGTCACCAGGCAGATCACATATGTCACACGAGTCTTAATTTAGGGAAATCAGAATAATTCCAAGCACCTTTCCCAAACATAATAGGTGAAATAAAAAATCAATAATAACATCAAGAAAAAAGAAAAATTCCCTAATAAGTTGAAACTATGCAATACACTGTTGAACAAATGTTGGATCAAAGAGAAAATCAAAAGGGAATTTTGAAAACATTTTTATATAAATGAAGGTTCCTGAGTGGCTCTGTTGGTTGAGTGTCTGACTCTTGATTTTGGCTCAGGTCATGATCCCAGGGTCATGGATCGAGCCCAGTGTCATGCTTGGCACTGAGCATGGAGCCTGCTTAAGATTCTCTCTCTCTCTCTCTCTCTCTGTCTCCTTGTGTTCAGTCTCTTTCTAAAATAATAAAATAAAATAAATAAAGTAAAATGTATCTTGATATAAACAAAAATAAAATACAACATATCAAAATTATAGGATTCAGCTAAACAGTACTAAATGAGAAGTTTATAGTGATAAATGACTACATTAAAAAAGAAGAAAAATCTCAATAAATGATTTAACAATACACCTCCCGTAACTAGAGAAAGAAAAAAAAAAAACTAAGCCCAAAGTTAGCAGAAGGGAAGAAATAATAAAGATTATAGTAGGAATAATTCAAATAAGGATGGAAAAAATACAATCACAAATCATCAGCAAAACTAAGATTTGTTGTTTTTGAAAAAATAAACAAATCAACAAACCCTTAGCCAGACTAACTAAAAAAGAGAAAACTCAAATAAAACCAGAAATAAAAGAAGACATTGCAACAGATGCCACAAAATAAAAAGGATCATAAGGGACTGTTATCAATAATTATTACCTAAAAACTTACTAGAAATACAGTTCTTGGGCTCTACCCCAGACCCACCGAATCAGAAACTCTGGAGGTAGGCTCAGCAATCTAGGGTTTAACAAAACAAAACAAAAACAAACAAACAAAAAAACCCACTGCCTTCAAAAGCAGAATTTAAGGCAAAGCTTGTATACTAACACTTCCATTGGAATGACAATCCCAGGACAGAGATGGACCTCAGAGATGCCTTACCAAGCTCTCCATGGCTTCAGCTTCAAGAGAAAACATCATCAGTTGCTTGGCCAATCAGAGCAGTGTATCAGGGGAATAAGAGAAAGGAACACACCTGCTGGCCTCTTCCTGTATTAAGGCCCTTATTGATCAAAATTCGCCTCATGAGCTTTATTTCCCCTCCTCTTCTAAGCTGCATCAAACAGTCCCTCTGAGCAGCATTGCAGAAACCAAACCCTATTCCCCAAGATGTGGTGCTTCTCCAGGAATGGTGAACGCATCCAGATGCTTCCTGGCTTTGCTTTGGTCAGGTTCCCAGGCATCTTGGCAGGAGCACAGTCCTTGTTCCATCTGGCAGATATAGGAGTTGTGGCAATGTCAGTGATGGTCAGGACTCTCCTGTGAGCACCTGGCCAAAGATCTGTGAAGCACATGGGGTCGAGGAAATCTGGAGAGACATGGAAAAGTGGATCCTTCTAAATTGGTTCAGCTAATGGGGCGCCTGGGTGGCTCAGTCAGTCGAGTTTCCAACTTAGGCTCAGGTCATGATCTCGTCGTTTGTGGGTTCAAGCCCTGCATTGGGCTCTGTACTGACAGCTAGCTCAGAGCCTGGAGTCTGTCTTTGGATTCTGTCTCTCCCCCTCTCTCTGCCCCTCCCCTGCTCACGCTTTCTCAAAAAATAAAATAAATAAATAAATAAATAAATAAATAAATACCATAAATTGGTTCAGCTAAATGCCAAAAATAATTCAACAGAATCAATATACTAAGGAGTGTGACTTACACCTTAATTTTACTCAGTTATCCATTGGCTTAACTATGACACATCCTATTTTCTGTGTGCCTGCAACAGTTTTATCTTTTGGAACAATCTCATTCTTGGATATCCTTTTAGCATTTACAAAGTGTATAAGATATCAATAAAATATTAATGAAGGCTTTAGCCCCTGGCAATTATGCATAGGATCATATTCCCAAACTACCATTTAGAATCTCTGTGAATGACCTTGACCTCTTTAACAATTTTTAAAATGACAATACAGTTTCAAGGCATATTAAAACACCATAGTGTTTGGTTGTTTTTCTCAATGTAGTTAAGCACGTAGCTTACAACTTATTCCAATGTGTGGTGATTAACAAGGTGCTCTTAACGTTGATGGTAACAATGCACCCAAAGTTCATAAGTGTTGAAATGTGCAAGAAAATGTGTCTGAAGTACAAAGAAATAAGTATATATCAGGCCTGGGCCAGATGTATTACTCACATAATCATATTTATTGACCACAGTTATTAAGTTTACAGATCCTTCACATGTCTTATTACATCATTACATTTATTATTATGATTGGTTCATTGATCATTTTGAGTCATTGTGGCTTTCCTTCTACTTTGCAGGCAGGAGAAACCAAACACTAGTTGGAACACTTATGAAGAAGACTATAGAAAATACTGAAAATATGGCTAAGTTTGTCACATGTTTATGTGACAAAAGGAAGATTTTTCTAGCCAGAAAAGCTATAGGCTGCCCCAAACAACTCCATTGTCTCCCAGGAAAATCAGCCAGCCAGCCCCTGTGCATCCTCCCAGCCAAACAGGTAACTCCTTCATGAGACTGTAAATAAAGGTGATCTAATGCATTCAGCAGAACACACTTACGAATAGAAATGGAGTGTCACAAGTCTGGAGTGAACCAGATAATGGGGGAAAATTTCTCTATCCTTGACTAGGATACCTAGAATCCCCTTCATGGGCCATTTAATGTACATGGATTGTGATGATTTTAAAAAAATTTTTTTTAATGTTTTATTTATTTGTAGGAGAGAGAGAGACAGCGTGAGCAGGGGAGGGTCAGAGAGAGAGGGAGTCACAGACTCTGAAACAGGCTCCAGGCTCTGAGCTGGCAGTCAGCACAGAGCCCGACGCAGGGCTCGAACCCATGAACCGCATGCAAGATCATGACCTAAGCGAAAGTCGGACGCTTAACCGACTAAGCCACCCAGGCGCCCCATGGATTGTGATGATTATTAAGACTAGTTGGGGGTCGCCTGGGTGGTTTAATCTGTTAAGCGTCTGACTTTCACTTAGGTCATGATCTAGTGGTTCATGGGTTCGAGCCCCATGTTGGGCTCTGTGCTGACTGCCAGCTCAGAGCCTGGAGCCTGTTTCAGTCTGTGACTCCCTCTCTCTCTGACCCTCCCCTGCTCACGCTGTCTCTCTCTCTCCTAGAAATAAATAAAACATTAAAAAAAAAAAAAGACTAGTTGGTACAACAAACAACCCTGAAAAACTCATTGATTCAAGAAAAAAAGAGTCAATTTTCTGCTCACATCATACTCCATGCCTGGTCAGCTGACCCTCCTGGGTGACTCAGGATGGTGATTCCGAGGGGTGACTCAGGCATCTTGATTCGTTGCATTTGTGGCCGTGCCATCTTTAAGTACTTGGCTTCCAGTAACATAATATGGAGGATGGGGGGAAAGCTGATGACTCACCAGAGCTTTTAGGAGCAAGGCCTTAAAGTGGCATATTTTATTTGTGTCCATATTCCATTGGCAAAGCTGGTTGTTACATGGCTCCCAGCTAACTAACTGTAAAGGAGGCTGGAATGTGTAGTCTTCCTATGAACACAGGAAGAGGAAATAGAATTCAAGATTACTTAGCCACTCTTCACCAGTCTACCGAATTTGTGTCTGCCTTCCATGTACAGAACATTCTCCTCCACTGAGAGGACACCAAGCCAGAGTCTTCTCCAGTTACTGTCTCCAGCTCAAAACTCCAGGATCTTCAGGTAATCCGTTTTCACAATCACTTCCTCTTAATCATGACCTGTAAGCCAAAAACAAGTTCTCTGCTCCTTCCCCTGATACACACACTGGATATAAAATGATGAAGCAGAGAATCCAAACTCTGAATCCAAATAGCTCAGGCATGGCATATGTCACCAATGTAAAAATAGGGACATTTTATTTATGAGGCATGAGCTTTCTGGGAAAAAAATTGTTGTTGTCGTTCTCTCTGGATTCTGGTTTCACTTTACAAGATTTCGCCTTGTCCATTTTCCTTCCTGGCCACATCTGAAGTCAGGGAGCATACCTCCCTTTGAGGTGATGCAGTCTTTAAAGCCTGCCTTCTGCTCAAAGATGGAGACCATAAGTTGTTCTAATTCTCAGAAAGTCAAAGAACTTCCAGTAAAGTCTTACGGTTTTCTTGGCAATGCACTTCTAAGCAGTGGTATGAAGAGAAAAATTACGTAAGTTACTTCCAGGGTGTGGCCATTAAAGCCCTACATGTTCTTCTCTTAACTTACCTCTCGGCAAACCTACAAGCCATGTCTTCAGATATGATTCCACTAGAAGTCATTAAAATATCCTAAATAGGGCCACCTGGGTAGCTCAGCCAGTTGAGCATCTGAACTTCCGCTCAGGTCATGATCTCATAGTTTGTGAGTTCAAGCTCTGCGTCGGGCTCTCTGCTGTCAGTGCAGAGACTACTTCAGATCTTCTGTCTCCCTCTCTCTCTCTGCCCCTCCCTCATCCACACTTTCTCTCTCTCAAAAATAAGTAAGCATTAAAAAAAAGATCGTAAATAAGTGGAAAAATGATCCATGATCATGAATATTAAGACATGATTTTGTAAAGATATAACTTCTTCCCAAATTGGTTTGCTAATTTGATGCAATGCCAACCAAAATCTCAACAGATTCAGTGCAATATCAACCAAAATTCCAACATAGTTTTATTTAAAAAATTAATGGAAAATTACGTAGAGGATAAAAGGTCACAATTGCCAAGAAACTTCTGAAGGAAAATAAATAGGATGGTGACTTAACTTACCATATATTAGAACTATTTATATGACTATAGAGACTATAGCTGTTAAGATAGAGAAATATTGATGCAGGCATAAATGTAATGACCAATGGAATACAATAGGGAGCCCAGAAATAGACCATGCATGCAGGGAATTTTGATATATGATGGACTTACGTGGAAGATCAGTGGGAAAACAAGACTGGATAATTAGTGCAGCTATAAATTTGGTTGACTCTCAGAAAAGTGTAATTATACTCATGGCTCTCATAAACATAAGAGAAATATACCCCATATTTTTAAAAAAAATTTTTTTTTTTATAGGAGAGAGAGAGACAGCGTGAGCAGGGGAGGGTCAGAGAGAGAGGGAGTCACAGACTCTGAAACAGGCTCCAAGCTCTGAGCTGGCAGTCAGCACAGAGCCCGACGCGGGGCTCGAACCCACGAACCGCGAGATCATGACCCAAGCGAAAGTCGGACGCTTAACCAACTAAGCCACCCAGGTGCCCCAATATATACCCCATATTAAAAATTGAATATCAGAGGCGCCTGGGTGGCTCAGTTGGTTAAGCATCCGACTTCAGCTCAGGTCATGATCTCACGGTTCATGGGTTCGAGCCCTGCATCGGGCTCTGTGCTGACAGCTAGCTCAGAGCCTAGAGCCTGTTTCAGATTCTGTATCTCCCTCTCTCTCTCTCTGACCCTCCCCTGCTCATGCTGTCTCTCTCTCTCAGAAATAAATTTTAAAAAACCTTAAAAAATTGAATATCAAAAGTAAATTTTTAAAGATTTTATAGGCAATGAAAGCAAGGCTGAAAATTGTTAATTTCTTTCACTTACCCACAATTATGTACCGAATACCAGCGATATTCCAGACCTTGTGGGAATAGCTGGAGCTTCAAGGATAAACAAGGCAAACTAAAATATTCAAGAAATATAGATTAATATCTTTCTGGCCTTGTGTTAAGAAAGAATTTATTTTAGAAAAACACAGAAAACGCTACTGTGAAATAAAAGACGGACAAACTAACACAGAGTGGTCTTCTCCATTGAGGGGACCCTGATCGGATGCCCAACTACTTTGTCAGTTACTGATCTACAGCTTGGTTGTTTCAGGCCAAAACTAAAATTGTCCATATGATTTTATAACTTTACTAGGAAAAAAATGTATCATTAGTCTAAAAACCATTTAATTTCTATAATTTTGTTTCATACACCATCAGTATTACTCTGCTTTTCTTGCAAAAAATTACAAAACCACAAATACAAATTCCACACATTTCGTACATCCATCATGTGCATCTTTGTTGTGATGAAACAGAGAATAGTAGAAGGTTCTTAAAGTTAAAAACATGTTACATGTAGACATAAAATGAAAACATTTACATGATTTCATTTAACCCATAAAGAATAAAGAAACCATTAAGATGTTAAGACTGGATATAATCCATCAAGTGAACTATGAAATAAATTTGCAAACTTACATAAATTTGTAAACCTGTTTAATATCCTGAAGAGTAATAAACTCTAACATTCAGGGCTTTTTCTCACCAAAAACAAGTCAAGGGCATCTAACTGCATCTGTCCCTTTGCATTGCTATGGATGGGAAGAGTTTGTATGACTCTCAAAAGAATTTTGGCAGTGATATCAGTTTTCTATTAATTAACCACTGGCCATACAAAATTTCTAAGTAGCTTAGTCAGTGGAAAATTAATTTAGTTGTGGATACCCCTAATAGGCTTATAATCCCAGGGGGATCTTCTAGACCCTGTCCAGCACTCCACTGAAAGAACACCCAGTAATCTCTTTTACTTATTTCCAAATCTTGGATCATTTTTCTGAACAGTCTTTTGATAGAATGGTGCCTTTCTGAACATACTTCTATTTCAAAAAAAATTTACAATGCATATGTAAAACTCCAAAATGCTTAGGGGTGGTGTTTTGTTTTGTTTTGTCTTTGAAAGAAATAAAGCCTTGGTTCCATTGTGTAATGGTTAGCACTCTGGACTCTGAAAAAAATAAAGCCTTTGATCTAAAAAATAGAGTTTACCTTAAATGTTAGAACAGAGTTGTTTGTTACATGTGTTTAATGTTAGCATGTATTCAGTGCCTCCTTCTAGACCCATTTTTGTTGTTTGAAATATAATAATTCCTCTACCCTTTTGCCCTTGGTAATCCTAAACATACTCTGAGAAGAAGTTCTCTTTTTTGATCTATTACATTTAAAAAAATTTTTTTAATGTTTTTTTATTTATTTGAGAGAGAGAGACAGAGAGAGAGACAGAGAAAGAGACAGAGAGAGAGACAGAGAGAGACAGCGTGAACAGGGGAGGGGCAGAGAGAGACACACAGAATCCGAAGCAGGCTCCAGGCTCTGAGTTAGCTGTCAGCACAGAGCCCAATGTGGGGCTCGAACCCATGAACCGTGAGATCATGACCTGAGCCAAAGTCGGAGGCTTAACCTACTGAGCCACCGAGGCACCCCGATCTATTACATTTTGGACAGCAGGAGAGTTAATTTCCATAACACAGAGTGAATCTGCTCAAAGGTCTTTGGAGTATTTAGTCTAAATGGAATAGGTTCTATTTACCATTATTCCTAGGTGGTATCCTTTTAAATATTAAAAAAAAATTATATGGTAAGAATGTTTAGAAGGCTCAATTTTATATTGAGGAATTTCATAGAGTATCTGAAGTCCTTCTGTAAAAAATCGGAGACATATAGAGACTGGCAATAGGTTGGTTTTGAATACAACTTATTATTATTATTATTATTATTTTGTCAGAGCATTTGCTCTATGTGTATCTTTAAAAAAGGTTTTTTATTCCTTTTGAAGTTCATTAATGACGTTTGTCAACCTCTTGTAGATATATCTGTGAAGGAGAGAATTTAGAATTTTTATTTCCTTTTGTAAACTTCTTCTCACCATAAATATCATGACTACTTTCTGACCCAAATGGGAGATTTCCAGATTTTTCTCTTTGATATTTTGGAACATCCTACTGTAAGAATGAAGCAGAAAAACAATACTAGTTTGAAGATCATCTGTGGTCACCAATTCCACATTATACTCCGTTATGCTATAGTCATTTAAAATGAGACGAGCTAAACAGAGACGAGACTTTCTTTTTAACCATTTGACTGAGAACCCCACAGAATACAGTCTCACCTAAAAAACAGTAGACCTGAGTTTTCTCGGGTATTGGTGTTGTAAGGGTTAACAGACAGGCAAACATGTGGTTGAACTCAGGTTATAGTCTCTACCTGAAATACAAAGCATTTCTGAACTCAGACATCCCGGCCGCAGAGGGGAGATACGGAGGAGGATCTGAGAGTTAAGATTGTGTGTAAATTCAGCCCTCATCCTCCACTCCACCTCCGCCCTTCCTCAGATCTTACAAATGACACCAACTTGTTGCAGAAGAATGACAAGACTCAAAAGTTTAAAATAAATGTCTGCCATTTATTAGATTTGTTTTTCAGGAAGGAAGAAGAATACCTATCAGGCAGAGGCTGGGAATCACTCTCTACCCTCTTTGCTAAACACATCAAAATCACAAGCTTTCTTTTATAACTTAATATACCTTAAAAAATCCCTGTAAGACTTGTGTTGATAAACAGTGGAGAAAGTGAAACCGGAGAAGGAACAATGAGAGAAACTGATGGTGGACCTTATGAAATAGCAAACATCAAAGACACCATTTGATAAGGGCACTAATAATCAAAATACAGGCAAATACACATTTGAACAAAGGAAATTACATTACTTGTTGATAAAAGCAAAGGTGGATGGCAATGAAGATCCCTAAAAGTGTAAAAAAAATGTACATCAAGGGAATAAAACATGAAAGCTTTCTTAATTAGTTAAGATTTTTCACTTTAAGGAAATAGGGGACCTTTTCCCTTTGGTTATGCAAAAGCTGACTTCATCGTTAAATGAAGATCAGTTTGAGCTGGAAGCCAAAGCATGTGTTAATGGTTTGGACATGGTGACTTGAGATGAATTGGCAGAACCGGAATGATTCCCAGGTTTCCGAATTGAGCAACAGGATGAATGGTAGGTGTCAGTGACTCAGAAGGGAAGACTAAGGGAAAAGTCAGGCAAACAGAGTTGGAATTCAGTTTAAGACACTTGAATCTGAGAGAGCTGAGAAACCGATGAGAACCTAGCAAATACATGATTCATATGGGAGCCTGGGCCTCAGAGATGTTGTCTGGGTTGATATGTAAATATAGAACTTGCCCCAGATCACACAGCTTCTGGGCAGTGATGGGGAACAGGGAACAAACCCTTCTGACTCCATATTCATGTTTCTTTCTTGAAGACATGTAGAAACCAAGGAAATGGGAATGTGCTTTAAGCCTAGAATTCCACAACCATTTTCCCTTTACAAAAACTTCTGAAGTAGAAAGTCTGAAATATTACTCCTGTGCTGAACCTGGGACCAATATATTCTTCTAAATATTAAAAATTGTGTTCAATCGTGGTACTTATTCCAGAAAATTTCTGCTTCCCTTCTTGAAACCTGGCTTCTGTCAAGCCCCTATCCTCTGTCTGACAAACACGTCTGAATGTCAGTGGATCTCAAAGACACAAACATCATTAAGATTTCCCACCAGGGGCACCTGGGTGGCTCAGTAAGCACCTTCAGCTCAGGTCATGATCTCACAATTCGTGGGTTCAAGCCCTGCATCGGGCTCTGTGCTGATAGCTCAGAGCCTGGAGCCTGCTTCACATTCTGTGTCTCCTTCTCTGTCTGCCCCTCCCCTGCTCATGCTCATGCTCATGCTTTGTCTCTCTCTCTCTCAAAAACAAACATTTAAAAAAATGTTTTTTAAAGATTTCCCATCAGACTTCCAAGTCCCATGAAAATTAAAATCCAGCTGTATAAATTGGTCATTTAGTGAGTGCATGGCCTTTGATCCATTTGGACTGAAATTGTCATTTGTCTAGCAATGGGAAATGCAGACCAAGTGTCTATGGTGAAAAAGTGAGAGAAAATAAGGAAGATAGCAAATAAATATGATGGGGCCAGTGGCAGAAAAAGAAACCCCAAAATGAGTAAGAAAGAACACTCAGAGGGAAGCCAAGGCAAACAAAACAGAGACTTCAAGGAAGGAAAGCAACACACTGAAATGGTGGCTAGGGGCAAAGTAGTCAATGGTAAAATCTGAAGAATGCTCAAGTTCTTCAACAAACAATGTATTGAGGAGCAAAACCAGGGACATTTCAGTGAAGTGATATGCACAAAAGTCAGATTTCTCTTAGTTGAGGTGAGATTAGGAATCTAGCACATACAGAATTTAGTTGGGAACACCGGTTCTAGAAGTTTGGATCCAAAGAGGCGGAGAGACAAAACATTAGCCATGGATGAGGAGTCTATATAACACAATGAAAATTCCATAGCATGCCCAACTGTTAGTGGTGACTGAGTTTGGAGTGGAAAATCAGTATCCCTACATTCTCAGGAATGAAAGGAATCCTAAAGGTTATCAAGTACAGTGATACAGCTTCTGTTCCAAATCCCTCTCTAACACCATGACCACAACCACCTCTGTCTCACACCCAAAATGGTCCTCCAGACTCAAAACTGGGAGAATGCTCAGGAACAAGCCTTTCCTGTTGGAAAGGTCTACTCTCCAACAGCTCTACGTCTTAGAAAATGTTGCCCGAATTTGTCCAACAGATTCCTACACTCAGTCCTAGTCATCCATCTGTCTGGTTCTGGTTCTTCCTGAAGACACCACCTCATACCAAACAGACCAGAATGGTTCTCTGGATATCCAAGGCAACCATCTTGTCCTTGCCCTGATCCTACAGTGTTTACTGAGGGGACTCAGTGATCTCCCCTGCCTATTCCCTGGATAATCCAGACTCAATACAGCCGGCACCTTCCCTCTGCTGACTAGGAATGAATCACAGCCCTCTTGGCGGTTCGAAAGCAGACCATAAATGTGATCTCCTCCCTTCCTTGGCTCCCTCAACACACAAGCTACTCTAGGATCCTATTTGCTTGCTTGGCCAGTGTCTTTTCCAGTACTCTGGAAAGTACAGCTGGCCCCCAGCTCCTGCCCAACCTTTCCCTGTCCAGTGATGACTGCTCACAGACGAAAGACACACACCTGAGAAGGAATGTGTTTTTATGGAAAGAGTGTTCTAGAATGAGGGAAGCATTATGCTGGGGGGGAGAGGTGGTATGGTTGGTGATATTCAAATTTTAGAGTAGCTTGAAATGTTTGTAACTGACAGGTTGGAGTCAGATTCATAATCCTTCGCGTTGTTAGAATGGGATATTGTCACAGAAAGTTTCAGGCAGCACCTTTGATCACTTGGGCAGGTTAAGTATTAAATCTTGTTTTTACCGCAGGTGTTTCTGCACGTGCCATGGTACAGCCTGCATGGAATCCAAGGCTCTTGGCTCTTGCCAGAGTAGGGTCTGAACAGGTCACCTGGGAAAAACATAGCCATGTTTAGTTTCCTTGCAGCAGTGACAACAGGAGTGGGGAAGCATGATTTCCATGAGAATATGAACAGGAGCTGGAGTCAGAAGCACTTCAGTTCACATGTGGGCTCCGTCATGATAGCTCCTCATCCTAAAGCCAGATACTTCAGTTTGCTGGCCCACCATTGCGTTATTTTCACAATGGGTGTGATAACGTTTGTGATGTTAGATCAGAATCTCTTGTATGCTCAGAAAAGTAACTTGCACATAGTAAGGGGTAATTAAATAGTAGGCAGGGCTGCTGATATGAAAGTCCTTTCCTGAGGGTCCAGGGCATCAAGGGCTGGCCCTGTGAGCACACACTGGATGCATTCTCAAGTGTCCATACAGAGGTACTCCCCTCACACGGAGCTCTGTCAGGCTCTACTCTAAGGCGGGACATGCATATTCCAGCCCCTGCAAGCCTTTGTACTTTGAAGCATTTGAGCAAACGTTACCACATGTGTTTCCCTTTGTACCTTGGCCCCACAGAAACAGATACTGCGTGTACCTGGGTAGCACACTGGAGCACACGCACAGGCACAGACACACATGGCCGCATTCACACACGTATCAAGCATTATACACATGTGCTCAGTGTACAAACTTCTACTGCCCACGTTCCACAAATGGTGAAAACCCCTCAGTGAACACTGATAGCTATGTATCAGTCAGCCAGATATGTGCATGTGGACATAGGCTCCTCAGCTGAAAGTACCCCAGTGACAAAGTTCCTGACACTTAGTCAGCTTTCTGTAAATATTAGTCATCAATCGTATTGGTTACTTTTTGGAATTTTCAAATGCAAAGGAGCCTTTATAAAGAAAACAGTACGACCAGTCATATCATAATTTCCAGCATGACCTATGTATCAGCCATTTTACAAATGATACCTCACTGAACCTTCATAAAAGCCTATTGTTACCACTATTCTTTAGATGAAGACATTGAGACTCAGAGAAATCTTGTTCTGTCCGTATTTCCACAGCCTCACACTTGACCTGGCCTAGGATTCAATTTCTTCTCTATTTGACACTAAGCCCATGCTCCTTCCTCTCCATGTGACATTGCCTCTCTATATGAGAGGACTTCTGGGACTCGGTGGCATCTTCCTGCATGATGTCTTCAGGTATGAAGACTTCTTCAACTATCAATAGATAGTCCAAACTCCATAGCTTCACATTCAAGAACCTTTTCAACCACCCACCCATCCCCTCATTTCATACCCATTTATCAGCACTCACACTGTGCTAGGCCACATACTCAGTGCTAAGCATGCAGAGGTCTCCAATGCCCACCCACACAATAAAAACTGGAAAAATTCGATTTTGTTCTCTGCATGGCAAAAAGAACATCCTGTTAATTTTGTGTCAACAGAAAGCAAGATGTCCCAAGTTTAGATGAAGTCAGAGAATGTGAGGGGAAAGAAAGTAGAAAGTACTCTTTTTTTATGTTTTATTTATTTCTGAGAGAGAGAGAGAGACAGAGAGAGGCAACGTGAGCAGGGGAGGGTAAGAGAGAGAGGGAGATACAAAATCTGAAATAGGCTCCAGTCTCTGAGCTAGCTGTCAGCACAGAGCCCAATGTGGAGCTCGAACCCACAAGCTGTGAGATCATGACCTGAGCTGACGTCAGACACTTAACCGACTGAGCCACCCAGGCACCCCGAAAGTACGCTGTCTTAATAGCAGACATCCCATAGCATCCGGGCACTGATATATATATGAACTGCCCCCCTGAAATTGGCATTCCAGCCCATGGAAGGCACTCAGTTGCTGCTGCATCAGCCAGCCTGCTGGCTAACCAGAACAAGGAGGTAAAAAATGACACTCCTTCCTCCATGCTGCAACGTCATGGTAGCGCTGCATTTCCTACTGTAATCCTCGCACTCATCACGGGACTCTCCCTCTCTTGGCATCATCCTACTTACAAAAGGAGGGGGTCTGCAGGGCCTTACTAGTGTGATACTCATATTCTCCTGGATAACATTTGAACTGATGGACTTTTATTTTCTCCCATATACAGTGGATGGAAGCCAGGGCGCCCAAGGTCTCCTCTTTGTAATCACCAGAGGATGGATAGGAACACAAATACCAGGAATGAAGATGATCCAAGCTGTCTTTCCCACACTCTCCACAGGGAAAACAGGTCAAGGCAGCCCCAGGAGGCTTCTGCTTATAATGGCCAATCAAACCAACAAACAAACCAACAAAGGTTTTGCTGTAGATATTTCTAGTTTCTCAGTCCTGCAGCTATTCTAACCCTATATAGCTCCATACCATTTCAAATTGTAATATCCATATCCAGTTAATGCCACCTTTGATCATCCCTCCATCTCCAAATTGAAGTTAAAGATCTGATTTTAAATTATCAGCTTTGCCTCTCACCCTCTGTACTCTGTACCCTGTCATCCCATGTGAGAAATGGGAATGAGAGGGTTTGCACCAGATCAGAAAATCTAAACTGTGTTTGTGAGGGAGGAGGTTAATAAGATGGGTCATACTTTCTAACAACCTGGGGAGTTGTTAAGTATACTCACATCGAGTCACTAGAGATTCTGACTTGATAGGTCCAAAGTGAGGCCAGAATAGGGATGTTGTGCATGAGTTTCCCAGAAAATATGGCCTCCTGCCTGAAGTGAGAGCCGCAACCCTGCCTGACCGTCTCACATTCACCCATAGACATGGCTCAGCTCATTCTCCCGCTTTGGACTTAAAGTATTAAGGGCCAATTAAAATATCACAAATCAAAAACCAAAACATATGCTCTAGACCCTAACAGCTCCACACAAAGCCAAAAGCAATGTTATACATGATTTCTTTGCCCTGTAGGCACCCCAAACATGATCCTTCCCCACCCAACTTGTAAGATTCTTCCTACCCATATATATTCCTACCCAATATACCCATATATTATATAGTCTATATAATATATAAGGCATAAGTCATTTATATATATTCATTCATTCAGTAAACCTACTCTGTGCAAAGCAGTCACTCAATACTAGGAATACATAAATTTAAAAGAAAGAGTCTCGGCTTTCAGTCAGTTTAGTTTCCTAAGTTTATGTTAGGGGTGATGATAGGAAAAATGGTTATCCCAGAAAAGTTTGTCCAGAACAGTTCCTGCCTGTAAATTCTGCCAGGTGAAAATATTAAATAGTTATTAAAGAAGCAACACTATGTACAACTTGTGAAGCATAGAATACTTGTGTTCCTTTGTTGTTATTTGCAAACTTACCTTTGGTTTTTACCACCATTCCAACGTGGGAACTGAACTTTACAGAACATGAGAACAAGTGTCTCTCAAGTAAAGAGGATGAAACAGGGTGAGAAACAAGGGGTAAGAGAAAGTGAAGTAGGGAGAGGGTGGGAAGGGGAAGGAGAAATAGGAGAGGGAGGAGGAAACAGTAATTCTGAATTCAGTCCCAAGAAAAGAGACAACCTTGGTTCTCTATGGGGCTGGGATGAGACTATTCCGGTGTTTCTCTATACATGTCAAGGTTTGAGAGACACTTAAGGACATTCCAGCCTCCTGATTTCATTTTTCCTCAATGCCAATGGTTATAATTACTGCTTTTACAGTGCTCCCTAAACAATCACACTCAAGAAACTTTTTTAAGAATTTGAAAATAATGACCAGATATTTTTCACACAGCATTCATTCCCCCCATTTCAACAGCCAGGGCTCTGCTGTGATGAACATGACTGTCTTACCCAAGCTTAATCATCCCCAAATCAGACTAAGCCAACCCCTGTCCAGACAAACCCCACATATGCCCGGCTTGAACAACACACCTATTTGAACCAAACAGCTAATGCCAACTTGCAGCTCTATCTCTTCTCTAACCACCTAAGCCTCAGTTAAAAAATTTAACGCAAACATGATGCTAGCCAAGCCACCCAACCTCAATTCACAGCATTAGTCCAAAACACAACCCCACCACCAGCTTCACCCTAACTTTCAGCCGTACCCAACTTCACCCTCAGCTCCATTCAACAAAAATACCCTTCCCTCTCCAGACCACACCAGAACATTAATCCAGACCAATCCTATAAACAGAATTGCTCACCCCCTCCTCATGCCCACTCATTTTTCCAAAACTGCTCTATTTGTGAGGTCATATACCATCCCCATCACAACTCATTCTCCCAAACTACCATTGATTCCTCTGACAGCTCCCCAACTTGGATCCAGTCTCTCACACCAAATGCATGAGTCAGTCTATCCTCCCAATGACAGCACCACCTAAAATGTTTCATGCTTTGGGGCGCCTGGGTTGCTTAGTCGGTTAAGCATCCGACTTTTGCTTAGGTCATGATCTCGCGGTTCGTGGGTTCGAGCCCCGCGTCAGGCTCTGTGCTAGCTGCCAGCTCAGAGCCTGGGGCCTATTTCGGAGTCTGTGTCTCCCTCTCTCTCTGACCCTCCCCTGCTCACGCTGTCTCTCTCTCCTAGAAATAAATAAAAAAGTATTTTAAAAAAATGAAAAATAAAATGTTTCATGCTTTGATGCTCCACTATCTCAGGAAGAGCAGAAGCAACAGCCTCCTAAATTTTTCTTGGCAGAGCAGAACCAAGGGAGATCTTAACATGACATGGACCGTGGGAGTGATGTTCACAACCTATCTGAGACCAGAAAGGGTTTACGTAGTGCCTATGATATGTGAGTGGGAGTCATCTCAGAGGTCATTAAGGTAACAATACCACATGCAAGACCTCAGGACCTTAGAGAGAGGCCTGAGTTACCCGGAGTCTTAAGAACCAGGATCAGAAGGATGGAAATGGCCATTAAATAGGGCTTCATGACTGACATGTCCTGAGAGAATGGAGGGCTCAGCTGCAGAGGACCTAACAGAGATCACTGCAGCAGAGCAACACCCTGCCTTTATTAGTTTTGGAAATGGGCCAGGGTTGTGTGCAGTGAACTAAGAGGGATGAGACATACTGAGGTCAGCCAGGCAGAAGGATCACATGCATCACATATCTCATCGGGGCACTCTGTGAAAGTGTGGAAGATTTGCCAATGGCACCCATGTCGAGGTGGGCTTCCTTCCCAGAAAGGAAGCCAAACTAAAGACAGTTGGCATTTTGTGTGAGACAAATTTGAATGAATGAATGAATGAATGAAGCAAGAGAAAACTAATACATAATTATAGCAAATAAGGAATCTTTCCTTAAACATTTGTCTTTATCCTCTTGACAGTAGACTGTCTCCCTCTATCAGAGGTAATTACTCGTATGTCCAGTCTTGGACTCAGCATCATGGATTAACAAAAGAGAAGGAGAAGGGGAAGAGAGAGAGGGGGAAGGCAATGATGAAAGAGAAGATGAGGTAGAAAAACTGAAGGGGAAAGTATAACTGGGAGAAGAGAGGAAAAGACATGAGGCAAAAATAATGGCAATTCATATTTACCATGAATCTACCATGTGTCATTTTCTGTACTCAATGGTCTAGATATGAGCACTTAAGAAAACACTGTGAAGTTAGGTAATATTTTCTACATTGCAGACGAGGACAAGAAAGTTTGAAGGGGTGATGTAACATGCCTAAGCCACATATCTAATGAGACATAGAGTCTAGATTAGAAATGATATCTGTCTGAAAGTATGTGGCATTGGGATTTTTCATTTTTCCAGTGAGTGGAAGGACAGAAATGAGAGATAAGGCAAAAACATAATCAATGGCTAAAAATCAGAGAGCAATTCACTATTCAAGACAGTAAATTTAGGGGCACCTGGGTGGCTCAGTCGATTAAGCGTCCGACTTCAGCTCAGGTCATGATCTCAGGGGTTCATGGGTTTGAGCCCCACGTTGGGCTCTATGCTGACAACTAGCTCAGAGACTGGAGACTTCTTCAGATTTTGTGTCTCCCTCTCTCTCTGACCTTCCCCTGCTCACACTGTCTCTTTCTCTCTCTCTCTCTCTCAGAAATAAGTAAAACATTTAAAAGAAGACAGTAGATTTAGTCTGAGAAATTCAGTGTTCATCTCCTGAGAAATGAGAATGAAAGAGTTTTTTAGAGGAAGCCACACTGACTCCAATAAATCATGTAGAAGATGGAACGTTTGGCCAAAAGAAGAAGAAAAGGAGAAGGAGAAGGATGAGAAGGAGAAGGAGAAGGAGAAGAGGAAGAAGGAGAAGGAGAAGAGGAAGAAGAAGAAGGAGAAGGAGAAGAGGAAGAAGGAGAAGGAGAAGGAGAAGGAGAAGAAGAAGAAGAAGAAGCAGAAGCAGAAGCAGAAGCAGAAGCAGCAGAAGGAGAAGGAGAAGGTATAAGAAAAAATCTGGATGGGGGCCTAGGTGGCTCACGCCATTAAGTGTCTGACTTCGGCTCAGGTCATGATCTTGTGGTTCGTAAGTTCGAGCTCCCTGTTGGGCTCTGTGCTGACAGCTCGGGGCCTGGACCCTGCTTTGGATTCTGTGTCTCCCTCTCTCTCTGCCCTTTCCCTGCTCGTTCTCTCTCTCTCTCTCTCTCTCAAAAATAAATTTGAAAACATTTAAAAAAGAAAAGCCCTGGATATTAGAAAAGAAAAACATAATTACTGAAGTTTTAAGAATTTACTGGAGGCAGTCAATGGTACAGTGGAGATGAAAAATGACATAATTGATGAACTTAGAGAAAGGTCAATAGAATTTACCCAATCTGAGCAAGAGAGGGAAATTGATTGGAAAAAAAAAAAATGAACAGGGGCGCCCGGGTGGCTTAGTCAGTTAAGCGTCCGACTTTCGCTTAGGTCATGATCTCGCGGTTCATGGGTTAGAACCCCGCGTCGGGCTCTGTGCTGACTGCCAGCTCGGAGCCTGGAGCCTGTTTCAGTCTGTGACTCCCTCTCTCTCTGACCCTCCCCTGCTCACGCTGTCTCTCTCTCTCTCCTAGAAATAAATAAAACATTTAAAAAAATTTTTTTTAAAAAGAAAGAAAAAAAAAATGAACAAAGTCCCAAGCACCTATGGGACAATAACAAAAGAGCTAATATCCAAATCATCCAAGTTCCAGATGAGAGGAGAGAATGAGACTGATAAATGTATGTGAAGAAATAATGGCTGAAATATTCCCAAATTTAGCAAAAAGCATAGACCTACAGATTTAAGAAGCCAAGAAAATTCTCTATGTGATAAGCCTAAAGAAATTGATGCCTAGTCTAAAAATGTTAAAAGAAAAAAAATATATATATAAGTAAATAAACTTAAAAAAAAAAAAAGAAATTGATGCCTAGTCACATTATGATAAAACTTCTGAAAACTGAATACTAAAAAAAATTTTTAAAAAACAGCTAAATATGAATGATTCGCTTCCTTTAGTAGACCACATATTTGAATGATAAATGATGTCTTATCTGAAACTATGGAGGCCAGAAGTTGGTGATATAGCATTTCTCATGTACTGAAAGAAAAGCTCTGTCAACCGTTTATTTTATATCAGGCAAAAATATTCGTCAGGAGTGAAGAGGAAATAGAGACATTCTCAGACACAGGGCAACTAAGAGAACTTGTAGACAGTAAGCCAACCCTGAAAGGGTAGCTAAACAAAAGGGAAATGATAAGAAAAGAAGGCTTGAACGTTTAGAAAAGAAAAAAGGAACACTAAAATGGATAAAAATAGAAGTGAATCTGATAGACCATTCTAATTCTTATCATATTTGATGGTTGTAACAAAAATTATGATGCCATAGGACAGAGTGCTCAATGTATGTAGAGAAAATAATTAAGACGATTATATTTTTAAAATGAGAAGACTAAAGAAACCTAAATGGAAGATTACTGCACTTCACTTGAAATGGTAAGATGTTTATGCCAGCAGATTGTGATAAGTTACATATGTATATTTCTTTTTTTTTAATCTTTCGATGTTTATTTATTTTTGAGAGAGAGACAGAGCACGAGCAGGAGAGGGGCAGAGAGAGAGGCAGACATAGAATCTGAAGCAAGCTCCAGGCTCCAAGCTTCAGGCTCTGAGCTGTCAGCACAGAGCCCGATGCGGGGCTTGAACCCATGAACCATGAGATCACGACCCCAGTTGAAGTCATACGCCTAACTGACTGAGCCACCCAGATACCTCCACATGTATATTTCAATCGCTAAGAAAACTGTATATAGCAATATACTAAAACAAAAAACCACTATAAATGAAACAAAACTAGATCAATCCTAAACATCATTGGAATAACACATGGATAGTTTAGAAAAGAGAAAGAGTGGAAACAAACAGAAAACAAATAACAAAAATTGGAACACTTAAGCTCTAGTATATCAATAATTACCATAAAGGTAAAAAGTCTAGACCAACATTAGTAAAAATGGTGGAGTCAAGAATGTTGAAATTTCACCTCTCCTTAAAGCAATGAGAACACAGGCAAAATGGTCAGAATCAACTTTGTTAGAACTCTGAAAATTAACCAAAGGCTTGTTAACTGCCTGACAGCACTTATTCAAGAAGAAAGGCTGACACAGTGACACAGTGAGACAGTGAGCTTTCTAGCATTTTGCTTTTCCCCAGTACCATCTCCCACTCCCAAACTCAGAGCCTTGAAAGTAGGAGCCTGCATTCTTAGTTCTGGAAAGAACAGAACAGACCTCAATCAATAAGAACTGTCATTATTTGATCTGTTTGGTGGCTTCCTGGAAACTGGCTTGAAAGACTTGACTTTATTTCACTTGACTCAGAACTGACTGCTTAAGACCCTATTAGGGGCCGTTCGTCAAAAAAAAAAAAAAAAAATTACAGCCATATGTTTTAGTCAGAGCTGCCTGAGAAGATAAATAACAGTTGAGGGGGGAAAATAGATTAATCAAACAGTTTTGAAAGAAAGGCTGGGGAATGAGATGTCCTTATGGGCTTTGAAAAAAACTCTGACACATCCATGCATGCAAAGAAACAAGGAAGTATGACTCATACACCGGAAAAAAAACAATCAATAGCAAGTGTTCTAGAGGAAGCCCATATATTGGGTCTTTTTAAATAAGCTATTTTATTTACATAAGTCCAAAGAGAAAAAGAAACCATGTCTAAAGAACTAAAGAAGACAGAAATAAATAAAGAAGATAGAAAGACATCTATGTACTATGTACTAGCCAAAGCGATGTACAGATACAATGCAATCTTTATCAAAGTCCCAACAATTTTTAAAAAATATGTAAAAATTCATTCTAAATTTTGTAAAGAATCTTAAGACACCCTGAACCACCAAAAATAATCTCAAAAAGAAACCAAAGTTGGAGGCCTCATACTTTCTGATTTTAGAATTTTCTACAAAGTTACAGTGCTACAAAACAGTGCATTACCAACAAACACAGACTTCTTGACCAATTGAACAGAATAGAAAGCCCAGAAATGTATCCTCATGTGTATGCTCAGATAGTTTTTGACAAGGGTGTCAAGATCGTTCAATAGGAGAAAGAATAGTTTTTACAATAAGTGGTGTGTGGAAAACCAAATATCAACATGCAAAATAGAAAAATTAAGTTAGCCCTACTTTTTACATATACAAAACTTCAAAACTGATGAAATACCTGAGTATATGAACTAAAACTACAAAACTCTTAGAAGAAAACAGGGAGAAAGTTTCATGACATTAGAATGTGTGATAATTATTTTTGGATATGACAGCAAAAGCACAGATAAAAATAGAAAAAAGTAGGTATGTTGGACTTGATCAAAATGCAAAACATTTGTGCATCAAATTATTATTAAAAATTAAAAAGGCAACCCATGAAATGAGAGAAAATATTTGCAAATCATATCTCTGATAAGGGTATTAATGAGGCAGAGAGTAGTAATATCCAGATTCTATATAAAACTCCTACAACTCAACAGATCCCCAATTTAAAAATGGGCAAAGAACTTGAATGGACATTTTCTCAAAGAAGATATACAAATGACCATGAAAAGAGGCTCAAAATCACAAATCAGTAGGGAGATACAAATCAAAACCACAATAAGGTATCACTTCATACCCATTAGGATGGTTTTATTTTTATTTTTTATTTTCTTTAACTTTTAAAAAAGAAGAGTTTAATCTCTGAAATGTCAGTTTTCTTCTTCTTCTTCTTCTTCTTCTTCTTCTTCTTCTTTTTAACATTTATCTTTGAGAGACGGAGAGAGAGCACAAGTGGGGGAGGGGCAGAGAAAGAGTGAGACACAGAATCCAAAGCAGGCCCCAGGCTCCCAGCTATCAGCACAGAGACCGACGCGGGGCTTGAACTCACAAACTGAGATCATGACCTGAGGCAAATCGGACGCTCAACTGACTGAGCCATCCAGGCGCCCCTGGAAGAGTTTTATCTCAAATGGCGTCTCTGTCTGTGTAGAGACATACGTGTCCACATAACAGAAGTTGGATGGTGTGCAGCTGCATTCACTCTGAAAGTTCTGTGATGACACGTTGCCGTGGTGATGACATGATGTACCTCATTGTGATGAAATGATGCCTTTCTTTTTCAGCGGCCAGTCTCTGTGCTGAGCAGTTCAAATCTGATAGCAAGTGAGTTCTCAGATCTGTACCTAGCATCTTTAAAGAAGGGCAATCTGAATTGTTGCTCTGGTTGTATGTTCATAAAGATCTTCTTAATGCTGTCTGCTACTAACTGGATAGTTAACTCTTGCTCAGACTACTCTTTTTTCTCATCATTTAAAATCTCCGGTGCCAGGCAAGATGGCAGAGAAATAGAGAGTTCTGTACTTTCCTCCTATATCCCTCAAAGAAGGACTGAAGCCAAAGGACTCTGAACTGCAAGAGTCTGGGAGGAAAAGAGATGGAGTCCACTAAGAAGATGGCCTCATCGGGCTACCTCAAGAAACAAGCCAAAGTACACATGGTGGAGAGTCCCAAATATCACTACAAGTAGGGAAATAAAATAACCAAAGGCACAACAAGAGAGACCAGGGGACACCATTAAAAGAACACTTCCTGAATGGACAGGCACCGGACAGTCAATGAGCCTTCTTTAATATAGCAGTACTCACAGGCACAGAACACATAACAAGCTTTTAAAACTGACGAAAGACAGAAAGCTAGCCAAAATGACAAAATGGAAGAACTCTTCTCTAAAGAATTCCAGGAAGAAGTGACAGCTAAAGAATTGGTTAAAACAGATATAAGCAACATAACCGACCAATAATTTAGAACAACAGTCATAACATTAATCTCTGGGCTTGAAAAAGGCATGGAAAGCCTCAGAGAAGCTATTGCTACAAAGATTATGGAGCTTAAAAATAGTTGTGATGAATTAAAAAATGCTATAAATGAGGTGCATAATAAAATGGAGGTGGCCACTGCACGGATTGAAGAGGCAGAGAGGAGAAAAGGTGAATTAGAAGACAATTATAGAAAAAAGGAAGCCAAGAAAAAGAGAGATAAATTGATCCAGGAGCATAAAAGGAGAATTTGAGAACTGAGTGATACAATCAAATGAAACAATATCCGTATCATAGGAATTCCTGAAGAAGAAAAAAGAGAGAAAGGGGCTGAAGGGATACTTGAACAAATTATAGCTGAGAACTTCCACAATCTGGGGAATGAAACAGACATTGAAATCCAAGAGGCACAGAGAACTCTCCTCAGATATAACTTGAATCAATCTTCTTCACGACTTATCATAGTGCAACTGGCAAAATATAAGGATAAAGAGAATTCTGAAAGCAGCTAGGGATAAAAGGGCCCTAACCTACAAGGGTAGACACATAAGGGTAGTAGCAAACCTATCTACTGAAACTTAGCAGGCCAGAAAGGAATGGCAGGAAATCTTCAATGTATAAACAGAAAAAATATGCATCCAAGAATCCTTTATCCAGCAAGCTTGTCATTCAGAATAGAGATAAAGATTTTCCCAAATAAAAATTGAAGGAATTCATCACTACTAAACCAGCCCTACAAGAAATCCTAAGGAGGACTCTATGAGGGAAATGTTGCAAGGAACACAAGGTACCAGAGACACCACCATAAGCATAAATCCTACAAGAGAACACAATGACTCTAAACCCATATTTTTCAATAATAACACTGAATTTAAATGGACTAAATGCTCCAATCAAAAGACATAGGGTATCAGAGTGGATAAAAGAAACAAAATCCATCTATTTGCTGTCTACAAGAGACTCATTTTAGACCTGAAGACACCTTCAGATTGAAAGTGAGGGGATGGAGAAATATCTATCATGCTATGGGAAATCAAAAGAAATCTGAGGCAGCCATACTTGTATCGGACAAACTGGACATTAAAGTTAAGGCAGCAACAAGACATGAAGAAGGGCATTATAAAATAATTACAGGGTCTATCCATCAGGAAGAGCTAACAATTATACATGTCTACGCACTGAATTTGGGAGCATCCAAATACATAGAACAATTAATCACAAACATAAACAATCTTATTGATAAGAATATGCTAATTGCAGGGGACTTTACTACTCCACTTACAGCAATGGATAGATCAAGTAGAAAAATCACTAAAGAAACAATGAACCTGAATGACACATTGGACCAGATGGATCTGACAGATATATTTAAAACTACATCCTGAGGCTATGGAATTCACTTTCTTCTCAAGTGCACATGGTACATTCTCCAAGATAGATCACATACTGGGTCATAAAGCAGCCCTCAATAAATATAGAAGAATTGAGATCATACCGTGCACTCTTTCAGATCACAATGCTATGAAACTTGAAATCAATCACAGGAAAAAGTCTAGAAAACCTCCAAAAACATGGAGGTTAAAGAACACCCTACTAAAGAACAAATGGGCCAATCAGGCAATTAGAGAAGAAATTTAAAAATATATAGAAACAAATGAAAATGAAAATACAACAATCCAAACTCTTTGGGATGCAGCAGAAGCAGTCCTAAGAGGAAAGGATATTGCAATTCAGGCCTATTTCAAGAAACTAGAAAAAGTGCAAATACAAAATCTAACAGCACACCTAAAGGAACTAGAAGCAGACCAGCATGAACACCCCAAACCCAGCAGAAGAAGAGAAATAATAAAGATCAGGGCAGAAATAAACAATATAGAATCAAAAAATAAAACAGTTGAAGAGATCAATGAAACCAAGAGTGGTTTTTGAAAAAATAAACAAATTTGATAAACCTCTAGCCAGGCTTCTCAAAAAGAAAAGAGAGAGCATCCAAATAGACAAAATCACGAATGAAAATGGATTTATTACAACCAATCCCTCAGAAATACAAGGAATTATCAGGGAATACTATGAGAAATAGTATGCCAACAAACTGGACAACCTAGAAGAAATGGACAAATTCCTAAACACACACACTACCAAAGCTCAAACAGGAAGAGATAGAAAATCTGAACAGACCCATAACTAGTGAAGAAATTGAATCAGTTATCAAAAGTCTCCCAACAAATAAGAGCTCTGGACCAGATGGCTTCCTTGGGGAATTCTACCAGACATTTAAATCAGAGTTAATACCCGTTCTTCTCAAGATATTCCAAAAAATAGAAATAGGAGGAAAACTTCCAGACTCATTCTATGAAGCCAGCATGAGTTTGATTCCCAAACCATACAGAGACCCAGCAAAAAAAGAGATCTACAGGCCGACATCCTTGATGAATACAGATGCAAAAATCCTTAACAAGATACTAGCAAATCGAGTTCAACAGCATATAAAAAGAATTAATCCACCATGATCAAGTGTGATTCATTCCAAGGTTACAGGGCTGGTTCAATATTTACAAATCAACCAAAAAGAAAAGACAAAAACCATATGATCCTGTCAATAGATGCAGAAAAAGCATTTGACAAAATACATCACCCTTTCTTAATAAAGACCCTCGAGAAAGTTGGGATAGAAGAAACTTACTTAATCATCATAAAAGCCATTTATGAAAAGCCCACAGCTAATATCATCCTCAATGGGGAAAAACTGAGAGCATTCCCCCCTGAGATCAGGAATGCGACAGGGATGTCCACTCTCACTACTGTTGTTTAACATAGTGCTGGAAGTCCCAGCATCAGCAATCAGACAACAAAAGGAAATAAAACGCATCAGAATTGGTGAAGATGAAGTCAATTTTTCACTTTTCACAGATCACATGATACTTTAAATGGAAAACCCGACAGACTCCACCAGAAGCCTACTAGAACTGATCCATGAATTCAGCAAAGTCACAGGGTACAAAATCAATGTACAGAAATTGGTTGCATTTTTATGCACCAACGATGAAGCAACGGAAAGAGAAATCAAGAAACTGATCCCATTCACAATTGCACAAAAACCATAAAATACCTAGGAATAAACCTAACCAAAGATGTAAAAGATCTGTATGATGAAAACTATAGGAAACTTATGAAGAAAATTGAAGAAGACACAAAGAAATGGAAAAATATTCCACGCTCATGGGTCGGAAAAATAAATATACTTAAAATGTCATTACTACCCAAAGCAATCTACACATTTAATGCAATCCCAATCAAAATTGCACCAGCATTCTTCTCAAAGCTAGAACAAACTATCCTAAAATTTGTAGTCATCTGTGCCTGGTTTTTGAACAGGCAAGAGGGGTGTGTTCCAGGGCGACTGACACGGCCTGAGGATCCCATAATATAAAAGTCTTTCCAGGTGCTTTTGGATCCCGACATGTGCATTGCGAGGGATGAAGTACTGTCTCTGGCGGGTGGGCTCTGCCCCAGGCTTTAGTACAACAACCACAGGGGGTATGTTTCGCGCCAGTCCTGATGGGTTATCTTCAGCCCACACCCCTGGGACCTTAAAAGGAAGCTCAGGCACCAATTGCGGATTTTACTTGAGGCTATAGAGACGCCATTCATCCCCCTGGGGAATGGTGAGAGTCATAATCTTTGCATCTGGTTTTCGGAGGGACAGAGCAGCCCGTCCCTGGGAGTTGAAAGTGATTTGGGCCTGTAGTTTTCCCAGTAGGTCACAGCCCATTAGAGCCACGGGGCAGTCAGGGAGGTACAGAAATTCATGGATGACTTCGTGGCCACCTAAACTGCATCGTCAAGGTAACAGGAAGGGACGACATATCTGATCGCCTGTGGCCCCCACAATGGGGCTTGTCTCCGTGAGAGGGGCCCACGGGTTGGGTCACTGCTGAGTGTTGTGCTCCAGTATTTACCATAAAGTCAATGGGTTGGCCCCCCACCTTCATTCTGACCATGGGCTCTCGGGGGCCTAGCAAAATAGAGCCCGGTCTGTTCTAGTCCTCCTCATAGTCCTCCATGGCAGCTAGCCCCACAAAATCATTCTTGGGGGACCCATGAGGCTGCAGGGCAAGCTGGTACCGGCCCTGGACCACGTGGCCCCTTTTTTTCTGTTTAGGACCTTGCTGAGAATCATCTGATTGCTGGGGGCACTCATTTCTCCAGTGGCCCTCCTGACAGCACAAAGCACACTGATTCCAGCTTAGTTTCGATCTAGAGCGAGACCCTCCTCCTCGCTGCTCCCCTTTCTGGATTTGGCCCTTTCCCTGCAGAGCTTTCTTCTGGGGGTGTCTTGACTGCTCTGCCAAGGTGGCAGCTAATAAATCTGCCTGTTTTCGCATCTTTTAGCATTCTTCCTTCCGTGCTGCCTAGTCATAGTTAACGAACACTTCTAGCAACTGATTGATATTTATGCCAGTGAAACCTTCTAGTTTTTGCAGCTTGCGCTGAATATCTCCCTGGGCCTGGCCTACGAAAGCCGCATTAATCATCCTCTGGTTGGTGGGTGCTTCTGGATCAAAGGCAGTATAGAGATGGAATGCCTCACATAATCTCTCATAGAATTGGCTTGGGCTTTCCTCCAGCCCTTGGAGCACTTCTGATGTTTTACTCATATTTATGGCCTTTCCCCCCCTGTTCTTTACACCATAATTTCCTGAATATCCCTTTTTGAAAATCCTCAACATACACTCTAGGGGAGTCGGTTTCCTCTGCTTTCCACCCATTTCCTCCCCCAAACAGACGACTTTCACGCACAAGAAAGGGAAGACCAGGGAAGGAGGGGGACCACTTTGGAAAGGACACACACCCGCTTTGTCCGTTTCCGGCCGCTCTCCTCTCAGAGATATTTCAAGCTCCTCTTTGCATTGGCGGGTTCAGTTTCAATCCCTGACCAGGATCAGACTCCCGAGGAAGTCTGACGCCGCCTTAAGCCGTATGAGGTCGCCACGGAACCGCGGATCGGGACTCACCACTCGCTTCGGCCCTTGGTCAGGTCGGAACCTTCCCATTGTCCGTCTCAGTCACACACACTCACACAACGACTCCAGCCCATCACCCTACATCCAGCGCCTTAGAGTTGCAGCTTAGTTCCTCTTCCCTTGTGGACTTACTAGTGCAACTCTGGGAGGTGATCAGGCTCCCCTTCTGCCTCTTAGGGGCAGGTCCACCAAAACGAACCCAGGTTCTTACCAGTCAGATGGGCGGCGCTCCTTAAGCTGGTTCCTGGGCCTCAGGTTCCGTTAGCGCACACAGGGCCCTCGCCCCGGCTTGCCGGGATAGGCTAGTCCCTTACGGATCAAGAGGTCCGCTGGCACCAGGTGAGGTCGCTTCTCCCGGTGCTCCGAGGCTCGTACCCTGGTGGCAAGGGAGGTGGCAATGCACCATCTCCGAGTCCCAGGCGAGCCACCAGGCAATGTTGCAGGATTCTCGCACAGAGAGTCGTGACACCGAGACTTTTCTTTCCAGGAAGCAACTTTATTCATGCCGGCACCGCTCAGTTGGGTTCGTACCCAAAAGAACTGAGCCGTCCACATCATATGGCATAGTTTTTTTATACATTTTCAATTTCTTTGTCTCCCGTATATGGTAACACACATAAACATGCAGTCTGATTAAGTTGTTTCAGTTTACAAGAACATGGGGGATGTAGGCAGCTGGACCCATATCTAGGTGACCTTGAAGTCTTCTCTGCTCTCTCCTTCATTTTTTTCTTTCTCCTTAGGGAGGGGTTCCTACCACACCACTAGATCTTGGAGGCTTTTTTTTTTTTTTTTTGTAGACGATCTAATTTCTGAAGTTTTCTCTGAATGTCGGGGGCGGATTGATTGATAAAAGCCACGGCCACTGCAGCTAGGTTTGCTGGGGCCTCAGGATCCATAGGGGTGCACTGGCGGAGTGCCTCTATTATACTCTTAAGGAATGCTGCGGGGCTTTCCTCTGGTCCCTACTGACAATGTAGGCTTGCGAGCCGCAGCCTTGAGACCTGCCAATAGAGTCTAGCGGTAGACTTACAGACTCTCCTTACCTTTAGCTGAGTTGTAGTCCCAGTCCGGCTATGCTAGGGAAAACCTAGCATCAATTCGAGCCTGATAGCCCTTGTAAAAAGGAGGTTGCATCCTGTGAAGGAGAGACAAAGGTAGAGGATGCATAAATAGCTGAATCTGTTCATGAAGGGTTTGGACATCAATGCTAAAATTAGAATGATTCCAAATACCAAGTAGATGATTTTGGATATTCTCCCAAGTGTGGGTGGTAACATGTTGGAGGGGAGTGACATAGATCCAACTATACTCCTTGTGACATCGAAGAGCCAAATGAGATTTTAGAAAACTTAATTCATTTCTGATAAACAGTACTTAACCTTAGTGTCCAATTTCCTGTTAATTATTTTTTTTTTTGAGTGGTCAATGCAAAAGAGACATTTCTAGTTAATTGGTCAATGTGTTGGGCTGTATGTACTTTCTGGACAAGGGAGACAGTGGAAGTAGCCACAGACTCTATGATGGCAATCAGTGCAGTAACGCTCAATATTTGGCATGTGAGAGCATAATTGATCTCCTGTAAGACCTGTAACTCACAATCATCATACTAAGGAAGGGTTAGTTTAACAGAATCTTCCATTGAAGTTGCCCTGCTTTTACAAATCAGGTTTAGCTTAGAGACAATTAATGTCAACAAAACATAAGAGGAAGGGGGGTCTAAAGAGGAATTTTTTGCTGTTCCCCCAGCTTTTCTGAACAAAGAGTAAGGACAGTTTATCTTATCAGACCGGTGATTCCTCAAGCTTCTGCTGTGCGTAGACCAGCCAGCTTCCCGGGTGTGGCTGGAGCAGGGCTGGAGATCTCAGGGGTAAATGTCCTTTTGAGCATCAGTTTAAGCTGGTTGACTGGATTTGGATTATCTCACCAGGCTGACGGTTCTTCTGAGTTGGCCTACTTAACTCCAGAGTGATGGGTCCATGGGGTGATGCCTGAAACTTTAAGAGCTGAATTCTTTGGTTATATATCTGAGGTACACGTCTAAGTCTTTGAAAGGGGTGAGTGACCCCCATCCTTCGAATAAATCAGATATCCTAGGTTTATTTGGGGTGAGTTTAGGGAGGAATTGTTTGCATATTTAAAAATCCACCCAGTTTTCCCGTTGTTTCATGCATTCTATTTGGAAACAGGAGGGGGAAGGGAAGGCAGAAGAGGCAAGGTGACAGCAGGAGGCAGAGAAAGAGAATTAGCAGTTTAAAATTTTGTGAACTCAGATAGAGGAGTAGACTTAAGGTTTGTTAGGCAGTCTATGTCAGTCTGGAGAGGATAAGGAATTTCCCCGAAACAAAAGGAGTTTCGGCAGTTGCTTGGGAATATTCCTTAAAGTTCCCGTCCCGAGGTAGACCAGCCACAGTTGGCTCCAATTATAGTCATTAATCTGGGAAATGAATGAGTGAGAAGCCCTCACATCTAACTAGAAAGAGGAACAGAGAGAGTTAATGTCCCCTTTTTTTGTAAGCACATTCCGTATTACATCTATAAAGAGTCTCCTTTCCTTAGACTCTTTATGGCCCATAACTTCTCAAAAACAGTTCTTTGATTATCCACCAACTAACCCTACTTATCTTATGCGGGGGGTCCGCGGCACCCTACGGTGGAATCCTAACCGTCCTGACTAATGCAATGAAAACAACATAGTTTAAAGAGATTACCTTCAGGTCCCTGTTCGGGCGCCATTATGTCGGAGGCCGAGTTGGCTCCGGCAGGTCCAGGGGTCCCTGAAGGATGGACAGTGTCAGCGAGAGAGAGAGTGAGAGAGCCCCGAGATTCTTTCTGATCACCAGGCAGGCATCTCTGTCCTGTCAGTTTTTGTGTCTTTATTTAAAGGTTCAGCAACAAGATGAAGTCATAGAAAGGAATTTCTTACAATGGGAGGCCTTTTGTGATATCAATTGCAGAATTATTCCGGCCAAGGAAATAACAGAATGTTCTTAGTGAAAAACAGGATAACATATAGGTCAAATTGTATACAGATAAGTTAGGAGTATTTTGTCTGGCTCTCAAGAGGATGAATGTTTCTGAATTGGTTTGTTTGTGGAGACTGTCATGGGGGCCCTGAATGGGTCAGTCTTTTGCCCTGGGTTATATTTTAGTTACTCTTATCTATCCTCATCCCAGCTGCCAGTGTCAGAGAGGGTGTTTGTGGAAAGTAGGCCTTGAGGAAGGGACTGTTATGTTTCACCAATTGGCAAAGATATATGTGGTAACTATGTTTTGCTCTTAACCCCAAAACAGGCCCTTGGTCTCAGGGCCAGACTCAGTTGTAATTCTTGTGTTCTTAACCCCCTAAGTCTCAGATCTGCAAGGCCCATAGGAAGAGACTTTTGACAATCGCCCATAGAGCTTTCATCTAAAATCTCTTTTGTAAAGGCAGGAATATGCTCTTGCTTATGAGGTATCTGTATTCAGAATATGGGTCTGATATGGAATATTGTGAGGCCTGGTCAATACCAGTAGGCTTATATCCAACATGAGCCAATAGTAGCAGAAGAAGATACCAGTTTTCATTTCTCATGGCAGGAGCTGCAAACATTGCCACTTCCTTGCTGTGATTGCCATCCAGAGAGGCCGGTGCGGCTCCCGGCAGTCCATTAACTGATGAATGGATCAAGAAGATGTGGTTTATCTATACCTCATGGCAAAGAGAAAAAATGAAATCTGGCCATTTGTAGCAACATGAATGGAACTTGAGTGTGTTATGCTAAGTGAAATAAGTCAGGCAGAAAAGGACAGATACCATATGTTTTTACTTATATGTGATACAGGAGAAACTTAACAGAGGACCCTGGGGAAGGAGAAGGTGAAACAAATAGTTAAGGAGAGGGAGAGAGGCAACCCATAAGAGACTCTTAAATACTGAGAACAAACTGAGGGTTGATGGGGGTGGCGGAGAGGGAAAAAGAGGTGATGGGCATGGAGGAGGGCACTTGTTGGGATGAGCACTAGGTGTTATATGGAAACCAACTTGACAATAAACTATAAAAGAAAAAAAAATCCTCTCTCCAACTGGTCATACAGAGTTATAAATATGTTTTCGAGTTTTGTTTTCTCAATTTCTGCTTTTGGTTATTCTACCAAGCTAGCTGCCTTCATTTTTTTTTTTTCTCCATTTAAGAAAATGGACTACATCCTATCATATCCTGCAGCCCTTACTTGTCACCACTAGGTATTTTTAGGGGAAAACATACAATGATGTCTATTTTTTTATTATAATTTATTGTCAACTTGGCTAACATACAGTGTATATAGTGTGCTCTTGGTTTTGGGGTTGGATTCTTGTGATTCATTGCTTACATACAACACCCAGTGCTTATCCCAACAAGTGCCCTGCTCAATGCCCATCACCCATTTTCCCCTCTCCCCCACAACCCCAGGTTGTTTTTATTTTTAAAAATGAGGGGCACCTGGGTGGCTCAGTCGGTTAAGCGTCCGACTTTGGCTCAGGTCATGATCTCACGGTTCGTGGGTTCGAGCCCTGCATCAGGCTCTGTGCTGACAGCTAGCTCAGAGCCTGGAGCCTGTTTAGGATTCTGTGTCTCCCTCTCTCTCTGACCCTCCCCTGCTTGCTCTCTCTCTCCCTCTCTCTCTCTCTCTCTCAGAAATAAATAAAACATTACAAAAAAATTTTAATGAAAATAACAGGGGCACCTGAGTGGCTTAGTCGGTTCAGCATCCGGCTTTGGCTCACATCACGATGTTCCAGTCCGTGAGTTCAAGCCTGGCGTCAGGCTCTGTGCTGACAACTCGGAGCCTGGAGCCTGCTTTGAATTCTGTGTCTCCCTCTCTCTCTGCTCCTACCCCACTCACATACACTCTCTTCCTCAAAAATAAACATTAAAAATAATTTAAAATGAAAATAACAAATGTTGGCAATGATAAGATTGGAACTTTGTGCACTGCTGACGGGAATGTAAAATGGTGCAGTCCTGTGGAAAACAATATGGTGACTCCCCAAAAAATTAAGCATAGCATTACCATATGATCCAGCAATTCCACTCTTTGTATATACTTTAAGAAAAAAATGAAAGCATGGATCCAAACACATGTTGGCACACTCATGTTCATAGGAGTATTATTCACAACAGCCAAAAGGTGGGATAACCGAAATGTTATGTATACATACAATGGAATATCATTCAGCCTTAGAGAAGGATAGAAATTCTGAAACATGCTACAACATGGATGAATCTTGAAGACATTATGGCAAGTGAATTAAGCCAGTCACAAGAGGACAAATATTGTATGCTCCCACTAATATACTAGAGTCACCAAACTCATGGAGACAAAAAGCAAAATGGTGGTTGCCAAAGGCTGGGGGGTGGGGAGAAAGGGAGAGTGGGGAGTTAGTGTTTAATGGGACAGAGCTTGTCTAATGCTAATGTTATTCTAGTCAGGTATAACTTTTTGAACCTAGCTGTTCAGTGCCCAGATCCAAAATGAGAAGTGAACGTGACTGCCTTACCGTTAAGATACTCATCGTCAGGCTGCCATAGCTAACATTTCCGTTTCCAATGCTGACTTAATATAGTTCACTAATAAACCTACATGAGAGATGCCTGGGGAAATAATATTATGAAATAGTCACTCCTCATGAGATTTTAGAAGCTATGTTGTCACAAACATAAAATCAGCCAAGCAGCAGCACTCACAGCTGTTACCTGGGCTCTAAATTAGCCACCAGTCTTAAAGTGAATACCTCTACTGATCGTGCATATGTATCTGAGGTCTGCATGCTATTTGGATGAATAGAGGCTTTCTAATATCAGCGAAAACTAAAATATCACATGGAAATGGACTGCCGATTTATTAGAGTCATTGCAATTTCCCAAACAACTTATGTAATTCATTGTGGAACTTATACCAGAGGAGATGAGCTATCTGAAGGAAATGAATTTGCACAAAAGTGTGTACTAAGGTTTGGACTGGGGAAATTGAAGTCCCGTTACTTCTATCCAGGGACTCCTATTCATGGTTTCAGAAATATGCAGTCCCCCCAAATTGCAAAATTGGAAATCAAGGAGAGCTAAGAAAAGCACCATGGGAATATGGGGATTGCCCCATGGTATTATTCCCATATCCCCATTTTATGCATACATAGCTTTTCATACCTTCTAGGTAGCAATATCATTCAAACAAAATGAATACACTGAAAGTCTTGGGATTATACCACCCCTGTATAAGGTCCAAATCAGTAAGTAATACAAATGTGCTATTTGCCAGAACTTCACATGGAGAAGCCAAGTTACATCTAGGAAGCCCACTGAAGCCCACATTACCTAGGACCTGGTCATAAATGAATATTGTTGAACTTCTGCCATCGGAAGGTAATAAATACTGTTTAGCAATAGTGTATATGGTTTCTAGAATGCCAGGAGTGTTGCCATTAGTTAAAGCAGATGTTCAAATAATGAGCAAAAACTTACTGAGTTATATCATCCCAATCTTTGGAATCCCTAAACATCTTGAATCCAGAAGATGAAGTCACTATACTTCTATGGTAATTCAGAGGCTCTATAAGAACTTACAAATACCAATAACTTATCACACTCCTTTTCAGCCTCAGTTTTCCAGAGAAGTGGAATGAATGAACCTTATCCTTAAGAATTCTTCAGCTAAATTAGATCAAGCCGCTGGCTTATGGTGATCAACAGGCTCACCTTGGTTTTGTGAAAATTAAGGCTATAACTCCCATTAGCAAGTACGGTATTTCTCCCTTTTGAAGATTTGGGAAGTTTGATGAATTTAGGGGTTACAGGTAACCCCTTGCCTGATAAAATGGAAAGAAAGCACTTCAGATAGAAAGGATTTGCTTGTTTTTCTAGGCTCATTCTGCCATCGTGTGGCCAGATGCATACATAGTCCCTTAAAAATGAGTTTATCCTTTTTATAAACTGGCTATCTTCAGTCTCCATATTTAAGGCCTCTCGGAGCACCAAATGAACTGTATTTCTTAGTATTACTGCTGCCAATATGAATCACCTTTACTTGAACATAATGGCCTTTACCATCCTGGAGAATATTTACAGAGGGGCCAAAAGGACCGGGATCAAACTGAAAGAGCCATTAAGTACTATTTTAGGAAGAATCAGAACCAGGACTAAAATTGCAAACTCTTATAAGATAGAAATACTCATCAACAACTTAATACCTTGGGACAATTGTGGAAACAGGTCATTCAAAGGTAAACAGGATGGAATCATAATCTACTATAGGAGTAGCAGTAGGAGCAAAATTAGAATGAAACTGAGGCAGAATTTGGAATTGCACAGCTTGAAATGAAGTTCTGTTGCAACAAAATCTAGCTCAAGGACCACCCCAAGCCCTCAACTGTAAAACTGAACAGCCAGCTACTCAACAATCACAGGATATACTTGCCAGTGGTGAACTACAGGGTTGTACCTGCTTATGGGGACAACTAGTATCAGACATGGAACTGTCTATGGAAAGATTACGGGATGGTGTAAAAAGGTTGGTCATACCATAGATACGAGAGCTGAAAGTTGATATTTGCAGACTGAAACTACTGAAAGCTGAACCAGTGTAACAAGTTGGACTAAAGGAGGGAAGTTTTCTCCTACACGGATGTGGAACCGAGTGTGTTAGATGGGCGCCTCTCATTCAAGGACATGGGCTACAGAAGACAGGTGCTATATACTTTGAATGTTATTGTTGATACTGAAAATGTTAGAAATGGCAGATTGGACATATTTGTTCCCAAGATTTAGAACAAACTGCACCCATTTCCTTGCACTTTAATATTTTTATAGGTACCTTCCAATGAGCATCTTATAATCAAATTATAAGATATTGTGTCATTTTGGAAGGATTACTCGGGAAGAATGAGACTATTTCTATAGGCAGTGGTTTAATCTGTAAGAATAACTGATGGATATTAACTGGGAATATATTGGCCCATGTAAGAAAAATGTCTACAGAAAGCTTTAGACGATCGAGCCCCACGTTGATGGTACATTAAGTATCAGTTGGGTTAAACTAAAAGGAAAGCTGATGACTAACTCTCAAACTGTAGAGCATTTAGAAAACCAAGCTACTAAAACAAATCAACAATTTGATAAAGGAGAATTCTTTTTTTTCATGTTTATTTTTGAGAGAGAGAGCAAGGGAGGGGCAGAGACACAGAGAGACATAGAATCCGAAGCAGACTCCAGGCTGTGAGCTGTCAGGCACCCCTGATAAAGGAGAATTCTTATGTATAGATAATCAAGAATCTGCTTTAAGGGGCACCTGGGCAGCTCACTCGGTTAAGTGGCCCACTCTTGATTTCAACTCAGGTCATGATCTCAGGAGTTTGAGCCCCGCATCGGGCTTTCTGCTCACAGCAGTCTCCCTTCCTGCCCCTCTGCAACTTGCGCAAGCGCGCCCTCTCTTGCTTGCTCGTCTCTCTCTCAAAAATAAATACATTTTTTTGGGGGGCGCCTGGGTGGCTTAGTCGGTTGGGCGTCTGACTTTCGCTTAGGTCATGATCTCGCGGTTCGTGGGTTCGAGCCCCGCATCGGGCTCTGTGCTGCCTGCCAGCTCAGAGCCTGGAGCCTGTTTCAGTCTGTGACTCCCTCTCTCTCTGACCCTCCCCTCCTCACGCTGTGTCTCTCTCTCCTAGAGGTAAATGAAAATTAAAAAAATAAATAAATAAATAAATACATTTTTTAAAATAAATAAATAAAAATAAAAACTATTTTTAAAAATTTTTAAAAAGAATCTACTTTATACATTGTTAAAATGATATTTTCAAAGTCTATTTACTTAAAACCAATATTTCTTTAGTTTTTAAAAATCATCCTATCATAATATTAATCATGGCTCTATTATGTATACTTCCATGGGCTTGTTGGATATAGAAAATATTAATTAACAGTTCAAAGAGAAATCAACATTACAGTGCAAATTATATGGAGAATTTGCTACTACAAAACAGTATCAAAAGGAGAAATGATTGTAGGGAAACTGAGTTTAATAGACCTCTACTGGGGCATGTTGAAACACGGGACTAATCTTATGTGCTACCTACACTGTCAGGAGCAAACACAAGAGGTAATTTGGGGCGCCTGGTGGCTCAGTCAGTTAAGCCTCCGAATTCGGCTCAGGTCATGATCTCACGGTTCGTGGGTTCGAGCCCTGCATCGGGCTCTGTGCCGACAGCCAGCTCAGAGCCTGGAGCCTGCTTCAGATTCTGTGTTTCCCTCTCTTTCTGACCCTCCCCTGCTCACACTGTCTCTCTCTCTCTCTCTCTCTCAGAAATAAATAAAACACTAAAAAAAAAAAAAGGAATTATAAAGAATAGAACATCAAAGCAAGACGGATTAGGAATTATAAAAACAGGATGTGACAGTTAACTCAGTGTAAATACCAATGCAAATTGGATATCTGCTGTTCACTAAAAGTAAACCATGGTTTAGATTAAGTATTTTTATTATTCCATTTACCAATATTAGATTGTCGATAAAAATTCATTATTTTCTTAGCTGTGCCACCGAAATTTAAAATATACATGCTTGAGTTATTAAAATGCAGTACAAATTAGGAAGTTGACCATTTCTTAGAGAATGACAATTTAACCCATATATTTCCTCTCAAATTATATCTTGTTTTGGTCATGTGGTATTACTATTACTGTTTTTATACCTACCATTCATTCAGATTTGCTCACAACTTTTTCAATGAACTATCTTACCAAGGTAAGTTACTACATTCAATAAAGTGCATGAATAAAAAATATACAACACAGGAATTACCCCAAGGTGAATACACCTGTGTAAACCAATCTTAGGTCAAGAAATATGATATTATTTCCAACTTAGACACCCCGATTTTGTTCCTACCCTGTCACTCTCCACACAGCCCTCCCCAAAGTTAATCACACTCCTGAATTTAATTCATAGATACACTAATTGATTTTGCCTGTTTATGAACTTTATATACATGGAATCATACATAAGTATGCTTTTGTGTCTGGTTCATCATTATGTTTGTGAGATATACATGGTGACAGGCATTGGATATTTTCCAGCTCAGAGTCATTTATGAATACTACTACTATGCATACTACTATTCTTACTCATATCTTTTTTATGCACATATATAGGCATTTCTGTTGGAGAAATTGATAGGTCATAGATAAGCATGTGATGACCTTTTCTACCCACAGTCAGTCAAATAGTTCCCAAAGTGGTTGTATCATTTTAAAGCATCCCACCAATGTTTGATATTATCGGTCTTTATTAACTTTAGCCATTCTGGTGTTCGTGGGTAATGGTAGTTCATTGTCATTTTAGTTTGCAGTTTTTCAATAACCAATATGATTGAGAATCTTTTCTTATGATCATTGGTCATTTGGCTATTCTACTTTGTGAAATGTCTGTTCAAGACTTTGACCTTCTTTTCTCTCTTTCCTCTTTGAATTTTTCTTAATGATTTGTAAGAAATTTGCATATGGTTTAGGTACAATATCTTTGTTGGTTATATGTTTTAAAAATAGCTTCCACGACTTTTCTTTTCCCTATCTTATTGACATCTTTTTGTTCTACAAGTGTTCCTAATTTTAATGAGGTCAAATTTGTCTCTTTTCCTTTATGGTTAGTATATTCTATGTCCTGTTGAAAAATCTTTACTTATGCTTTAAAAAAGTCTTTACTTATGCTAAGATCATAAACATATTCTCCTATGTTCCTTCTAGAAATTTAGTAAAAAGGTTTTACATTCTTATTAAGATCTATAATCCATATGGAATTGTTTTTAGTGGATGGTGTGAGAGAAAAGCCAAATTTCTCTCTCTTTTTTTTCCTATATGGATATCCAACTGATAACACAACATTTATTGAAAACACTATCCTTTCTCCCTTACTCTGTTGTGCCATTTTTCTCAGAAATCAACTAACCATGCATGACTAGGTCTATTTCTGGACTCTATTTTATTTCCATAGTTCACTTATCTTTGCCTCAACATCACACTTTCCTAAGTCCTATAACTTTTTTTTTTTTTCTAGGAGAGAGAGAGAGAGAGAGAGAGCATGACCAGGGGAGAGTCAGAGAGAGAGGGAGTCACAGACTGAAACAGGCTCCAGGCTCTGAGCTGGCAGTCAGCACAGAGCCGGACGCGGGGCTCGAACTCACGAACCGCGAGATCATGACCTAAGCGAAAAGTCGGACGCTTAACCGACTAAGCCACCCAGGCGCCCCCTAAGTCCTATAACTTTATGGTAAATCTTAAAATATCAGAATTTAAATTCTACAGCTTTTTTTCTTCAGGATTATCTTGATTATTCTTTGCCAATTGATGTCTCTAAATCTTTGAATCAGCTTGTCAATTTACACAAAGAGAAAACACATGGGATTTTGTGATCCCACTGAATCTACAGATCGATTTGGAGAATATTGACATCATGGAGAAGGTGAGGTTCTCCCTCTGGTTTCAGTCTTTTTGAATTTATCTCAATTTATCTGTTTCCCGCATAGAAATCTTGACTTTCTTTGGATTTGTTCCTAGTTAATTGATATTTTTTATTCCATGGTAAGTGCATCTTTTCTTTCACCTTTATTCTCTTTTTTGGCAGAATTTTGTGTGTTGGTGCATTTATTTAAATAATTTTTCTCAGCAAGGGAGAAAATACCTTAAGTATGACTTTTCTCCCAGCTTTACTGAAATACAATTGATGTATAACATTGTGTAAGTTTCAGGTGTATAAGGTGATGATTTGATACACTTATATATTGTAGAATGATTACCACTGTAGCATTAGCTAATGCCTCCATCCTGTCACATAGTTACCATTTTTCATGGTAACATTTAAGTTCTACTCCCCTAGTAGCTTTCAAGTATACAATACTGTATTGTTACCTTTAGTAACCATGTTGTACACTAGACATCCAGAACTTATTCATCTCGTAACTGGGAGTTTGTACCTTTTGGCCACCATGTCTCCATTTCCCCTTACCTACCCTCTGAACCCTGATAACCACCGTTCTGCCCTCTGTTTCCACTGTATAATCTACCTTCACTTTCCAATTGTTGTTGATCTTGTATCAAGAGAAGTTCATAAACTTACTTATTAATTCTAATAATTTGTAGATTCTTCTTAATTTTCTATAAAGACATGTAGATAGGAGTCAATGCCTACCTTCGAGGAGTGTTGTGAGGATAATAAGGATGTTAATGATGATTGCTAACAATTAATGAACCCCTACTATTTCTCAAGAGTTGTTCTCCTTTAAAAGAACAACTTTCAAAAGTGAAATGAGATGCAGGCTGTAGTGTTATATTGTCCTCAGCTTCTCAGATGTACATGTAGTCAGAAGACCTAGAAACTGAGGAGGTTGAATTTGCTGGCCCCGATGAGTATTTATGACAGAGATGCATTTGAAAACAAGAGTCCTTCCAAGGTGGAGAAACCAGGATCTATATAGATTTTCACAAAATCTGAAGGTAGTTTTGAGTGCTATTTGTTTCTGCTAGCACTTAGACAACCTACAGTAAGAACACCAAAGCAGCGTGGTCCTGTTTGCCTGGAGGCAATTTTTTAAAATTTGTTTTTTTTTTTAATGTTTGTTTATTTTTGAGAGCGAGAGAGACAGAGTGCAAGTGGGGGAGGGCAGAGAGAGGGAGACACAGAATCTGATGCAGGTTCCAGGTTCCAAGCTGTCCACACAGAGGACAGACGTGGGGCTCAAACTCACGAATCATGAGATCATGCCCTGAGCTGAAATCCTATGCTTAACTGACTGAGCCACCCAGATGCCCTGCCTGGATGCAGTTCCTTAAGGAAGAGACCCTAGCTCAATATTATCTCTCCTTTTGACCTCAAGATGGGTTCTGAGAAAAAACTGCAGGAGATAGCTCAAGGCTCTCCTAACACAGAGCTAGATTTTGGAGGGCCTGCCAGACCTGATCTAACCAAGAGGAAGTTGTGGATGAGAGACCCACGCAGGATGTGGAATCAGAGTTGAATCTGATCCAGGCAATCTTGGACTTTGATCAAGCTCAGCACACAAAATGCTTTAATAGTACATTGTTCCTGTGCAATGTCTGTTTCTGTGAGAAGGTGGGTAGTGAAGGAGTGGATGCATGTACTTTTGGGAGTGCAGGCATGCATACTTCAAAGCCTGTCTGAAGGACTACTTTGAAATCCAGATCAGAGGTGGCCAAGTTCAATGCCTCAAGTGCCCAGAACCCAAATGCCCTTTGGTGGCCACTCTGGGTCAGGTCAAAGAACTAGTGGAAGCCGACTTATTTTCCCATAAGGTGACTGCAGGAAAAGTAATAGTTTTATGAAATGAGTACTTGTAAGCAGGTGAGGCCAATAAAAGACTTTCGGAACAGGGGTGTGGTAAGAAAGCACTGGAAGAGATGGAAAGTAAGAAGGGACTCGGAAAGAATTTAAACAGCTGCCCAGGTTGTGAGGCTCCCATGGAGAAAGTAGATGGATCTAACAAGATGATCTGTATGCAGTATTTCTGTTGGACTGTGTTCTTTCTCTAGAGCAAGCCCTTATGAACATTTCACTGATCCTGATTCCCCATGTTTTAACTGATTGTTCCATATTTTAACTGTGGATGTTAATGGAGATATTTGGGAAGATGAGATTGAAGACTAACTACCTCCTACTACTGCTCAAGATGTGGACGTGGAATGGTTTAGCTTAGTTTCATTAAATACACAAAGTAACTTCATAGAATTTTTAGGGTACTGTTCATTCACTCTTCCTATATAAAAGATATGGAAGAAGGAGGTTTATATTTCATATGGTATTGCTTATTTAGGGACATTCATCCATTTTTCAAAGAGCATAATAGGGAAAATTATAAGCCTAAGTTTCAGAAAATGAAAACTAGATATTAAACATAAATATTACAATCTGCCCAAAACTTTGAATAGTTAAAAATTAACTATTTATTGGGTTCATAAGGACAGTAGGAGATACAGGCTTCCAGTTGTGGAATGAATAAGTCATAGCAATAAAAGGTACAATGTAAGGAGCACAGTCAATGGTCTTGTAATAGTGTTGTATGGGGACAGAAGGTAGCTGCCCTTCTATAAACTTATCAAATCACTATATTGAACATCTGAAACTAATGTAACACTGTGTGCCAACTACATTCAAATAAAAATAAATATATAAAAACAAATAAAAATTAAATACTTATTTTCTTCCCCAAGCCTCAGTTAAAGAGAGGGGTCATGAGTTAGACATATAGACCATTTTACCTCTGAGAAGCATCCCTCTAAGATATTTTATGTGAGTCCCTTGGGTGTACTGCTTCTTAAAATTGAGGGGGATAGAAGCCTTATTAAAATTGTACTGAGGACCTCATCTCATTTATTCCATGTTACATTCCTTCCAAGCTAAATGTCTGCTAAGTTAGTTCTCTTTGGAAGAAGCCCTTTATTCTATAACTGACTGGAGAGCTTAGCATCGTTTTGATCTACTGCTTTTCAGAATAGAAATATATAGATAATTTTAAAAATATTTTAATATCAAGCAAGACTGTGAGTCACTTCATATTTCTTAGTGGTGTATAGTTCCCTGGTTTTGAGTCAAGTCTAGAATTTGAGAGTGGCTCAGAAGAATTTCAACCCCATTCATCTTTCCTGGGAAGTAAAGCCTAGATTCGAAACAATCTTGCCTTTGCTGTCTTTTGTTCTACATTCTCTCCCCTTAACCTTGCCCTTCCTTCTGTTGGTAAGGACGATTTTAATATTATCTCCAGCAGCTCAGAATTTCATTACCCCTGCTAGAATGGGACAAAACCTATTATATCCTCAAGCTAAATTTTTTTTTTTTATTATCTGGTTTTTTTTTATCCTGTCCACATCACTGTAGTTCCAGCCCTAACTTTGTGAATTCTTTTTAAAGTTGCTTTTTAATGAGCTGTAGAGATTTGGCTTCCTACCCCTTTTATAAGAGCAATGTCTTTGGATAGGGGGAGGTAATTTTGGCCTCATACTTAGGTCTCTATTTGGGGGTTTTGTTTGCTTTTTGAAAAATTGTCTTTCCTTATGGTTTGATGAGTGCCTTGGCAGCAAAATAAAAAAATTTTTGAGAAAGAGAAGAATCCAGCTATGGTCATGAACATGTTCTTTTTTCCTATCTTATCACTGAAAATTGGGGAATATTTTTTTTAATCATTTTATGTGTGTATATGCAAAGAATCAGCTAAAACTGTTTCTAGATTGTTAGCAAGGATGCTTAATCTTAAAAATAAAAATAATTTCTAAAAATCGTCATTAAAAAAGATGGAATAGATGTAGGCTTTGCTCTATGGAAGCCACCGTACATCTCTATCTTTTTTCTCTGCTAGCAGAGGGCAGCTGAAGGAGGAGGGTCCTGAAAGCAGAGAGCAGACCTCTGTCTGGTTGAGGCTGGGTAGAGAATGCAGTGAGATGTGACTCCAAGCAGGGAAGCACGGTCAACATTTGTGAGTCATTCCTGAGGTTGACCAGCAGGCCAGCTGCAGTTCAGAGCTATTTGGAGAAAGTATAGAACTGCAGGCACTGAGATGGATTCATAATCCATCCTTGGGTAAGGCCAGAGAGCAACATTCCCTCCCCTTCCTGGACCTTACTTTTCCTTAAGCAAGCTCACTTTCCCCATTAAAAGAGAATCGCAGAAACTACAATAAAGAGGTGAGGCTGCCTATTCACTTTGCATGTACCCCATGGGCACTAAGTATCTCTGTCTCTCTAGCAGCAGATGTAAGACCAGATCTACCTCAAGAGCTAGTAAATGCAAATTAGTAAGTATTTAGAAGGTTGAATTGTGGGGGGACTTTGAACACCAGATTAATGAATCTGGATTTTAGGCAGAGCATACAAAGTCCCAACATCAAGGGGGAAAATGTAGTTCAGTGGAAAGAGCATGGGCTTTGGAGCCGTAGAGAGTGAAATGTGAGCCTTCATCCTGCTGTTTAACAGGGACCATAAAACAAAGGGCCCTTTGAGAAGAGTTGGATGCACTTTCTTATTCTTAACTCAAACCAAAGCAACATTTATACAGTAACAGCCAAACAAAATAGAAGACTCCATCAACAATTTATAAAAATTGACAAATGATTTGGATATTACTAGAATGGTTAAGTGGGAAGACTGTGCTTCCACATGATCATTGGTTACATGGAGAAATGCTTTTGATTTTCAGGAGTTGACCTCCAGCAAACCTGTTGAACTCTCTTCTGAATTCTCTTTGTTCTTTGATCGATTCTGTTGTTTTTTTCAGGAAAATCCGCAAGCAATGACGATTACATCTCCATCTTTCAGTCTTTGCACCTATTTTTATTTTCCCTAATAGCATGAGCCACGTTCTCCACTGTTACAGTAAACATTAGCACTATTAGTAGGAATGCTTCCATATTTTTTTCTTCCAGTTTTAAATGGAACGTATCCAAAATTCTTCGAATAAATATAACATTCTCCCCAAGAGTTTGACCTTTAGTCTTTAGTATGTTTAGTGAGTTCTTTACTTCTTCTAATTTCTTAAGATCTTCTACTAAGTGTTTGAAATTTATAAAATATTTTCTCTGGATCATTTAAGGCAACTCTATAATCCTTTTCTGTTTATTAACAAAGAATTATATTGTTAGATTTTCTGACACTATATCATCCTCACATTTTTAGATCTACCTTAATTAATCATGGTATATTTCTAACATGTTAAGTCTTATTATCTACAAATTTTATTTGGAATTCAAGCACATACATACAAAGGAAATATAGCCTATTGTTCTTCTATTCTTTATTGTTGTCTGTTTTTGAAATCAAGATAATACCTCCTAAAATCATCTGGGCAGCTCTTAAATTTCCTCTATTTTCTGGAACAACTTGTGTAAGACAGGAATCAACTGTTCCCTTAAAGTTTGCAAGATCTGAGATGACCATCTAATTCAACCATAATTAATGTAAACAGGACATATTTGAGATAAAGGAAAGCATTATTAATAATTACACTGGGGCCAAAGAGCGTGAACAAGGACGATTTGAAGCAAAACAAACTGGAACTCAGTGTTTATATTTTATGAGCATGAGATTTAGTGGGATGTCAATGACTCCATGCTTGGTTGATCTATTCAGGTTTATATTTCTTCCAGTACTACTCTTGATGGATTGCTTTTCCTTAAAGTACTTTGAAAACTTATTGTGCATTTTTGTTCATCCTAGAGCAAAATGTTCTGTGAAACTGGTATGCCCAAACCATTGTCCATGATTTTTATATCCCTTCAGCCTCTTTCAATCTGGCACAGTCCCCATTTTGTCACACATTGACTTGTTGAAGACATTGGACCAGTTGTTCTTACAGTACCCCATCCTCTGTTTTGTCTGGTCTTCTTCGGCCTGTTTCCCACTATATCACATACCTATGAGGTTGGTTCTAATGGTTTTATTGATTCAAAGTAATATTTTTGCTGGGGTGCCTGGGTGGCTCAGTCAGTTAAGCATCTGACTTCGGCTCAGGTCATGATCTCACAGTTCATGGGTTTGAGCCCCGCACCAGGCTCTATGCTGACAGCCAGCTCAGAGCCTGCAGCCTGTTTCAGATTCTTTATCTCCCTCTCTTTCTTACTCTCCCCTGCCCACGCTGTCTCTCTCTCTCTCTCTTCTGTCTCTCAGAAATTAAAAAGAAACCAAAACATTAAAGTAATATTTTTGGCAAGAATGCATCACAGCTGAAGCTATGTTCTTGATCTTGCAACACATCAGGGGTCGCTTAGTATCTGCATGTCACTCAATGTTCAAATTCACAACTGAATTAAAGTGATGAGCATCTGATCTTTTTATGGAACAGTGCTGACTTCTTGCTTTTATATTGTAATTAATCCATATGTGCTACTTTTCCTATACAAATGTGTAGTCTCATGTCAATCTGACACCTAATGGGTTTAACACAAATGATAGTCCTTACCTGAGTCAACAAATTTTTTAGGATTTGAAGGATACAACTCAGTAAAATAGAACTTTCCCTCGTCAACTAGAGCTATTTGGTTACTAGAAATATAGCTCCTACTGGAGAGGCAGGAGGGCTACGTAATGCATTCAAATAATTTACTGGTGTTCAAAGTAAGAAGTTTGCTTTGTGGCGGCCTCAAAGGGGGACATAGGAGCCTTTCTGGTTATCCATCCTCTGAGTATCATTAAGCAATTTTGTCCTTTCATTGATTCAGTGTATTTCCATTCATTGGATTTGGCATTATTATTTTTTTTAAAATATTTTTATTTATTTCTAGGAGAGAGAGAGAGAAAGAGCGAGAGACAGTGTGCGCAGGGGAGGGTCAGAGAGAGAGGGATATACAGACTCTGAAATAGGCTCCAGGCTCCGAGCTGGCCGTCAGCACAGAGCCCGACGCGGGGCTCTAACCCATGAACCGCGAGATCATGACCTAAGCGAAAGTCGGACGCTTAACCGACTAAGCCACCCAGGTGCCCCAAGATTTGGCATTATTTTTGATGCCCAGATTATCATCAGTTTAAGAAGCAGAAATTACTTCCAGCAGGATCCTGCCTCCTTTTACATGACCTCATACTTTTAAAAATATTAAATAGATCTATAAATATTTATTAGTGTCTTAAATAAGTTCAAATAGCAGGTATAACTAACTAGTACAATTTGACAATAGCAATGAGCATAGATGATATCTCAGCATATATACAACATCTTTAATATAATATATGATTATTTTTATTTCTTTTGATGGTAAAGTCAGAGGAATAGCTAATACTAATGAATTTGTGGTCCATATTCATAAATCAAGGAAATGCTTAAATTTCAATCTGAGTTTTTTGACAATAAAGACATTCTTTCTCCATTCGTGTATCTGTAGCCCTCAACTTATGAACATGTACTAGTGGGAAAAGCTTTGGCCTCAACAGTGGAAACAAGACTAAGGCAGCCTCAGTCTGTATCTCAGCTTCCTTGGGATATAATGGACATATAACATTGTACTAGTTTAAGGAGTAAAGCATAATGATTTGATACATGTATATATTGCAAAATAATTACCGCAATAAAGTTACTTAACATCCATCACCTCACAGACACAGTTTCTTTTCTTGTGATGAGAACTTTTAAGATTCACTCTCTTAGCAACTTTCAAGTATACAATACTCTGTTCTTAGTCATCCTGCTATACGTTAGATCCCCCGAACTTATTTATCTTATAACTGGAACTTTGAGCCTTTTGACCACCTTCACCCATTTCCCCCACCCCACCCCCCACGCCTGGCAACACCAATCTGTTCCCTGTTTCTGTAAATTCAGTTTAGATTCTACATATGAATGAGATCGTACAGTACTTATCATTGTCTGACTTAGTTCACTTAGCATGATGCCTTCAAGATCTATCCATGTTGTTGCAAATGGCAGGACTTCCTCCTTTTTTGTGGCTGAATAATATTCCAAATATGTATATCAGAGTATTATTATATGTAATATAATGTAATATTATATATATTCACAATTTGTGAATAATATATATGTTATATATATCTATTCATGCTTATTCATCTATTGATGGATACTTAGATGGTTTCCAAGTCTTAACTATTGTAAATAATGCTACAGTGACCTGTTATTTTTTAAAACTTCCATGATTTCAACACAAGAAAGTGTCCTAAGCTCACCTTGTATGTTCCCAACACTAGATGAAGATTCAGCTGTTTCTCTAAAATGCCCAGATTCCTTTTAGTGAAGAGTTGACTTTGAAGCCAACATCTGGGCATTAGACTCATTGCTAATAGGATGCTATTATTTCTAGTAGTTTCAGTTGATAAAACTAAAAGAGTTAGATTTTACTTTACTTTTTTAAGGAAGAGATTTTTTTGAAGAAAATCTACTCCCAATGTGGGGATCTAACTCACCTGCCCCATGACCCTGAGATCAAGAGTCACATCCTCTACAAACTGAGCCAGCCAGCTACCCCTAAAAGAGTTATATTTTAAATGCTTGTGAGGTTTTTGCATATTTTTTTGTAGACACCTAAATTTGGATCACTAGAGCCCTCCAAAAAACATATAGTTCAACAAGAAAAGCAAATGAAAGTAGCCCCTAATTCATGCCTACAACATAATCAGAAGAGAGACTCATATGTTATTAATCTGTTGAAATGTGTTGAGATTTTCCCAGTATGTCATGATACTTTATAAATGTTCTAGCTATACTTGAAAATAATATTGTTAGGATGTAGTGTTCAATAAGCATATATTAGCTCAATCTTATTAAGTAGTACTTAATAACTTTATTGTTTATAATATCAATTACTGAGAAAGGTGTTCTTTTCTTTTTAGTTTATTTATTTATTTTGTTTTTGGTTTTTTTTAAATTATAGTTTATTGTCGAGTTGGTTTCCGTATAACACCCAGTGCTCATCACAACAAGTCCCTTCCTCCATGCCCATCACCCATCTACCCCTCTTCCCTAACCCCCTCAGCCCTCAGTTTGTTCTCAGAATTCAAGAGTCTCTCATGGTTTGCCTCCCTCCCTCTCCCCCCCCAATTTCCCCCCTTCTTCTCCCCCACAGTCCTCTGTTAAGTTCCTCCTAATCCTCCTATACGTTCAAACATATGGTATCTGTCCTTCTCTGCCTGACTTATTTCACTCAGCATAACACCCTCAAGTTCCATCCATGTTGCTACACATGCCAGATTTCATTCTTTCTCATTGCCATGTAGTATTCCATGGTATAGATAAACCACATCATCTTGATCCATTCGTCAGTTGATGGACACTTAGGCTCTTTCCATGTTTTGGCTATTGTTGAGAATGCTGCTATGAACATTGGGGTACATGTGCCCCTGTGCATCAGCACTCCTGTATCCCTTGGGTAAATTCCTAGAAGTGCCATTGCTGGGTCATAGGGGAGTTCTATTGTTAATTTTTTGAGGAACCTCCACACTGTTTTCCAGAGGGGCTGAACCCATTTACATTCCCACTAGCAATGTAAGAGGGTGTCTGTTTCTCCACTTCCTCGCCAGCATCTCTAGTCTCCTGATTTGTTCATTTTAGCCACTCTGACTGGTGTGAGGTGGTCCTCAGTGTGGTTTTGATTTGTATTTCCCTGATGAGGAGGGATGCTGAGCATGATTTCATGTGTCTGTTGGCCACCTGGATGTCCTCTTTGGAGAAGTGTCTGTTCATGTCTTCTGCCCATTTCTTCACTGGATTATTAGGTTTTTTGGGTGTGAGAAAGATGGTTTTTAAATCTCTAACTTTAATTGTAGACTCACCAACTTCCTTATTTCTGATTATTTTTATACACATATACCCCTATGGTGTATTATTAGATACAAAAATATGTTTGAAAACATATTTTGCTATGCAGTGATCCTTTGTATCTCAGTAATGCTTTTTCCCTTGAAATGTATTTTTTCTGATACTAATTGAGCTAAATAAGCTTTCTCTGGCTTAGTATTCACTTGGAAATCTTTGTATCTTCTTTTCCTTTCAATTTTTCTTTATCTTTTCATACCAAATACTCATCTCCTAATTTATACAGTAATTCCATTGTGTTTGCTTTCAGTTCCCCCCACGTAGTGTTGTTGTGTTTTATAAATGACTGATTGCTTATATTTGCCACGTATTTTATAAATACCATACTTTTTGTCCTTCTTGAATCTCAGACTTTCTGCCTAAAGCATGTCGTTTAGAATGTCCTTTAATGAGACCTTATTACAGCAAATATTTCCCATTTTTGCTTGTCTAAAAATGTCTACAGTACACCTTCATTCTTAAGTAACAACTTCACTGCATACAATGAAGTATGTGATGTGTGTGATGGCTATTGTAGTTTCAGCATTGCCCTTCAGAAGGTCACTTTCCTCTCTGGGGCTCAGTTTCACTGTGTTCCCTCTTCACAAGAAGAAGATGACAGTAATGGCAGCCATTACTGTCATACTGAAGCCTCGCATGAAAAAACAAAATCCAACCAAGTAAATCTGAGGATCTAATTGGCTTTACTACACAATTTATGGAGCAAGCAGCATCCCATCTAGCAAATAGAAGGGAGCTCTGAGGAGTTGTACAAAATGGAAGGCTTTTATAGGAAAGACTGTAGGGCAAGGAAGTTATTAGCAAAAGAAAAGAAAGGATTGTTGTAGGCTGTCCATTTCTGTGGGGAGTGGAGAACAAGGGGTCTTATCATGCAGATTACCTCGTCTTCCTCTGTGGTGGTGGTGGTGGTGGTGGTGGTGGTGGTGGTGGTGTCGGGGATGGAGAGGGCCTTGTGACGGATGACCTAATTGGTGCTGACAAAAAATCCTGACTGACTAGTTAACACTGCATTTCTGTGGGAAGCTGAAACTGCCATCAGGTTAGTATGACGGTAATGGTAGCCATTCAAAAATACCCGCTGGGCAATGGCCATTTCCCAGAAGCAGAGAGTTGGGGGCGAGGGGAGGCTAGGAAAGAAGAGAAAGGAAAGGAGTGGGTAAGAGAATGGTTATGTTGAGGATGAATAGTGGAAGGCTGTGAGAAACTTCTCTCAAGGTGCTCTTCCGGAAATGTTCAGGCTTCAAGAAGAGCCTCTTCTGAACATACCAGTCCTGTTTCTTCTTCCACCTAGCCTCCAAATTCTTATGTTTGAACCAGTCAGTGCCTCTGAAGTTCCCACCCAAGTAATTTGGGAAATTACGGGGAAAAGCCACTAGGTACTTTTTACTCTGAGGATGTAGTTGAATTCTATTCCAGTAGACCCAGATCCACCCCAGTTACATGGATCCACTCAGGATAAAGCCAGTCAAGTACAAACTTGGTACTTGACTGGTACAACACAAGTACAAACCAATCCTCTGTTCTGAGCACTCACACCATCACTCAAATTAAGCCCAAGGTCAGACTCAATCCTAACTTCAACTTCCGACCGCACTCTACCCTGGATCTACTCAGGTTTAGCCTTAAACTAACCACAACCTAACTATACCACCAATAACCCCAACGTAGCCAATTACCCCGCCTAATTCCCACACATAGGTTCATCTGGCCTTAAATTTCATCCTTTATCCAGATCATCCAAACCATATTAATTTCCCTACTATAACTCTCCACCTAAGAGTTGTCCTGAACCATCTTCCCAATATTTCCCCCCAAATCCATTTGTTCATGTCCAGTGCAATCCTTCAGAGATCCCTGCCTCTCCCTAGCTTGGACTCAGTCTCTTTGACCTAACCCTTCATCTAAGTGCATATGGTATCAGTCAGAGCCCTATCACTTGTTTTTACAGAAGGAACTTAATACTTAAACATAGCATTATGGTTAATATTAACTAATTTAATATAATGAATTGCTAACGAGGCATTTAAGAACTGAAAAAAAATTAGGACACAAAGCTATCACAGAGATAGCAACCTCAGAAATCAGCCACTAGGGTTGGGGAAACAGGAAAGGAAATGAGAAGTATTAAAACTTAGGAACTTAGGGGCGCCTGGGTGGCTTAGTCGGTTAAGCGACCGACTTTCGCTTAGGTCATGATCTCGCGGTTCGTGGGTTCGGGCCCCGCGTCGGGCTCTGTTCTGACTGCCAGCTCAGAGCCTGGAGCCTGTTTCAGTCTGTGACTCCCCCTCTCTCTGACCTTCCCCTGCTCACGCTATCTCTCTCTCTCCTAGAAATAAATAAAACATTAAAAAAAAAAAAAAGAAATACTGCATTAAAATATTAAAAAAAAAAACAAAAAAAAAAAACTTAGGAACTTGGAGTAAGGGGCCAGAAGAGTTGAAACCCAGACCTCTGAGCAAAGAGCTCAGCTAGAGCTGTTGTCTCTGTGAGGCACAGTGAGGCTGGCTCTGTAAATACTCGAATATATTCGAATACTTGAGTATTGCAAACTGGGCCCAGATGATGCTAAGGAAATGCCCTACCGATGCCCGAGTGAAGAGCACAGCTGGCTCAGTGCTGGTGGCGAGGACCAGAAGCCCTGAGGAAGCCAGCCGACTTTCCTTGCAGTGCTCCTCTAGCACCCCCTATCGGCACAGCCTAATGAAGCGACTGCAAAGGAAGACTGCGTTGCGCAGGGTGCTGGCGTCAGCATTACAAAGAGGGCTAGACAGGTGGATTTGAAGCTGAGACAACAAGTAACAGCATAATAAGTGGCACACATATCAGTGCCAGCCTGGACTTTAGCCCCCTGCCTGAGCCTCCTACGATTCCAGCACTGCAGCCCCAGTCTCTTAAATCTACCCTGGCAGAAAAGGGCAAGGTGGGGGAGTGGGGGTGGGGGGGGGGGAGATATTAACATGAAATGAACATGGGGGCAAATTCACCAAGATCCCCGAAACCAGCATTAAGGAGAAAACCACAGGCCCCAAAATGGAATCTCTTCTGCTAAGCCACGTCACCAAAGCAGGGCTTGACACCTAACCTAATGGTAGTTTCAGCCTCCCCCAGAAATGTAGTCTTAACTCGTCAGCCAGGAATTTTTTTTCTAATAAGACCAATTATTTCCTCAGATTTACTTGGTTGGATTTTGTTTTTTCATGCCAGGCTTCAGTTGCTGACTATCCTCATATAATAAGAACAGTATCCTAAAACAAGTCCAGGACCACAGCAGTCCTAAGATCAGGATATGAAGCCCCATGGCTGGAGGGTTCCAGAAGGTGGGGGCAGCTAATTCATGAAGGATGGAAAACTGTTTTTGCAGCGGGGCTGAGCTCTGACATTATTAGCCGAAGCAGGGTAGTTTTTGGTCAGCGAAGTAGACAGGGAGCGAACTTGCCAGCAGTTGACCTAGTGGACTGACAACATTCCAGCCAGACAGTCATCCAGCTGGAGTGAGATGGCGGGATACTGGCCAGCACCCTCACAAAGCTGGACCTTCCCTCCCAGTAGAGAAAAACGGGCAGATTCCAACCACTTGCCCCTGGGTGCCAGACAATAATAATGTTTTTTTTTTAAGAAAAAAAAACTTAAAAAAAGAAAACTTTAAAATAATCAACTGTCCGTGTCCTGTTGGGTCCCCTGGGCACAAGGTAGAGAGGTGGGAGTAAAAACTGAGGGCAAAAAAGGAAGCAAGAGAAAAAGGAAGGTGAGAAGGTCAATTAATGTTTATCAAGCAACTAGTTTGTGTCAGGCTCTGTTCTAAAAAACAACAGGTGCAATAACTACAGACAGAGCTAAGGAGATGCAAGTTCAGAGAGGGGTGTTAACTTTCCCAAGGTCATCGGCAGCTGAGAAAAGGGTTGAGAAGGCAGAATTGTCTGAAGTCTTAAACAAAGTACATTTTCTTCACAGACAGTGGGTGGGGTGGAAGCCAGTAGAAGAGATATTTATCAAATGATATTGTTGAATCAATATTTTTCTCAAGAGCCATTATTAATTTAAATATAGCCAATGTTTGGTTTAGATGAGAAGTCCCGGGGGTCATTTTCCACATTTGTTAAATCTCATGAGAGGAGTTGGAAGATCCAGCGATCCCCTGGGGCTTTGTATCCATAAGAGAAGATAAAATATGACAAATATAATAAATATGACAACCAATTGGAATTGCAGACCTCGCAGAGGTCAAGGTTAATTCATAGGACATAACAAAGCCTGGGTGGTTTATAAAACTTCTTTATTAGCATTAATCTTCATAGGAATGGTTTTATCAACTTGGATATTATCTGCTTCGCTAGCCGACTGCATAGGAGGAGGGAACATTTTCTTCTTATCTTGTTGAAATTTATTTCACCAACAGTGAGTAGGAGTTAGAATTTCAAGGACAGGTTCTGGAATCTCAGTGATTAATAAGAGGGGGGAGGGAGAAGCCAGTTCAAAACTTCCAGACAGATGAAAAGAATTTTTAACAAATAAAACATGGAGCATGTAATGTTTTACACTTAAAATTCTCCTCTTTATTACCATTAAGTGACACTTCAGATTTGAGGTTTCAGGAGATGCCTTAACCCCTTTTTCCCAGAGATCTTTTTCTAGAACGCACTACCCTTTTTTTTTCTTTTGCTGGTTTTCTTCTCTCTTGTCTTTCTTTCTTTCTTTCTTTTTTTTTTTAATTTTTTAGTAAACTCTACCCCAAACATGGGGCTCGAACTCACAACCCTAAGATCAAGAGTCCCATGCTCTCCCTACTGAGCCAGCCAGGCACCTCTGGAATGTACCACCCTTTAATATTGTCCACGTGAGAACATTTCCTATGTGTTAGTTAGGCCTGCAAATTATGCAACGCTCTGTAAGTATCACTGCTAAATATAAGTGGTTTCTTCCCGCACTATTATTATACTTTATAATATACGTTTAAAAATGTTCAAATTAAGTGTAACTGTTTTAATAGGCTCTTTGTCCAATGTTGGGGCTTGAATTCACAACCTCTAGATCAAGAGTCACGTGCTCTACCTACTGAGCCAGCCAGGCGCCTTTATATGTCCATTTTAGGGGCGCCTGGGTGGCTTAGTTGTAAAGTCAAGAAAACACAAGCGGAAGGATTTTTTTAATTCTTTTTTTTTCATATCCAAATACTCAGAAACCTTCCTTATATACTTTTCTTTTACCAGACCTCCTCCCTCAAGGCCCCTTCACACTTCTCCTTTCCCCTTAACTTTCCCTTTCATTCCCTCAAACCTTTCTGAAACTCTTTTTTAATGTTTTTATTTATTTCTGAGAGAGAGAGAGAGCATGAGCGGGGGGGGGGGGGGGCAGAGAGAGAGGGAGATACAGAATCTGAAGCAGGCTCCAGGCTCTGAGCTAGCTGTCAGCACAGAGCCCAACGCGAGGCTCGAACCCACGAACCGTGAGATCATGACCTGAGCCAAAGTCGGACGCTCAACCGACTGAGCCACCCAGGCGCCCCTGAAACTTCTTAGTTGTCCCTTAATCAGGTGATAACGTCACTGCATAGCTCTCTTTTATATATGAATTTTTGCAAGAGATCAGTTACTGTCAAGCCTCCATCCTCCTTCCAAGTCACCCATTGCAGTTACGGATTCATAAGCTGGGACTTCCTAGCCAGCCGCCTTTCATCTGCAAGACTGATACTCCTCAGTCCAGCCAACAAGCTATTACTTAATAAATCATTGTGTGCATTTGAAAAGAAAATAGATTCTAATCCTTGAGAATCAATTTCTGCTCTTAATCTTCTTCCAGTTCTTGGACAGCATAGGTCTTTTTTTTTTTTTTTTAAGTTTATTTATTTTTGAGGCAGGGGGCAGAGAGAGAGGGAGAACAGAGGATCCCAACCAGGCTCTGCACTGACAGCAGAGAGCCCAATGCGGGGCTCAAACCCATGAACAGTGAGATCGTGACCTGAACCGAAGTTGGACGCTAACTGACTGAGCCACCCAGGTGCCCCCGGACAGCATAGATCTTGACTACCGATAGTTTTTTCAGTGTCCACTAGATTTAACTGGTTGACATCCAGAGGTATCTAGAAAGGTCTCCAACTATATAATATCTCTCACAGCATATATATACTGTGGTGCCCCAGCTAGAATCCGCATCAGGACTTTACTCCCCTAGTTGCCAGGAGTGCTGGCTGCTGACAATCCACAGCTGAGCCTCTCTGGACTTGCCCTCTACTTGAAGAAGGGGCCATACCAAAGCAATGTTTTATGCTACTTATATGAGAGAGAGACAGAGACAGGGAAAACTGTTCTAATAAAGAGATTTGGTCCAGTTAAAAAAAAAAAAAAAACATTTAGGGATGCCTGGGTGGCTCAATCAGTTAAGTGTCCGACTTTGGCTCAGGTCATGATCTCATGGTAGGTGGGTTCAAGCCCCGCATCGGGCTCTGTGCTGACAGCTCGGAGCCTGGAGCCTGATTCAGATTCTGTGTCTCCCTCTCTCTGCCCCTCCCCTTCTCACACTCTGTCTCTCTCTCTCTCTCAAAAATAAACATCAAAAAAATATAAAAAAACATTTATCTGGACCACACTTCCCATGTATAAAAATCTATTTAAATATTTACAGAAAGCCTTCAAATGTAGGTATGAGCTATTTTCTTTACTTGAACACCATAAAACTAAAACCACTTCTGTAATACTGTTAAGCGATTTTGATAGAATCTAAATAAAACATACTTGTCAAGCTTAGTTAGAGCTAAAATGTCCTTTCTCTGTGTGTATCATGCAGATAATTAGACTACCTAAGCAAGGTGAAAGAGTACATTTTTGGTGCAAATAAGTCGTTACCTGTGAACCAAAGCTGATCTGCATACAAAAAATGCCTGTCAGTCTCTGAAGATCTCTATTTGAGTCCCTGTTTGGGACAAAGGCAATACCTTGAGCAGCATCATAGGAAGTTGGTCAGTTGAACGTAAAACCATAGGTGCATGAGAGGGTGTGCTCTTTGCACCTCAAGATGCTTCTTGAAGTAGGCAAGGAATCCAAGAAACCTCAAGATAAACCTGGAATTTGAAAAGAAAAGGAAAGGGGCGCCTGGGTGGCTTAGTCGGTTAAGCGTCTGACTTTCACTTAGGTCATGATCTCGCGGTTCGTGGGTTCGAGCCCCGTGTCGGGCTCTGTGCTGACTGCCAGCTCAGAGCCTGGAGCCTGTTTCAGTCTGTGACTCCCTCTCTCTCTGACCCTCCCCGGCTCACGCTGTCTCTCTCTCTCTCTCCTAGAAATAAATAAAACATTTAAAAAAATGAAAAGAAAAGGAAAAAAAAATCATAGATGCACGAGATCAAGAAAAGATCTGCCTGTGAGACTCACTCGAGTCACGATAGTTCATAATCCCCACTGTAGATGTTAAAACAAGGATCGTGTAGAAAATGTAGCTACTCCAGAAGCAAGGGAATCCTTATTTTTACAATCGTCTAAGTCATAAAATACCCTAAATGCATAATGAGAGTCAGCGCTCTTTTGAGATATGAGAAAACGCATTTGATGAAGGGAGGAGGGTCTGCCGCCTGCCTGTACAAAATGCACAGAAAACAAGAAATACTTGCTAATTCATGTTGAGAACAGAGTACCTGCTTTGAGTTCAGCTTTCTTATCTCTGATCTACCAGTCTTTCTCCTCTACTTAACTCAAAAATTTTTTTCACTAGTTTTAATATATCTTGATATGTACTTAATGTGTATATAAACAGTGTATATTTAAGCAAACAATGATTAAATGACAACGTAAGCTCTAATGTTGAAAACATAAGATATCTTAGCAAGCATATTTTAAGGCAATGCATATAATACTTTGAATGACAGGACACTAACTTGGGCATGGAGAAGAACAAAATAATTTATATCAATAGGAGGAATACATAAGTTTGATTTTTTAAAAAAGTATCAAGATGAGCAAAGATTTCTATTCTGTTGGGTATAATGTTAAATTGTTCTAAAGATCCTTGTTCAGTGACAAAGTTCTGGAAATATATTTAAGTTCACTTTATTTTTTTAATGCTCATTTATTTTTGAGAGAGAGAAAGAGAGACAGAGCATGAGTGGGGGAGGGTCAGAGAGAGAGGGAGACACAGAATCCAAAATAGGCTCCAGGCTCTGAGCTGTCAGCACAGAGCCCAACGTGGGGCTCGAATCCACAAACCGTGAGATCATGACCTGAGCCAAAGTCAGACACTTAACCAACTGAACCACTCACGCGCCCCTTAAGTTCACTTTAAAGGACAATGAAGTCACAGTTTATAGTAACAATCTGACAAAGAATCAAAGACATTAAATGGTGAAACAATCACTTTGCATAAATGAAACAGTATCTGAAATTTACAAGAAACAGGTATAAGTGCTCAATGCTTAAGTATCAATTATTTAATTCAAGACCTAGGTTTACAATTCATTATCCTTAAATATTATTATAATTAATAAAAACTGATCTACAAAGCATAAGGAATTTAAGTATTTAACTATTTTATAAAATCATAAATAAACTAAAAGCCTTGGATTAAAAAAAAAAGAAAAGATCATGTTTGTGTTTTTATTTCCCACTGAGGCAAATTCAGAAAGAGTAAGTACAGAATTATTTAACCCAAACTTCATCAAAAAATAAAAATAAAAATGTTTCCCTTGTTTGGGAGAATTAATGAGAACAGAGAACTGTAAAAAATTTCTCAACTAAGTAATGTGAAAAACTTCACAGAAGATTTTATGTCTTTTTATGGTTACTCATTATTAACCTAGTTGATTTGCATATCTTTTGTTCTTTGTATTATACTGAGCAGGAAAACTCAGGTCATTTAACTAACATGACATTTTCTCTTTTTTCATCCAAAAGTATTATTAAGTGAAATTATTTATACTAGAGCACAGGAACACAATTGAAATAATTTTTAAGAACTTTGTGATTTTGCAGGGTCTTTATATATTTTTATTTATATATTTTTAAAATTTTATTCCTGAAAGAGCATAATATTCTTTTTGACCAAAAGAGTTTAAGCAGTTTAGTACTTTAATTTTTTTCACTTGCAAAGAACTTTTTCGAGTAAAAAACCACTATGAGATTAAGTTCTGTGAAGACAGGACAGACTTCTTCAACTTACTTAACGTATTTGCACATGTTATAAGGTTTAATTGATGGTTCAATCCCTCAAGTGCTTGCCTCTTTCTCCTAGGACGAAAAAATTTTTTTTCTTTTCTTTTGTTTTTTTCTTTTTTAAAATGTTTTATTTATTCCTGAGAGACAGAGAGGGAGAGAGAGAGACAACGTGAGCAGGGGAGGGTCAGAGAAAGAGAGGAAGATACAAAATCTGAAACAGTCTCAAGGCTCTGAGCTGGCTGTCAGCACAGAGCCCGACGCTGGGCTCGAACCCACGAACCATGAGATCATGACCTGAGCCGAAGTCAGACGCTTAACTGACTGAGCCGCCCAGGCGCCCCCAAAATTTTTTTCTTTAAATTCTGCCAGATTTAAGGCATTAGGAATTCGGGGGTGATTTTAACCCCTCCCCCAAACATTAATAAAACCTTTATACCCTGTCCAGTAACTCCTTAGCAAGCTTCAGCCTCACCTATCCAATGTAGTGACACATTTTAAACTCTTTTTTCTCCCAGTCATATCATTTTACAACATTCAAAGATACGTGGCCTCTGCAACTATATTGTATTTGGTGTCATCACAAAGCATGATAAAGACACACTCTGGGATTAAAGAAACCTCTTGGATTTTCCATTCCCGGTCTCTCAATTCACATGGTGTCACACTTAAGAAAAAGTCTTACAAACGACAGAAGAAACTACAAAGTCTTGGTCAAGCTGGACATTGTGGAGCACCCCTTATTTTTCAAGGAAAAGAAGAAAAATGGGTATCTCAGAAAACACACTTACCAAACTGCTTTGAGCCTCCTGTAAGTCAAAGCTTGCCCACCAGGGGACAGCAGTTTCCTGATACTGAGGACAGGTAATATTCCCAATTCAGGGTTTTGTTTCGGGAATCACTTGTACTCCAGTCCACTTTCCCAAACAGTAGAGAAGCATTCTCAGAGTAAGAAAACATCTTTGCCTGGAAGCAGATAAAAATCAGCACTCAAAATCCATTGCAGGAGAACAGAAACAAGGTTTCCTCCTCTGAGATCATTGCTGATGGCTTCTCAAATAAGACTCTATATCCCATGAACATACTTATATTCCGTGAACATACATGGGACAAAAGCCATAAGTCCACAATCAGCAACGACTATAATATTTGTTTTTAAATTTCCCAATGACTTTATGTGTTCTTGAGGAAATGGTTCTTTAGAAGTGTTTTTAAGACTCAAGCAGATGGGCACAGAGGAGGGCACTGTTGGGATGAGCACTGGGCGTTATATGGAAACCAACTTGACAATAAACATAGAATAAAATAAAATAAAGTGATATTCATTGAGTGTTAAAAAAAATGACTCAAGCAGAAATAAATCTTTCCTTTGGCAGCTCATAGTTCTCAGCTTCAAATTCTCTACTGGGGTTAGCCAATCTATCTCATGGCATTGTTATTAATTTAAATGATCAAAGTCTCTCCAAATTTTGTTGAAATAAGAAACAGCAAATCATTTTATTTCCTCCATTCGTGTGGAAAATAAGGAAATGCCAGTAATCTCTTTCCTCTATAACAACGAAAAATCCCATAGCATCTATGTCATTAATAAAACAGAGTTGTCATTTAGGGATTATGAAGGAAGCTTTCAAAAACTAATGAGGTCAAGAAAAGAAGGACACAGGAATCAGCAGGGAGGGTACCCACGGGCCAAAGTTGTGACACTTTGAACATCAAAGAAGGGTATAGAGGCTTCATGTACTAACCAAGTTGAAATAAGTCCACTGGAGCTTATCTTTCCACTGATTAAAGCTTACAACTCTGGACGAAATACAAGAAGCAGCTACCTGAGGAAAGAGTTAAAAATAGGCTGATTGGAGATGGGAATTAAAATCTAAGGGATGACACGCTAGGGTGATTTTCTCAAGGATTTTTTTCTCCTTTTATCTCTCAGCTTTGACCTAAAAGCAGCCTCAGTGCAAAACTGGACAGCAGTGCAGGGAGCAAAACCTTTGGGAGAAGCTGTCTTTCTGATCAGAGAACCAGAAAAAAAAAATGGGTCCCCTGTGAACCAAAGAATGTGTACGTACAGATTGGAGATCTCCGCGTTTTTGTCTTTCTCTCCCTGCCCCATCCCGAGGAGCTTCAGGGCAGCCATGGTAACAAAGGGGCAAAATTCTGATTTTAAAAACTCATCTTTCTGTACAAACAAACAAACAAACGACATGGAAAGGGATGTTTTATGGTCCAGTATGTATAAAAAGAATCTCCGTTATATTTTCCCCTCACCGTTTTGCCCCAAAGATGATCTCAGTGGCATATAACTGTGCAGTAGTTACAGCTAAAACTCCAACAGAAACCTATCTCTCTAGCCAGAAGACTCAAGAAGGACCTGAGGATCCAGAGAATGTAAAGGGAAATATCACAGAGGAGAATTATACGAGAGGGTAAACAGCTACTGTATGTGAATTAGCACATGTCCTAGACTTACCCCCAAGCTGCACATGTGTGTTAGAAGTCCCCGAGCAGAATAACAAATGCTCTTGTGTTGAATTATGGTATTAAAAAAAAAATACCCAGTTCCTAGATTAACCCACGAAAGGTGCGTGTGCAAGACAGATGCAAGACAAGACAGAAAAGTCTTTGAAAATGGACCTGACATTGAAACTATGACCCACAAAGTAAGACAGAATGAGCCATCTGAATCTGAAGTTGATTGTCAAAAACAAAAAAGATCAACATTCTCCAGGGACTTTTAGTAGAACTCAGAATCTCACAACATAATATTCAAATGCCTAAAATATGATCCAAAATTACCCTCGTACAAGGAACTGGGAAAATGTGACCTATTCTCAAGGGAAAGACCATCAACAGATGGCAATCCTAAATTACCTACTTATTAAAATTCTTGGGTAAATTCTTTAAAGCAGATATTATAACCATGCCTCATGAATGAAAGGTAAACAGTTTGAAATAAATGGAAAGGCAAAAGTTCTAGCAGAGAAATGAAAACCATTTTAAAAACTGGGAAGTTTGGAAATGAAAAACAATGGTATTGCCAATAGTTTTGATTTTTAGTTGTTATACTAGGTGCATAGATGTATCTCATTATGGTTTAAATTTGCATTTCCCTAATGACTAATGACGTTCAACATCTTTTCATGTGCTTATTTGCCATCCTTATAACTTTTGGTAAAGTGTTTGAATCTTGTTTATTTTTTATTTTTAAAGTTTATTTATTTATTTTGGGAGAGAGAGAGCAAGCAGGGGAGAGACAGAGAGAGAATCCCAAGCAGGTGCTGCACTGTCAGCCTGATGTGGGGCTCAAACCCAAGAACCAGGAGATCATGACCTGAACCAAAACCAAGAGTCGGATGCTTAACAGACTGAGCCAGTCAGACACCCCCGAATCTTGTTTATTTTTTAAATTGAATTTTTCATTGTTGAGCTTATGTATTCTGGGTACAGGACCTTTGTCATATATGTGATTTGCAAACATTTCTCCATCTTTGGCTTGTTTCTTTATTCTCATAGACTGAGAGATATTGTTTTAGGGTGGTGAAACTATTCTATATGACACCAAGAGTGGATATAACCCATTATGCATTTGTCCAAATAAAAGTTTTCAGGACATAGTATGCAAATAAGAGTGTGCAAACTTTAAAAAATCATTTGGGAAATGCTATCTTTCTCTGATTGACTTATTTCGCTTAGCATAATACCACAATGGAATATTATTCAGCCATCGAAAAGAATGAAATCTTGCCATTTGCCACAATGTGGATGGAGCTAGAATGTGTTATGCTAAGCGAAATAAGTCAATCAGAGAAGGACAAATACCATATGATTTCACTCATATGTGGAATTTAAGAAACAAAACAGATGGACATATAGGAAGCCAGGAGGGAAAAGAGAAGAGAAGGGGGGAAAAACCACAAGAGACTCTTAATGATAGAGAACAATCTGAACTGACTTTTAGTTGAATAATTCCATATCATATGAGACAAGGCGAGAGAGAGCACGTATTCCTCCTCAGAGCTGGGAAGGCCACAATTTTGCATCCCGGTCCCTCTGGCACAAGGACATGTGACTTCCAGTCTCCATGTTTTCTCTGCTTGAAGTCCTAATTCCACACAGAAAGTCCATTCACACATTACAGCTCCTGGGTCCTCCCCAGCAGTTATAAGGTTATGGTCCTATGATTAGCAGGTTCACGGAGGGAGGCAATTCCCCTCAGAGACACACTGTGCAGGCGAAAGCAGTTTACTCCTACCTCATTCTCTTTGAAGTGCAACTAATAGAAAAACCAGAAAACATTTTTATTTTCTCGCATAAGGAAGACTTCCAAGGAAATAAAAATGGAGCACACACAAAAAAAAAAGCTTCTAAGCTCTCAAAGCAATATGCTCAGTATAAGATTGTTTTAAAGAAGGGGCGCCTGGGTGGCTTAGTCGGTTAAGCATCTGACTTTCGCTTGGGTCATGATCTCGCGGCTCGTGAGTTCAAGCCCCGCGTGGGGCTCTGTGCTGACTGCCAGCTCAGAGCCTGGAGCCTGTTTCAGTCTGTGACTCCCTCTCTCTCTGACCCTCCCCTGCTCACGCTGTCTCTCTCTCTCTCCTAGAAATAAATAAAAAATATTTTTAAAAAATTGTATTAAAGGAAAAACCTGGAAGGCCACAGGCTGTACGCAAGGTGGCTGCAGTGGCCACAGTACCCTGGTATATTTTTACCCTCATGAGTTGATTTGGAGATATATCAGAAGGCTTGAAGAATTAGCTCGAAATAGTGAAGAAAGGAATAAAAGAATTAAAGATTTAAAAATTGTATTCAAGGAGGTAAGCAAGGATGGTCACAAGATGAACTGAACTGGCAATCTACAGGATGAAATGGAAGAGATACTATACAATGCAAAACAAAAGGCAACAAAATTAAAATTGTTAGCAGGGGGGACACTTCTTGTACTTTCTTCATGATTTCACGGGAAGACATTTGCTACACACTCCAGATAATGAGCTCAAGAATGAAAAGAGGAGCATACAGAAGTTACAATTAGAGACATAATAGAAGGAAACTTCTCAAAACTGAAAGAAAGTGTGTTTAATATTGAAAGGATTCACCAAGCCCCACACATAGCCATGAGAGAAAGCACACACCTAGACATAAACTGGTGAAACAAAACGAAAAGAAATCCATATTTTCAGGATAGAAAGGCCATACATATCAGAAACTTCCAGGCGAAAGACATAAAGAAAGAATCAAACCAACATCAGACTTCTCATCTGCAATTCTGGAAGTTGGAAGTGCAGTTCAATTTTTTTTTTTTTTTTAAATAGGCTCCATGCCCAGTGCAGAGCCCACTGTGGGGCTTGAACTCATGACCCTGAGAGCAAGACATGAGCTGAGATCAAGAGTCAGACACTTAACTGACTGAGCCACCCAGGTGCCCCAGTACAATAATTTTTATAGACTATTGAAAGAACTGCGAGTGCTAAATCATATGCACAGCCAGAATATAAAAGTCAAAGTGGGATTCAAGGACAAGATTAAGTAAATTAGTATGTAAAAGTGAATTTCACAATCTTTACTTATCATCACAAGCATTGAGGAATGTATGAAATTATTTTATTTAATGTTTATTTATTTTTGAGAGGGAGGGGAGAGGGGCAGAGACAAAGGGAGACACAGAAACCAAAGCAGCCTCCAGGCTCCGAACTGTCAGCACAGAACCAGATGCGGGGCTCGAACCCACAAACAGTGAGATCATGACCTGAGCTGAAGTCTGGTGCCCAACTGACTGAGCCACCCAGGCACCCCATGTATGGAATTATTGAATCACTGTATTGTACACCTGAAACTAATATAACACTATATGTGAACTAACTAACTAACTAACTAACTAGCACTTGTGTGGCTCAGTTGAGCATCCTACTCTTGATTTCAGTAGAGGTCATGATCCCACGGTCGTAGGATTGAGCCCCATGTTGGGTTCCAAGCTAAGCATGGAACCTGCTTGAGATTCTCTCTCTCTGTCCCTCTGCCTCCTCCCCCACTTGTGCTCTCTCTCTCTCTAAAATATAAATAATTAATTAATTGATTGATTAATTAAATAAAGTAAACTTCACAATCTACCCAGAAGTTGTGACAGTCATAATAAAAAACAGATGCCCCATAAGATAAAGCAGCAAAATTAATTTTTAATGTAAAATCTAATATAAGAAGAATTCGATTAAATGCTTAATTATACTTGGGGGATTTTAATACAGTTATCTGAGTATTTCATAGTTCATGTAAATGTAAATTAAGTAAGAATATTGGAATTTGATTAAGAGTGAAAAACCTTAATTTAATAGGGGACATTCCAAAGATCTTTCCAGATCAGTCCAAAGAACCTGGTTCATTGGCAGACAGAAGTCATTACAACGCTTCCAAAATTAAAGACTGGCAGGCCCTAGCTTCTGACCATAGTCCATTAAGACTAGAAATAAACCATGGCCCCCTCCCAAGTAACCAGAAGAAATAAGCCCCCTAAACATTCAGATGAAGAACATCAGGTGCTTCCTCTGTAGATTTATTAATACTTCTATGTCCATGCAGGTATGTGGACATAAGGTTATAGGTTTCATTCCCGCAAAGGCTGATGCAAGGCAAAAATGAAACCTAAGAGAGACAAGACTGAGCTGTAGCTAGTGTGTCATCTGGGTCTGGAGTCCGCTCTGTGTGTTGAGGTTTTCATAGAAGTTGCTGTGCTGTTTCCCAGACACCCATCTCAGAAGTCTCCTCACCGCACTTCAGCTGCCCTGGGAACAAGGCATGTCTGATGATCTCAGACCCTGTTGTAAGAGTCCTCTCCCCAACTCTCTGCCTGCTGGTCACTCCTCTCTTGGCCTCATTGCTCCATCTATAAAATAGGGAAGTCTGACCTGCTTGATTCCAAAGGTCCTGATTGTAAGGGTCTCTCTCCAGGATGTTATGCAGAGTATAAAAATGTGCTTTTTCACTCCATTAAACTATTCTTTTCTCAGTCCCTCTTAATTTAAGCCCCTCTCCCTGGAAACACAGTACAAGGAGAGAGAGTCTTCAGTTGGTCCCAGTGCAATGTGATGAGGACAAGATAGAGGGAAGTCACTATGAGCAGAGTTGTTGCAACACCCCCATAAGTGGGGTGGGGTGGGGGGCAAGGAAGACTCCCTGGGCTGTGGCTTCTCCCTTTGTATACTTCCATGATATTTTTACCTGCTCTTCTATTCTTGAGAGCTTGTTTGGAGGTTCTAGCAGGGGAGCGCAGCTACTCGTATACCCTTGACCGAGGAACGGTCCTCCTCTAGCGGGGAAGGTCGTCCTCTTCGATCGAGCGCGCAGCTTCGGGAGGGACGCACATGGAGCGGTGAGGGAGGAAGGGGACACCCGCCTAGCCAGCCAGATCAGCCGAATCAACCCTGGCGATCAATGGGGTGACAGATGTCGCAGCCAGATCGCCCTCACATCCCCTGCTCTTCTATTCTTCCGACTCCCCTCAGAACAGGGTTCTGAGGAGTGAATAATCAATGCATTGATCAACGTTCCTTTGTACTTCTTTTTGTTTCATTGCCTATGACCCACTTCCTGAACCCCGCCCCATGGAGGCAAATAAAAACCCGAGTCCAGAGCCCGAGTCCCGAGCCCGAGTCCACTGCAGAATTTTCTGGACTCCTGGATCTGCCACATCCTTCCTAAAGACCATGAAATTCTTGCTCCTGACACTTATTGTATTTTTGATCCTGTTCCAGATGCTGCCAGGTAACCAGAACCAAGGAAAAAGGAAGAGAGCTAGGGTGGGGAACTTTCTGTCCATCCGTTCGACAAGTTTTTCAGGGGTGTCTGAAATCTGCTTGACTGTATTAGAATGTACTCCCAGGACAGACCTGAGACCCCATACTGGGAATGTGTATCTGGCCAGGATACCTAGAGCCATGCGCAGGACGTCTTCCAAAAAGTCCTTCTCATACTCAGGTGTAACTTCAACATCCAAAACTTGCCCTTGGTATTTTGTATCAATGTCCCAAGGACCCAACTGAGCAGCTGCCTGACTTCAGCTGTCTTTCCAATCCCTACCAGATCAAGAGTCCTGAAGCCTTTCTTGGACATTAAGTTCTAGTATCTCTCCATAAGAAATCCTTTTGTAGTCTGGAATGAAAATATCTGCAGAGCAGTCATGTGGAAGAGAGCACAGTCCTTTCTGCTCCTTTCCAACTATAAAAGTCTGTGATTGTGTTAATGATTTATAATGAGATTTTACAAACAAGTGGCCAGAGCTCTGAAACTACTGTTTATGAAGGCCTGAAAAATTTTTAAACAAGGTAAAATTTCCTTCATCTGTCTGAGGTTTAAAACCTTTTTCTACATACATATAAATGCATATAAGTATGTATGTTCTTATAGCTCTTTTTTTTAATCAAAGAAGTAACTATGTATTGCTCTAAAGTGTTTTTATTCAATTTATGGTAGACATCGTGTTTGTTGCCACATAAAAAGTAGCCCCGTTGCTTCTATGGATCACATACTGTTCCATCATGTAGATAGATCATAATTTGTACATCTAATCCCTATTCAGGGTAAAGTGTGATCTTTCCAGATCTTTGATAAGACAAACAGAACTGCAACTGACTTTTTGTGCATATACTTTTACTTATTTGAACAAAAAAATCTCTAAGTAAGTTCCTAGAGGTGGACTTGCTAGGCAGAGTAAGTTTATGATTTTGTTTTCCATGAGCACTTAGTCTTTGGATCAGACATGGCCAGAAGAATCACTCTTCTTTCAGGGTAAAAAAGCCCACAAGACCCAAGTGAACATTCTTTATATGAACCCAGAAAAATCAGGGTTGTAGCACCTTCTGAATGGTAACACTGGTGTGAAAGGAAAATAAATACTTTAAATAGTGAAGGAAAAGAACCATGAACCTAGAAATCTTATATCCATTTACCCTGCTATTTAAATATGGAAGCATAACAAAAAATATTCTCAAGCATAGAGGACCTAAGAATGTTTGCCATGCAAAGACACATTTTGAAACACTTTTGGAGGAAGAACTCAAATAAAAAGAAATGATCCGGGAGAATGTTGGAAATTACATGAGAGGTACGAATTGTCAACTAGTTTATAATTTCTTAGTTGACTTAAAATAACTGGACTGGGTGGGTATAGACAAAGAAAAATATAGCCCATAAGTCCCATACAGTTTAGATAATTAACATGATTAGGGAGGGGATGGCCAAAGCTCACTGGAGAGGAAAGCCAGGAATATGAGAATGTTGCTGAGAGGCTTGCCTTGTTAACAGTAAGATATAATTATAGATAAGTTTCAATAATCAATAATGATAGGTAATCATGGATGTGGGCTTTATGTTATTGCTAATAGCATAAGAATACAAATAAAATGAGTACATTTTAAACCATCTGGGAAAAAAACCCTTATCTATCGAATAAAAAGTAGTAAATAAGAAAAAAACTACAAGTAGACAATATAAAATAAGATAGCAGAAATAAGTCCAAATGTAATTTTAATTACAATAAATGTAAATGAATTAAACTCACTAGATAAAGGCTTAGGCTCTCAAATGAGAAAGAAAGCTCAAGCAACGTGTAATGTAAAAGGCACAGACGTGCTTGATATAAAAAGATACAGATTAAAATAATGAAGTGTCATACCAAGCAAATACAAACTAAAAGAAAGCTGAAGTAGCAATCTTAATTTGTGGCAAGGAAAAAAAAATTTTTTAATTTTTTTAATGTTTTATTTATTTCTGAGAGAGAGAGACAGAGAAAGAGAGAGAGAGACAGTGTGAGCAGGGGAGGGTCAGAGAGAGAGGGAGACACAGAATCTGAAACAGGCTACAGGCTCTGAGCTGGCAGTCAGCACACAGCCCGACGCGGGGTGCAAACCCACGAACCGAGAGATCATGACCTGAGCTGAAGTCGGACGCTTAACCGACTGAGCCACCCAGGCGCCCCTGTGGCAAGGAAATATTTAAGGCAAAACATATATTTGACAAAGAGGCAGGTTATATTCTTGTAAAAGAAATATTGGCACTTACGAACCTTTGGCACTTACAATTTCAACTTCCAGGTTTGAAAAACAACAAATGACAGTATTTCAGAGGAATTGTTAAGTGAATAGCATTTGAAGATCGTTTTATTTTTTATTTTTTTAATGTTTTATTTATTTCTGAGAGAGAGAGAGACAGCATAAGCAGGGGAGGGAGAGGGAGACACAGAATCCAAAACAGGCTCCAGACTCTGAGCTAGCTGTCAGCACAGAGCCCAACGCGGAGTTCAAATCCAGAAACCGTGAGAACATGACCTGAGCTGAAGTCGGACGCTTAACCGACTGAGCCACCCAGGCGCCCCGCATTTGGAGATCTTTAACCCAATTTTAAACTTAATTAATAACAATACACTGAAGATCTGACCAAGGTATTGAATAAACTTAAGCTATGGGATACATATGTTTATATGAGGACATTTCTATGCCCAAAAGAGAGTAAGAATTCTTTTGAGAACACAAAACTTTAGAAAATTTGCTAAAATATCTCACATATAAGACCACAAAGTTACATTAAACCAAATAATATCATAAAGATCCTATTCTCCAATATAATCAATAAAATTGGAAATTAATAATAAAAAGAATAGCAAATAACTCATTTATTTGAGAACCGAATAGTTCATTGCTAAATAAACTTTGATCTATATAAGAAATTATATTTATGAACAACTGAGTCACATGGATATGCCCAGAGTCAAATGATGGGACAGAGCTCCCCACCCCCAACCATAATGGAAGAGAATCATAAAATTATACAGCAAAAGGTGTGGATCCAAAAGGGAGTGAAAGTTTGGGGCCTTTTTCACAGTCAGCCTTCCACATGATATTAGAAATTAGAGCAGGATTCCCTTGGATGGTAGGGGTGGGATTAGAGGAACATTAATGGATTCAGGAGGACATGAAGGGGCTTTCTAGGGCTGATTTCATGAGTAGTTTTATGATGCACATCAGTAATTAGTGCACGATTCTGGAATATGTTGTGCTTGAGTTAAAACTTTATTTTAAAAACTCAAGCGAAAGGGGCGCCTGGGTGGCTTAGTCGGTTAAGCATCCGACTTTCGCTTAGATCATGATCTCGTGGTTCGTGGGTTCGAGCCCCGCGTCGGGCTCTGTGCTGACTGCCAGCTCGGAGCCTGGAGCCTGTTTCCAAGGCTGTGTCTCTCTCTCTCTCTGACCCTCCCCTGCTCACGCTGTCTCTCCCTCTCCTAGAAATAAATAAAAAAATATTAAAAAAAAAAAACTCAAGCGAAATAGTGTTACACATAGCTTCTACATTTATGCTTTCTGCAATTTTTATCTAGATTTCCTTTTATGTCTCCTATCCTTGTTTTCCCAATATTCAACCTGATTCCTGAATACCTTCTTTCATTTGAAATGATACGTGGTATCACTGACGTGTATAAAGTAGCAAATTTCAGCCACTGTTAGTTAAGCATTGGATCAAATTTGAAAGTGCATTTTTAAAACTGTTTATGACCCTTTGGGGACTTTTAAGATTAATAATAATATATCAAGACACAATGAAATATAGATGATATCAGCTGCATTTCCCAATTTTTAAATTTTATTTTTCTTAAGTAAAGTATATGTCATTAGAAAATCTATTAAGATTTACTCATTAACAACCAAATTTTGACAGTTTGGGGATACATAGTGATTATACCTCAACAGATAAAACTTGTCAATTAAGTGTACTCTATCCCATTAAACTTGGAAAATCCTACATCTTACCCATACGTTTTGTGAAGTGACCAATAGGCTTTTCACAAACATCTCAAAATTAAAAGGAAATGTATTTTATCTAACTAAGGTTACTCCATTCTCAGGGATCTGTACAATTCTTTGTTGTTGCCCTTCCAGAATTAATTAATGTGTGGACTTTCCTCCAGATATGTTATGGCCTTTGTTTATAGGATTCCCCAACCATCGTCTTCCACATCAACTGAGAACTTGTTAGAAATGCACATTTTTTCCAGCCTTATTGAGATATAATTGACATGATGTTGTGTAAGTTTAAAGTGGACAATGTGTTGACTTGATACACTTATATACAGCAAAATGAGACTACCACAGAGTCAGCCAACACCTACATCGTGTCACATAATTTCCATTTCCTTTTGGGTAAGAACACTGAAGATATACTCTCTTAGAAACATTCTAGTATTTAATATAGTATTGCTAACTATAATCACCATGTTGTATATTAGATCCCTGGAACTTATTTATCTTACAATTGGAACTATATAACCTTTCACCAACATCTCATTTCCCCCACCCCCTGGTAACCATCATTCTAATCTCTTTTTCTGTGAGTTTGATGCTTTTAGATTCCACCTGTAAGTTAGATCAGACAGTATTTGTCTTTTCTCTGTCTGACTTACTTCACTTAGCATAATGCTCTCAAGATCCATCTATGTTGTAGCAAATGGCAGGACTTCCCTCTTTCTCATGGCTAAATAATATTTATTCTGTGTGTGTGTGTGTGTGTGTGATCTTTATATGTTCATCTATTGATGGGTAGTACTATATTTGGCTGTTATTTCTACATATAGGCTGTTGTAATGATGCAATGAACATAGGAGTGCAGACATCTCTTTGCAATAGTGGTATCTCCTTTTTATTTTTATTTTTATTTTTATTTTTTTTTTTTTATTTCTAGGAGAGAGAGAGACAGCGTGAGCAGGGGAAGGTCAGAGAGAGAGGGAGACACAGACTCAGAAACAGGCTCCAGGCTCAGAGCTGGCAGTCAGCACAGAGCCCGACGCGGGGCTCGAACCCACGAACCGCGAGATCATGACCTAAGCGAAAGTCGGACGCTCAACCGACTAAGCCACCCAGGCGCCCCATGTATCTCCTTTTTAGATACATACCCAGAATTGGAATTACTGGATCATATGGTAGTTCTGTTTTGAATTTTGGAGGGAAACCCCATTTCCATATGTTTTCCATAGTGGTAGTACCAATTATATCCCCACTAACAGTGCATCTTCACATCTTCTCTAACACTTATTATCTTTTTTTTTTATAGTATCCATTCTAACAGGTGTGAAGTGATATTTCATGTTGATTTTAATTTGCATTTTCCTGATGATGAGTGAAGTTGAGCAAATTTTCGGGTACCTGTTGAACATTTGGTTGTCTCCTTTAGAAAACTGTGTATTCTGGGGGCGCCTGGGTGGCTTAGTCAGTTAAGCGTCCGACTGTCGCTTAGGTCATGATCTTGCGGTTCGTGGGTTCGAGCCCCGCGTCGGGCTCTGTGCTGACTGCCAGCTCAGAGCCTGGAGCCAATTTCAGAGTCTGTATCTCCCACTCTCTCTGACCCTCCCCTGCTCACACTGTCTCTCTCTCTCTCTCTCCTAGAAATAAATAAAAATATTAAAAAAAAAAAAAAGAAAAGAAAACTGTGTATTCGGATCATTTGCCCATTTTTTAATTGAATTCTTGTTTTGTGTTTGTTTATGTTTGGTTTTTGTGGGGTTTTATGACTATTGAGTTGTATGCATTCTTTATACACTTTGGATATTAACCCCTTATCATATGTATGATCTGCAAATATTTTCTCCCATTCTGTAGGTTGCCTTTTCATTTTGTTGGTAGTTTCCTTTGCTGTGCAGAAAAATTTTCATCTGATGTAGTCCTATATGTTTATTTTTGCTTTTGTTTCTTGGGCTTTTGAAATCATATCCAAAAAATCATTGCCAAGACCAATGTCAAGGGGATGTTTCTCTAGGTTTTATTCTAGGATTTTCACAGTTGCAGGTCTTCAGTTTCAGTCTTTAACCCACTTTTAGTTCATTTTTGTGAGTGGAGTAAGGTAAAGGACCAATTTCATTTTTCTGTATGTAGACATCCAGTTTTCCCAGCACCATTTGCTGAAGAGACGATCCTTTCTTCGCTGAATGTTCCTGCCTCCTTTGCCAACATTAGTTGACTATATAAGCAGGGCTTTATTTCTGGGCTCTCAATTCTGTTCCATTGGTCTGTGTTTCCATTTTTATGCCAGCTTCATACTGTTTTGAATACTATAACCTTATTTTTTAAATGTTTTTTAAATTTCATTATCACATTTTATTTTATTTTATTTTTCTAAGTTTATTGTGAAGTTGGTTTCCATATAACACCCAGTGCTCATCCCCACAAGTGCCCTCCTCCATGCCCATCACCCCCTTCCCGCTCCCCCCACCCTATCTGCCCTCAGTTTGTTCTCAGCATTCAAAAGTCTCTCATGGTTTGCCTCCCTCCCTCTCCCCAACTATTTTTCCCCTTCTTCTCCCTCATGGTCCTCCATTAAGTTCATCCTAATCCACCTATATGTGCAAATATATGGTATCTGTCTTTCTCTGCCTGACTTCTTTCGCTCAGCATAACACCCTCAAGGTCCATCCATGTTGCTACACATGGCCAGATTTCATTCTTTCTCATTGCCATGTAGTATTCCATTGTATAGATAAACCACATCTTCTTGATCCATTCATCAGTTGATGAACACTTAGGCTCTTTCCATGTTTTGGCTATTGTTGAGAGTTCTGCTATGAACATTGGGGTACATGTGCTCCTATGCATCAGCACTCCTGTATCCCTTGGGTAAATTCCTAGCAGTACTTCTACTGGGTCATAGGGGAGCCCTATTGTTAATTTTTGAGGAACCTCCATACTGTTTTCCAGAGGAGCTGCACCATTTTACATTCCCACCAACAGTGTAGGATGGTACTCATTTCTCCACATCCTCGGCAGCATCTAGAGTTTCCTGATTTGTTCATTTTAGCCACTCTGACTGGTGGGAAGTGGTATCTCAGTGTGGTTTTGATTTGTATTTCCCTGATGAGGAGAGACACTGAGCATCGTTTCATGTGTCTGTTGACCATCTGGATATCCTCTTTGGAGAAGTGTCTGTTCATGTCTTCTGCCCATTTCTTCACTGAATTATTTGTTTTTCGGGTGTGGAGTTTGAAGAAAAAGCAAGGAAAAACCTCCTTGACCTCAACCACAGCAATTTCTTACTTGACACATCCCCAAAGGCAAGGGAATCAAGAGCAACAATGAACTACTGGGACCTTATCAAGATAAAAAGCTTCTGCACGGCAAAGGAAGCAATCAATAAAACTAATAGGCAACCGAGGGAATGGGAAAAGATAGTTGCAAATGACATATCAGATAAAGGTCTAGTATCCAAAATCTATAAGGAACTCATCAAACTCCACACCCAAAAATTAATACTATAACTTTAGAATATAGTTTGAAATCAAGAAGCCTGATGCTTCCAGCTTTGTTATTTCTCAGGATTGCTTTGGCTATTTGGGGTGTGTGTGTGTGTGTGTGTGTGTGTGTGTGTGTGTGTGTTTCCATGTGAATTTTAGAATTGCTTTTTCTGTTTCTGTGAAAATTGCCATTGGAATTTTTCTAGAGATTGCATTGAATCTATAGATGGTTTTGGGTAGTATGGATATTTTTTAAAATATTGATTTTTCTAATCTTTGAACACAGGACATCTTTCCATTTATTTGTGTCTTCTTTAATTTCCTTCCTCAAAGTCTTATAGTTTTCTAGAAATGCAAAATTTCTAGCCCCATTTCAGACATACTAAATTAGAAATTCTGGGGATGAGGCCGGTAGTCTGTGTCTTAACAAGCCCTCTGGGGGGTTGTGCTCAAGTGTGAGAATCAGGAATAATCTACTATAGCTGTGTTTCTGAGATGTCAACTAAAACACTGATAACACTGATTTCATTTCATTGTTGACTCTTAGAGCAATTATTTTTGTGTCATTTGTGGATCCAGTTCAAGCAGAAATTTCTGTACCTGTGGTGTGATAAGTGCAAATAACTCAACTGATTCAGAATTCAATTAGCCCGCCCTGCTCAGCTAATGTTACATAAGCACACAACTTCTTACCAAATAACTGCAGCTAACTGCTGGTTAGCAAGTTCCTTTGATATTGATGATAAGATGCTTAAAAATATGATATATACCAAACCTTCCTTTGCCCACATAATTCTTCCTAATGAAAATAGGTTTGTTGTGACGATTACAAATATAATCACTGTAATAGCTACAACTATAAGCAATAATATCTTGAGATAATTAACATTCTTTACTCTTTTCAGTCTCTGGGGGCCAAAAGTCTTGCTGGATCATAAAAGGACACTGTAGGAAAGACTGCAAATCTGGTGAACATGTGAAAAAGCCATGTAAAAATGGTAACTATTGCTGCATTCCAAGCAGACAAATTCTCAACCACACGGACCAACCCAAGCACCTACTAAGGAAATCCCAAATTTTAAGCACGGATTTGGAAGGAAATGATGTTTTGGAACACGTACCAATAATCATCATGAGGCAAGGCAAAATTTAGAGGGAAGCAGAAGAAATTCAGGACTTGTCAGGCCAAGGATTGTTAATTCCAGTCTCTCTTCCATGGGTCCATTAAGAGCCACATGACCTCCTCTCTGCTGTCATTCATCTCTGTCCTCACAAGGCTGGATTAAGACCTCGAGGTGC